>NC_083777.1:16596903-16929403 GCF_963514075.1 Conger conger | reverse complement strand
TGGAGCGTGAAGGGGAGTTCTGTGTGGAGGGGACCCTTTAGAGGCAAGGCCTGTGTTCCAGGACTGCTGGTGGTGGTGGGAGGGGTCTCCTTCAGATCCTCTCTCAACACCAACCTTCTGGGTCCCATCAAAGCACCTTAACCACTTGGCTATGTGCTGCCCCCAGCCTGAGTAATGTATGACTATTTATTAACAATAAAAAAAACATTCAGTCTAAGATATGCCATGTCATGGGTTGAGCCATTAGGCCTCAAAATCTTTCCGAAGATCGGTTTGAAAATGTTTTTGAATATGTTGAATATTTTTACACAAAAGGAGTCGGACTAGTCTTCCTAATCTTGTTTGTGTGCTGATCAAATGAGAAATTACAGGTTGCTTGTGGGGAGCAGTTGGAATGGAATGCGTATATGGTTTGAAAGGTTTAAAAACAGTGATTATAAGAGGCAATCATGGAACTCTCTTCGACTTTAAACCGTCAATAATAGTTGGTTTGAAATGCGTTTCATTTCTGAAAACCTGGCATTAGAGCATTATAAAAAAATACAAAAAAATTAAAAATGCACAATGGCAGAAGAATGTGGACTTAGCCTGGATGCAGTTGCATGTTGAAAGGGGACACATGCGCTTACACACTCCTACTGTTATAGGAACACACACACACACACACACACACACACTCCTACTGTTATAATGACACATGCTCTTACACACTCCTACTGTTATAGGAACACATGCTGTATGGTACACACTCATACTGTTATTGGGAGATGTGCATTTTGCACTGTCCATATGGAGATATGTAACTATTCTAGGTAATACTCTTTTGCTGAATTTAAAATTCAGATCCAGGGATGATGCCAAAGAATCATGGGCAGAAACATATTTCTCCACATGGCTGCTGTTGCCAAATTGGATTTGTCAGCTCAGTAACTGCCCTTTTTTCTTGCTATTAAGTAAAACACAGTTTTGCTACTTTATGATATGAAAGATTAACGGGTTATTCATAAATATTGATGGTAACCACTCTACATCTTGCAAAATGTCAATGGTTGTAAAATTGATTTGTAAAGGTAACAAGGAAATGATTAAGATGTTGATGCCAGTTTACTAGTGTCCTGTTCTTGCTGGTAAAAGAGCACGCAGGCAATTAAAACCAGTTTCAAAAAGCACATGTAAATTAGGGCACAATGATGCACATTAAGAGCGGTGCAGCTGTGGATACAAAAAGGAAACTCAAATATCAGCTTATGAATATTTACAAGATGCTGCGATACATTTGGGTCACCGTGTATGGAACCTTTCAATTTATGCGCAACCAGTACATTTCAAGAAAAAAAAGAAAGCATGTGGATTGGGGATATCAATTCGATTATTGGACGCGTTCTGCGAGATTGATTTCCTTTTTCGTTGTCCCGATGGTGCTTGCTGGAGTTTGTTTCGGGATGGCGTTAAGCCGGTGTCTCTACGAGCGTCCCAGACCCCAGACCCCGGACCCCGAACCCTGAACGCACGGTGAACGCCGGGGCTCGGCTTCCGTGGCCACTGGTGCAGACCCGATCATCTGCGTTTCTTTATCGACTTCCTTCTGATCAAACTGCTGGGTCCACTGGGCCGGGTCGGCCATGCCAATTATGAGCTTATGTGGGGGAAAAGCACTCCGGCTGATCGGTTAATCACGCTGACACGCGCTGCGTTAATCGATGCCCGACGTCAGCGGGCTTATTTACCGAACGCACGCGTGCACGTTACGGGCTGCGTTTCCTCAGCGCGCCCAGCGTCTGTGACACTGGATAATTCAGCGGCTACAATGTCCCTGCGGTCCGCTTGCGTCACAGGAAGCAGACCGACGTTAAGCAGAGGACTGGATCCTGCTCTGTTGATCACAGTGCTTCACGTAGAGGACTGGATCCTGCTCTGTTGATCACAGTGCTTCACGTAGAGGACTGGATCCTGCTCTGTTGATCACAGTGCTTTACGTAGAGGACTGGATCCTGCTCTGTTGATCACAGTGCTTTACGTAGAGGACTGGATCCTACTCTGTTAATCACAGTGCTTCACGTACAGGACTGGATCCTGCTCTGTTGATCACAGTGCTTTACGTAGAGGACTGGATCCTACTCTGTTAATCACAGTGCTTCACGTAGAGGACTGGATCCTGCTCTGTTGATCACAGTGCTTCACGCAGAGCACTGGATCCTGCTCTGTTGATCACAGTGCTTCACGTAGAGGACTGGATCCTGCTCTGTTAATCACAGTGCTTCACGTAGAGGACTGGATCCTGCTCTGTTTACACAGTGCTTTACGTAGAGGACTGGATCCTGCTCTGTTGATCACAGTGCTTCACGCAGAGCACTGGATCCTGCTCTGTTAATCACAGTGCTTCACGTAGAGGACTGGATCCTGCTCTGTTAATCACAGTGCTTCACGTAGAGGACTGGATCCTGCTCTGTTGATCACAGTGTGTCACACGAGTGCTGTGAAGCTCAGGTTCGCTGCGTTTGGCAGAGAGGGGAAAGGGAATGGAAGGTGTTTTTCGGGTCCTGCGTGCAGCTGGGAGGCCTGTTTCAGGCGAGGCGTCTTCGCCTCCGGGGCAGAACATCCTCCTCCTGCCAGCTCTCTGCACCTCTCACACCACTCTCTGAGTGGAGGAGCGCTCTGCTCTGCCTCAGCCCCCAGCTCCGCGCCTGTCCACCCTTACTGACTGAAGGGAGGGGGAGAGGGGCCTGGAGGGATGGAGGGATGTGTGCGTGGAGGAGGCAGGTGTGGGAGAGAGGATGGAATAAACCAGAAGGAAGGTGGAGAATGAGATAAAGTAAGGAGAAAAGAGAGAGAGTGGGGGGAGAGTGACTTAGAAGGTGTTGTGAACAGCTCTGAACAGGAGTGTCTGTTAAATGCCACTCAAGCTGAGTGTGTGCACTTTAGTGGCACACACCCAGGCACACAGAAATGGTCTATTTCTGTTTTTCTCTCGCTCGCTCTCTCTCTCCCTCGCTCTCTACCTCCCCCTCCCTCCCCGTTTCCTAGATCAATCAGTTTTTCCTTCCCGGCATAATTTTGCTGATTGTGTGATCAGGCCCTGCTGCCAGAGGACTTGATGCAGTAGGCAGTGTGATTGAAATGTGGGACGGGCTGTTTCATTTAAACATGGGCCCAGGCTGCTTGATTTAAAAATGCAGAAGGCTCTGCGATGTTCCGTTGAGCCGTTCCCATCTTGTTCCAGGACAGGCTGAGCTCTCTGTCTGAGGCAGCCTGTATTGGCTGCCCCCCACCCCCCCCTGCCCCGTCTGAAAGAAATCTGTGATTTCATTCAGTTCAGTCAGGGTCTGCTACCAGGCCACACAGCCAAGCTTCTAACTGCCATTTTTGACAAAAATGAGTTTGTGTCATTAATACATTGTTTAAATATACAGTATTTGTGAAGTTTTACACAAAAAATACTGTTTAAAAGTATGACAAAATGTAAAAGGTATATGCTTGGAGCCGATTCACTTTTGTGTCTTTGAAGCTCAATGTCTCATCGCCGCTCAGAAAGCAGAGAGAACCTTATAATTCCGAGGTCACGGAAGGCTAATAGCGTTTAAGCCACAATACGGGATTTGTGGTGTGTGAGAGTATTTTTTCCTCAATGCACTGTATGCAGGGCATTATCTGGGCATTTTGCGTGTGATATGTCTGCTCATACATGTGCAGGTGAATATGGGAATGTTTCTAGTGTGTGTAGCAAGTTATAAGGACATTGTGTATGTGATGTGTATGTCTAATAAGGTATTGTGGATGATGATAAGGATATTGTCATCCATGTCTGCTTCTGAATATGACTATATTATGTATGTAATGCGTGAGGATCATTGTATATGTGATCTGTCTATCTGATTATAAGGATATTGTATGGGTGATTATGGGGCCATTGTCTGTGCTGTGTGTATCAGAGTTACAAATGACTATATTTTCTATATAATGTGTGTGGATTCTAAGGACATTATGTGTATCAGATTAGGATATTGTGTAGGATTAGGATATTGTGTATGGGTGATTAGGAGGACATTGTTGATGAGGTGTGCGTATGGGATTATTGCTGTATTGTGTGTAGTATCTAGTATGGAGCACGTTCTAGGCAGAGGTAGGACACGAGCAGCCTGCCTGTCAGAGACACTGCTCCCCCCCCCCCTCCCTGGCTCTTCTCTGTGGGCGTTCAGAATGCCGCGAGGTACTTCGTCATCTGTCCAGATCCACCGTATCGACGATGATGAGTCCATAAAATTGAAGCCATTAGTCAGATTGCTAACTCCTCTAAAGCTCTTCTCCCTCTCCGTGCTCTCCCCACCTTCGCTGACAATCTGTCCCCAGCCCCACCAGACGCTCATCACTTCCTGGGGATATTCTTGTCCGCTGTTGCGTCAAGGCTGAAACGCCGTTGCTCCGCCAGGTCGAGGGTCATGATATAAACTCTCTGTAAAAACCGTGTGCCGTCACCTTCCACTGCGCTGTTGTCCTCCTCTATGGCCTATTCACATATCCAGCGATGTGGAAATGTGAATCATGGGTATGGCTCCTGAAGAAAACTGCAGGCGTTTGACTTTTGTTCACGGAATGCATTCCTCTGTAGACCGCTGTAAACAGCTGGTGGCTACAGTGACCGATAGGGCGCTTCACTTTAGCGGGTGAGTACAGTTGGTGAGCTGTTGTTGGCGTTAGCACGCACCTCCCTGGCTGATGTAATTTGCGTTCACACCGCGGTGCACTGTTCGTCTTCAGGAGAGCGGCGCTTCAGTGACCGGCCCGCGGTTATTTAGACTGTGATCTCGGCGCCGTCTCCAGAGCTTTCCTCGCCGAGGAGCGTTTGAAAAGCGCTCCATCATTAGTGTTCGCGGCTCCGTCTGTCCGCGGACGGCGCGTTGCGTTCGACGCGTCGTCAAAGCCGGGCCTCAAAGCTAACTCGGTGACAGAGACGAGAGCCGACACCGCTCGTTACCGCGGGCCGCGTGTCGCGGCCCTGTCCTCACGCGACCCGGCCGGCTTTTATCCGCCTCGTGTAGCTACAGGTAAGCCACCGTAATCACACCTCCACTCCCCGTGTCCTTCTGGGCGTTCTGACACCGCGGTCCGGAGCGACGGCTCTCTTTATACGACTGCTCCCCGCCGAAGGGGAAGAGCGAATATACGGCCGGTTTGTTCAGCTTTGCCTCCGCAGGGCACAGTCATATCTCTGGCTGAGTAATGAAGAACTGCGAGTCTATCCACAATACACAAACGCGTCTGAGCTGCCTGACTTTGCTGGAGGCTTTTGAAATGGAACTTATCCTCTCATTTCTCCTCCTCTCCTCTAACCTCCACTGGGTTTACAACACTATTTCTTTAACAATTTGGTATAGAATACTGGTTCTGTTATAGTTGGGTGTTGAATACAGGTTCTGTTATAGTTGGGTGTGGTATAAAGGTTCTGTTATAGTTGTGTGTTGAATACAGGTTCTGTTATAGTTGGGTGTGGTATAAAGGTTCTGTTATAGTTGGGTGTGGTATAAAGGTTCTGTTATAGTTGTGTGTTGAATACAGGTTCTGTTATAGTTGGGTGTGGTATAAAGGTTCTGTTATAGTTAGGTGTTGAATACAGGTTCTGTTATAGTTGGGTGTTGAATACAGGTTGTATTATAGTTGTGTATGGAAGACAGGTTCTGTTATAGTTATGTATTGAATACAGGTTGTATTATAGTTGTGTATGGAAGACAGGTTCTGTTATCGTTATGTATGGAATACAGGTTGTATTATAGTTGTGTGTGGAATACAGGTTCTGTTATAGTTGGGTATGGAATACAGGTTCTGTTATAGTTGGGTGTTGAATACAGGTTCTGTTATAGTTGTGTATGTAATACAGGTTGTATTTTAGTTGGGTGTTGAATACAGGTTGTATTATAGTTGGGTGTTGAATACAGGTTGTATTATAGTTGGGTGTTGAATACAGGTTGTATTATAGTTGGGTGTTGAACGTAGGTTCTGTACAGCTTGCTTTTTGTGGAGATTGTTTCGGCAGTGAGGGTTCTGCCAATGCTCCTATGCATTCAGACACCAGCCCCAGCCCAGAAAAGGCGGCCCACACTGAGCCATGCTGTGGTGGGTCATCATGGGTGGGGGTGGCCAGAGAGCAGTATCTGGAACAGAAACATGCTTCGCTCTCAATGTCCCAAGACTTGATGTAGCCTCATGTCAAACCGTATTCAGATGAAACCATTGCATGGCAGTGTGGAGGGAGGAATTGCTAGCCTAATTCCATTAACTACATATAGTCACGTACATTCAAGGCCTGTCTGAATTATTAGCCTCGGCCTGTGCACACTCAAAAAAACCTTATGACTGGCATTGATTCAATAAATGTTTATTCAAACCAGTTGCAAATACATGAATACTAATTAAGGTCATTATTGATCCAAACAAAGTGCAGCGAATCGGTTGAGTTTTCAGAAGCCCTGGGGTAGAGAGATTTCGCATCAGGTTAGAATTAATTTGCCCTTATCGTAGTTTTTTATTTTTATTTACTTGCTTATTTATTTTTACAATCATGGTTTCAATGACTTTTCAGGAAGAAAAGTGCATTTTGATGGGGAAATAAAAAGAAAGAGACAGAAATGGTACAGCCAGCCAGGATGAAATAGTACAACTCTTCCCTTAGCCCAGCCTACACAATTTTACTAAGTAGCCAATTAATTCTCCTTTTCCCTCACAGACATGATTGTATACTTTGAAAATGCCAAGTTCAACATTCTAATCTTGAAGTACAGTGTTTCTTTTTTTTGTTGTTTGCTAATTTCAAGCATCGTCGTAGATAAAGAATACTTACAATGGCATTTGGGCTACTTAAGACTAAAGTGGACCAGCCCTGGTCGTACATTAGCGATAATTTCTGCCGGGTTAAGTCAGAATGTTTGTTCCTGCACAGCTGTATTTGCGTTGTAATTCACAACGGCCGTGGTGCAGCTTTAAAGTTGAAATAATTTAGGAGCAGAAGGCCGAGGGCTATAAAACGGAGCATAATTGCATGGCCGTGGGCCTTCTCTTATCTGGTTTGCTCGCCACAAAAACCATCAACGGCGTTTAGAGTGTAGGAAAGCACCGGGCACGGAGATGGACACGGAGCTCTCCTGCTTGATGTAATTTGTAGATAAAGAAGGAGCGGCGTTTCTGCCCCTTGAAAAACGGCTCTGATTTAATGAAATTCTACTTTCATTACATTCTGCTATCTTGCTTTTATCAAGGTGCTCGCAAAAGTTTATGCTCTTCTTGGCAGCAGTACTCGCAAGCAAATGTCTTTCTTTATGTGCGTAGTAAAGAGTAGGCAAATAAAAAGGGCATTTATCTCCACTTTATTTGTGGAACATGCTGCAGGACCTTCAAGGACTCCAGCCATTCAGGCCAGGCCAGTTTCCTCTCCAGGGCCATGGATGAGTATTGTTTCCTTCTGTCAGCTGTTGTAGATCATTGTTGTTTTGAATTGCGAGACTAGTAGACGTGGATTGAAACAGTTGTTGTTTGTGACAGTACAGTAACACATGTGCACTCACGCACAGAGATACGCACGCACACACTCACACCCATGCACATTTTCCTTCGCCTAATGCCAAGCCATGCACGGACGAACATGCACAAATGTACAGAATCAAACCGTCTCCTTCACAATCCCATTTTTATTTGTGCATTTATCTGTGTATTCAGATTTGTTGCTATGATTCAGGATTAATTGCCTCTTTACTCACACTGAGCGGAACAGAAAAAAAATGAGCACTTGCATTTATGTACGAGTAAAAGTTGAGAACATATTTTAATTGACTCCAGGTTGGTAATGCTGTTTTGCACTTCTGACCATAAATGACACTTTAAAGGGAGCACAGCTGCTGTTATTACCTAGCTCTCGCTGCGATTAAGCACTGTGGAGGTGTAATTAGGCTTTTTCTGCAATTATCCTATTTATGTTTAAATTGATACATTGTTTGCACAATGCAATAAATATCCAGATTATCCTGCCGGTTAATCTGTTCCCTTGTCATGAAACAGTAAGTTTGATACTGCTGTATATCATTAAGGTCTTCATTTTCTCTCCCAATCTGTAACAAACTTTTCTATAAACAGGTTAAGCTTTAACTGTCTAGTGTCAAACTATGAGACTGAATGGCTCTGAATACCACCAGTGGAAGTATGGATTCTGAATCTGCCAGAATCCGGCCAATGAGAGTATGAACACTGAAACCGAATGGCCCAGACTCCAGCCAATGGGAGTTGGGAAAAGTCTCCTGGGTATGGCTTGTGGGCAGAGCAGGTTCTTCTCTCTCTGAGCAATCTGTGCTGTAAGTGACTAATCCATAGTGGGCAGGATGAGGTCTGGAGGTTCGGTAGATGTGTGTGTTATTTCACACTGATACTGAAATGGCTGCTGAACTAGGAACAGGATTACTCATTTCTGTACACAAGGGACGGGTGTCTCACGTGAGCCTTGTTTTCGAAAACCGTCTGCATGAGATTCAGTGTTGAGCAGACCGAGAGCCGCCTTCATCAGTCTGTGTTTGAGACGTGGAGTAAGTGACATGGCTTGACACACGTCTCCGTGGTTTTGATCTCCGGCTGCTGTATAATTGATAAGAGCCGAGGGGTCGGTTGTGCAGGGAGGGGACAGAACATCAGAACATCAGAACATGAGAATGTCTAATGAGAGGACCAGACAGCCCTTCCCGTCCTGACTGAGTCACACAGAGAGAATCCAGCACAGTGCCAGCCCAACTGCTCCTCTTCATCCCTGGCATAGCGTATGCTCAAAGTCAAAGAGAGGTGTGCGATCCGTTTTCAGAAGGCCCGGGGAGGAGGGGGCCAGTCCGGGCCCTGGGCCCCGGGCCCTGCGGCGGTGTGCAGGTGAGGGGCAGGCTTTTTGGTCCCGGAGCTGCTCGCTCGCCCCTCTGCGTCTGAACAAACGAGGGAGAGAATGCCAGCTAATGCAATTATGGCCATGTTTATACAACTGCTGTCTAATACAGTATGTCTCTCTGTCTGATACAGTATGTCTCTCTGTCTAATACAGTATGTCTCTCTGTCTAATACAGTATTTCTCTCTGTCTAATACAATATGTCTGTCTGTCTAATACAGTATGTCTCTCTGTCTAATACAGTATGTCTCTGTCTCTGTCTTGCATTCTTGCTTCCTCTCTCTTGCTGCCTCTCTATCCCTCTCTCTTTCTCTCACTGTCTATCATCCTCTCTCTCTTTCCCCCACTGTCTATCTCTCTCTCTCTTTCTCTCACTGTCTATCTCCCTCTCGCTCTTTCTCTCACTGTCTATCTCCCTCTCTCTCTCTTTCTCACTGTCTAGCTCCCCCTCTCTCTCTTTCTCTCACTGTCTATCTCCCTCTCTCTCTTTCTCACTGTCTAGCTCCCCCTCTCTCTCTTTCTCTCACTGTCTATCTCCCCCTCTCTTTCTCTCACTGCCTATCTCCCTCTCTCTCTCTTGCTCTCTCTATTTCTCTGTTTCCCTTTCTTGCCTCCTCTCTATCCCTCCCTCCTTCACTCTCGCTATCTCTCTCCCTCTCTTCCTCCCTCACTATCTCTCTCTCTTCCTTCCTCGCTCTCAATCCCTCTCCCTCCCTCTCTCTCCCTCCCCCTCTCTCCCTTTCTCCCTCACTATCCATCCCTCTCTCTCTCCCTCCCCTCCCTCCCTCCTCTCTCTCCCTCCTTTTTTTTTGGTGAGCGAGCTGACTGGATTCAGTCTGTCGCTTAATTGCTCTGGATCGCAGCAATAAGTGCTCTCCAAGCCTTGATTTGTGTTTTCCCCTCCACACAGCAGCAATCCCTGCCTCCCCTGCATCACATGCCCGTGCTGTTTGTGCTCCACTTCTCCTGCCGCCTGTCAATTAGGCAGCGACCCCCCGCCGCGTAATTGCCCCCGCTCATATCATCCTGCAAACAACGCGCTTCTGAAACACTGACCCCTGGACCTACACCGCTTGATTTGCGGGGCATCTATTTTTAAACGCCTAGCTTAAGTGGAACATTGATATTTGCGTCATGGCAGTTGCCATGCATTCCGGGAGACGAGCATGTTAACTGGTGGTGTGATCACATGTTGAATGCGCGGACGCCAAAACAACAGAAAATCAGCGACCTGTTGCAATGCCAGTCCACATTATATTTATTCTGATTAAATTATTATATATATTTTTTTATATAACCTTATTCCGGGATCTCGGTAGTAATAGGACTGTTCTGTTCCAGGTTTTACAAGAAGCGTGCTTTTTTAAAGGGTAATGGCTAACATTCTTTGAAGAAGACCTTGAGTGGCTCAAATGATTTTGCATTTAGAGTGCTGTTTATGGCCTTGCTAATTAATCTGAGCTACTGTGGTCAGTATATACTTAGCCATGGTCAAAGTTTAGTTTTCACTGTGCCTTTTCCTTAGATAACTTGACCATGTATGGTAGCACCTCATCCCTAGAATGATGAACATTTATTGGGAATATGGAAAGCTGTGAGGCTTAACAAAGTAAAATCAGGAATTATGTTCAATTCTTCAAAGATGTCAAAGATTTCAGTCTCTGCTACAAATAATCAACGGTCACTGTTTCCTTTGAGAGATGTGTGAATGTTTTACTGGTATGTAAATGTTAGCCTTCAGTTAGCCCTTTCTGCTGAAGCGTGGCTTCCTCTGTAAACAGCCGTTAAATGCATTATTCACTGGGACTTGCGTTTCAATCACAGAAACGCGGCAGACTGTGACCGTGGAAACGCAGGGTGATGGCACACCGCAGGGCATGATGGGAAGGAGAGAATTAGCATGGTAAAAAGCTCCTCACACCTTCTGGTATTGTACCATGGCACAAACTCTCTTTGACACACACACACACACACAGACTCACACACAGGCACGTACATACACACTCTTCAGCATGCTCCATTTTGAAAACGGGATAGTGTTTGAGAGAGAGATGAGAGCGGGACTGAGAGATAGAAATGGAGTCATAGGGACAGTGAGAGAGAGAGAGGGATAGAGAGAGAGAAAGAGAGAGAGAGAGAGAGAGAGATGGAGAAGGTGAGAATCAGACAGTGCAAGGGCAGTCAGAGAGAGAGGGAATAGAGTGATGGAGAAGGAGAAATGCTGGGGCAGTAAGGGAAGAGGGACAGAGTGATGCGGAAAGAGAGGGAGATGCAGGGCAGCCGGAGAGAGGGATGGAGAGAGTGAGACAGCAGCTGACAGGGAGAGGGGGGGGTGGGATGGCAGTATCAGGGCTGGGTCTTGGATACCTGGCTGATGTCAGGCTCTGAACTGGGCTGACAAATTGGTTCCTTGATAGACGCTGAGAGCTGTGGCCCAATGCACTATCATCCTGTCAGCACCAACACACACCCCATCCCTCTTCCTGTGTGTGTGTGTGTGTGTGTGTGTGTGTGTGTGTGTGTGTGTGTGTGTGCGTGTGTGTGTGTGCGTGCGTGTATCCGTGCATACTCATAGGCGCACATCTGCATTCTGAATATGTGTAGATTGTGTGAGGCGGTTCTGTGTCTGTGGGTGTATGTGCAGATTGTGTCAGGGGGTTCTGTGTCTATGGGTCTATGTGCAGTTATTGACATATTTTGAGATCTTCTCTGCTAAAATAGACACACATAAAATACAGATTGCTCTGTCTAAACACACACACACGTCTACTGTCTGACTGCTCTAGTTAAACACACACACACACACCTCTACTGTCTGACTGCTCTTGTTAAACACACACACCTCTACTGTCTAACTGCTCTAGTTAAACACACACACACACCTCTACTGTCTAACTGCTCTAGTTAAACACACACGCACACACACCTCTACTGTCTAACTGCTCTAGCTCTAACACACACGCACGCACACACACACACACAGACACACACATGCATACACACACTCACACGCACACACACACACTCACACACACACACACAGACACACACATGCATACACACACTCACACGAACACACACACACACACACACACACACACCCCTCTACTGCTCTCGGCATTGTCCTTCCTCTTCTGGAATCCCCCAGATTTATTTTAGGGGCCCCTGTGGGACTGAACTCAGTAGTTAAGCCCTTTACAGGGAAAGGCCAGTTTGGGAGAGAGAGAGAGACGGCACTGCTGCGCTGCAACAGCATGCGATGGGAATACCATGCAGGCTAACGGGCAGTATGGAGGATAAGAAAAGACCACTGATCTCTAGGGACCAAGGGTAGCACAGAGGGGTCATTGTGTAGCGTATAGCTGTGATTTCATTATCGGACATCTCATTGATTTATATGCGTATCGGCCTATTTCTCTCGTAAGGCTCCTGCATGAGAGCAGTGTAATGAGCCTCGGTCTACCCCCCAACCCCAAGTCGCCGATTCTGAATATATTGCCGCCGAGTATCGATTTTCAAATAGTTGCAAACACACAGCTATCTCGGGCTTAGAGGAATTGTCAATACAAATCTTATTGCAACATTGACAAAGCGGAATAATTTCATTAAATCCACGGCGAGGCCGCGGGCGGAACGATGAAAGACGTGGTGCGTGCGGAGCACGCGTGACGTGCCGGGGTAACGGAGCCTCTGACCCTCTCCACAGAGAGCCCAAGCTCTGATCACACAACCCGCTCAAAATGGAAGATACAGTACGTAGCACATATAGTGCAGTAAATATGGCAATGCTAGGGAAGGGGGGGAGCTCTAGGGGACGCGTGTTTCCCTACACAGACGGCCGCGCCCCTGACCAGGCCCTGCCACCCGTCCCCTGCTTAGCACGCTGGGCGGGTGTTGACGCTCGGCTGGCATTAAAAACTCTGCACGTCCCTGTGAATGTATAGAGGTCAGGACAGGACACCACTTGCTCCTGGGAAACCCTTGATTCTTTGTCTTTTGCAACATTTTGTTTGGTGTCCTTCCTGACCTCCAGATGGTCTGAGTACCAGTGCTTTGAATCGAACCCTCTTTGTGTAGTGCTTTGCCTGGGCACTGCTCTTGTTGCTGTCTGCCACATTAAAGAGAACCTGCTTGTGTTGCTTATGCGCTGATGGCAACTCAAACCTGAGGAAGGGTTTATTATTGTGTTTACCTTCCCCTTTTGCCTTACTGGATTTCTAGTAAACGTCCCTGACAGGTATGTGAAACATATACGCTTGTCACGTATATGCATGCTGTTGTGATATGAATGCATGCTGTTGTGATATGCATGCATGCTGTTGTGATATGAAGGCATGCTATTGTGATATGCGTGCATGCTGTTGTGATAAAAAAATTCAAATAGGCCCTGGTCCTTATCGTTGTTGTACAGGTAGCAGTTGAAATTGTACAGGTAGCAGTTGAAATTATTCTTCCCTCTAGGGTCTTTCAGTGCACTTATCCCTGGTTATGGGTATGCAGTTTGTTGTACGTTGCTCTGGATTAGAGCGTCTGCCAAATGCCATTAATGTAACGTAATGATATGCGTGCATGCTATTGTGATATGCGTGCATGCTGTTGTGATATGAATGCATGCTGTTGTGATATGAATGCATGCTGTTGTGATAGGAATGCATGCTATTGTGATATGCGTGCATGCTCTTGTGATATGCGTGCATGCTGTTGTGATATGCGTGCATGCTGTTGTGATAGGAATGCATGCTATTGTGATATGCGTGCATGCTCTTGTGATATGCGTGCATGCTGTTGTGATATGCGTACATGCTGTTGTGATAAGAATGCATGCTATTGTGATATGCGTGCATGCTCTTGTGATATGCGTGCATGCTGTTGTGATATGCACGCATGCTGTTGTGATAGGAATGCATGCCGTTGCAATATGCGTACATGCCATTGCGATATGCGTACATGCTCTAGTGCTATGCACAGTAGCCATGCTGTTGTGATATGCATACATGCTGTCATGAGATATCTTGTACGTGCATGCGGTTGTGGAATACAGTACAGTACACTGAACAGGGTATTTAGCTCCGAGTAGACTATGCAGTTGGAGCTTTTCAGACTCCTTATGCAGTCTCACGGCCTGTTTGACACATGGCCTGATGCTTTTGCTTATTAACATGACTGTAAGCGGTTTAGGGTGAGCTGGTTAGTCTGGAGCTGCCTCCTCTTTGGAGGACCTTTCACTCGCTGATGCCATGTCTGTTATGGGAAGGCAATAACCATCACTCACTGGCTTTGAGCTCACCGTCATTGTGTTTCTGCAGTGCATCTCTCCCTCAACATCTGCCCACGTCTCCATAATCATCATACATTCTTCATCGCATGTCAACTGTAAGAGTCTGTCTTTTCTTTTGTGAAAGCGTGTTCTTTTTTTCTAACAGTTATCAGCCATAGGTGGATTATTATGCTGCATGCGTGCCTTAATTCAATTATACCCGCTCTTCAGTTTTTGCAGCATCACTGAAAATCAGAAACCAGCTCCCCAAGTGCAAATTATTCAAATCCATGGGTTATCCAGGGAGAGGTTTACATTCAAAATTAGACAACGGGGGTCTTTGTATTATGGATGAAGAATGCGATGTCCCACTATAGCAATACCTCAGTGCCAGAACAAAATCGGTTTGAAAAAGACGGCTATATATTTGGTCACTGAAAGGAGGAAGTAGGCTGGAAGGTCAATGAAGAAAAACAAGTGTTCTAATCAGATATCAGTTACTCCCTCATTATTTGTCACTGTATGACATTAAATAATGTTTTATAGTGACAGAATGAGCCTGTTCATTCTGTTGCTTTTAAAAAACCAAAAAACATTCCAGTAAAGAATTAAATTATTTGACTTCAATTATGAATATTTCAAAGTTCAAATTCCCAAGGTGTCCCTTTCTCAGAAGTTCTGCTGCATGCATACAGAGCGTGTTATTATCAGCAAAAACAATAACAATGTGATTGTGCCACTGCCAATGCATACAAGTAGGAAAATAGTAAATATTGTAAATTTCAAGTTTACGTCGACTTGATTGAAAACGACTGAGGAGATGAAAAAAGATTGAAAATACAGTGCAGTGAAATAAGGGTGGGAGGGAGCGAGCCAAAATGACAGTTTAATCATCAGACGGAAGGACAGAACTCAACTCTGAATGAAATCTGAATAAGATTTAGAACTGCTGGAGCCTACTGCGGGAGTGTGATTCAGGAGCGGACGTTCTGCATTCACACATATCTTCACTTGTTCGTTTCGTTATTCATTTCTTTTCTCTCCTCATTGTATTCTTCTGGTGCACATTCTGTTGTATCTTGTTGTCATCCTTTGCTCTGTGAAGTGTCCTTGGGTTTGAGAACAGCGTTGTATAAATATATGGTATTATTATTTGGAGTCCAAGCAGCAAGGCTGCTTGTTTTTCTTCCATTAAAAAAAAAATATATATATTATTCTTCCCTAAAATGGAACGGGCAGCAAAGACCATAAATCATACAGCTATGAAAGTTGGCAGGTATATTCCTTTGCCACCGCCCAACTGCTTGGGTTATTGCGATGACGCCTAGCGGCCGGATGGTGAGGCAACATCGGCATTTATGTTCTCCATAACTCCTGAACCGTGTGGTATAGAATCTCAATTCTTTTTTCCGCCCATTCCAAATCTAATACGCACCTGCCGCCAAAATTCTTCCACCATCTATGGATTTTTTCAAAACCTACTTCTGCAAACTAGTCTGGGGCCATTTTGCCCATCGTCACCAAATTAGGCTTGAAAGAATCTGAAGTATGAATCTTAAAAATTATCAAAAGATACTGATTTTTCAGAACATGAAATGCTGGCTGCCACTCATCAATAAATCTTGTGGGCATGGCCATTTTTACTAAAAACGGCTAGAACTATGTCCATGCCTCACCGAATTTGGTTCTATCCTGCAATACTTAATTTGGAGGGTGCTTGCATGTTTTAGTGCCTCTGTTTGAATCAGTAGCACTATAGAAAGCAAATATGTTTAAATACCTGTAACTCTTCAAACAGACCTGGGTAAAATCCATATTATTTTGGATTTGAATGCTTTAAATATGTCAAAGCTATTTCATCACACAGTTGAAGGCGTTAATTAATTCTAAAGATCTTTCCTCTGCAGAAATACCTTTGACAATCCTTTTTTTACTCACCATTCTTAATTAGTTAGACAATCACAATGTATGGAACAAAATTGATGTCAACATGAGTCACCGCTAATAAGCATGTCTAATAAGCATGTCTCTCTTTGTGTGCCACATAAATCGTCAAAACCTACATTAAGACTATTAAACGAACAAAATAATGAACCTTTGTCTTTTCCGTATCTTTTGGAAAATTGCTAAACAATTAAATCCACTAAACTTTACTGCTCAAATTAAACAATAATTGGTGCAGCACAGTGCAAACTACACTAGCCAAAAAATAGCCCAGCACAACTCAAATTACCACTGGTAATTTGTCTGGGTGTTCACAAACTTTTCTGCCTGACTGTAGAGCATACATGTTTACACAAACTCCAAAGTGTAAGCACGGTGTAACAGTAGGTATTGCACAAAGAAAATTGTGTCCTTTGTTGGATTTCATTAACTTCTTCTCTGTTGTGTACTTTTGGTTTGCAAATTTACAGTTGGTTGTCTCAATTTAATATTTTGCTTGGTGGTTATTACAGTATCACTAAAATTGGTTTTGCTGTTTTTGAATACTGTATATTTAAAGATGTCTCTCCTTTCTTCATTTCTTGTAGTGAATTAGTTCTGTTGATTTTGTGGATCTGATTTTCATTGTTTTATTGTATTGTATTTGTTTCCAAAAAAGGATGTATTTAAGTGCCAATCTCAGTGCTCTCTTAAAATTATGATTATGCTGTTGTGAATTCAAGAGCAGTTGTGTTCATTTATTTAAATATTTAATGTTTTTGCCGTTCAGCTAAAGTATATTGGATGAGAGGAGGTTAGCGAAAGAAAACACTATACTCTAAACACTTAATTTATATTTATATTTTTTCTTCATGAACTTAGTATTCTATGCTTTTCTGGTTGCATCTGCGTCGCGCAAATTAGGTTTTGCATCAATAAATAAGTTGATTTCGATTGCATAGCGAGTACCTCACAGTTACGGCATTAACCAGGAGAAGCGTGGAGCTAATGAGTTAATGGGCATTGTGTGAGACAAGGAAAGCCTGGTTGAAATTGCCTATCAAACAAGGCTCTCAACAGATGCATTTGAATAGGCAGTTTAAGGTAATACCGCTAAAATTATACTCAACTACATATTTAACAGAGGCAAATGTCTTCCCTTGAATATCAATAAGCCTTTAAAACAAGCTGCTGATAGCATGGCTACGTTTGTTATCGTCATGCTCTGCTTGGTATCAATTATACAGATCAGACCTGTGATTGATTTTCACTGTATCAGCATCCGTGCAGTTGTCCCAGTTGACTGTGCTGCTCTATGGAGTTTCTGCTCATCTATAGGAATCACTTGAGCTGCACGATTTACCCTATCTCTCTTAATATAGCTAGTGAGTTGGCATGAATAGTACATTTATACCTTCATGTTATTGTTTCTTGACCCATTTTTATGAAAGCAGGAGGGATAGCCTCATAAAGCATATGATTACAAAAATAAAAATGGAGAATGCACTAATGATACACACACTGTTCTGTGGTAAAACTCAGTTATTTGTCATTAGCGTGGAATCATGCTGGTACATTATGGGGTGCTGGGTGGTTTGCTGGGAGCTCCAGAGGGGCAGTGCCGGGGGATGGGGAGGTCAGTCAGTAAGGGTCCATGTTTCCTTGCTAACTTGCCAGTCGATCAGGTCCCATGGACTGCATGCTCAAGCCACATAGGGAAGGCCTTCCTCTTAGCTTTGGTCTGCTGTGTCAGAGGAAGTGGTTGTCGATGCTGCGTGTTTTGGAGTGGAACCACGGTTGTCTACACACTCGGGAATGGGCGGTGTGGTTCACACATGAACGGCCCTGCTGCAGATTATGGGCTATTCAGATTTGCAGTGGGAACTAGGCATGCTCATCTCCATGTTGGGCACCATCATTTATTTTAAACGAGCAAACAACTAAATAAATAATGCAATACTTATTAAACCGGTGCAGTTCAAATTGGCACTGTTTGCCACCATGCATCAGCTGAATCTGCACAGAGAGCTTGTGTATTGTGCTGGGGGAGGGGAGAGATGGAGCAGGAGGCTTTGAGCAGGACAGGAGGTGAGGAGGGGGGACATGGAGCAGGAGGCGTTGAGCGGGACAGGAGGTGAGGAGGGGAGAGATGGAGCAGGAGGTGAGGAGGGGAGAGATGGAGCAGGAGGTGAGGAGGGAAGAGATGGAGCAGGAGGTGGGGAGGGAAGAGATGGAGCAGGAGGTGAGGAGGGGAGAGATGGAGCAGGAGTTGAGGAGGGGAGAGATGGAGCAGGAGGTGAGGAGGGGAGAGATGGAGCAGGAGGTGGGGAGGGGAGAGATGGAGCAGGAGGTGTTGAGCGGGACAGGAGGTGAGGAGGGGAGAGATGGAGCAGGAGGTGAGGAGGGGAGAGATGGAGCAGGAGGTGAGGAGGGAAGAGATGGAGCAGGAGGTGAGGAGGGAAGAGATGGAGCAGGAGGCTTTGAGTGGGACAGGAGGTGCTGGGTCTGCTTTACAGCAGGACGGGTGGAATGGGGTCAGGTCCTCGGAGAGAGGAACACAGGTGTGGGCCTGACTTTGATTGGGCTGTTTTTAAAGAGCCGGGAACGTCAGGAGCAGCGCGGAGAGCCCGGAGCGTGTCCGGAAGGTCAGGGGCGTCGGAAAAGCCGGAGCGCAGAGACACGTGGTGCAGTCCCTGGGGCGGCGGACTCTGGGCCCTACGCGACCCCCCCCGTTCCCCGGAGAGCTCTCACCTGCGGCCCCTTCTCTGTGTGTTACCCTCTGTGCCTCTCCCTGTCGGAACAAACCTCGCCGTGCGGGAGCAGGTCAGGCCCGGACCGCTCCTCTGTGAGGAGAACAGACTGCCGGAGCGGGACCGGCGGGCGGCGTGATCCGCTCTGACAGGACTCTGGTTCTGCTGGGCAGGACCCGGTGTGGGGCTCAACTGGGCCGCCTGAGGTGTCTATTTGAGGCAGGATTCATGTCTGCACGTCAATGTTCCCCTGTTATTCACCCCGACTGCACCCCGATGTGGTTTCGAGTGGGTGGAGATACTCTTCATTTATTTTGAGCTTGTAAAGGGAGCAGGGCTATTCTCGTCCACCGGTTATCAGTGTGGGATATTGTTTTGGGAACTTTGCTTGGAAATCCCTGGCTGTAGGTTCAATCCCTGGGTGGGGGCGCTGAGAAAGGTACTTGACCTGAATTGCTTCAGTAATATATAATTAAAAAAAAAAAATAAAAAAAAATGAATTGCTTCAGTAAGATATCTAGCATTACATTATTGGCATTTGGCAGATGCTCTTATCAGAGCGACGTACAGTTGATTAGACTAAGCAGGAGACCATCCTCCCCTGGAGCAATGCAGGGTTAAGGGCCTTGCTCAAGGGCCCAACGGCTGTGTAGATCTTATTGCGGCTACACCGGGTTTAGAACCATCAACCTTGCGTGTCCCAGTCATTTACCTTAACCACTACGCTACAGCATGTTGTATGCGAAGCTAATGCAAGCTGTGTGCATTTCTCTGGATTGAAAGTGTCTGCCTAATGCCTAAAATGTAAAATAGGGGTGTTAAGAAGCATTTCAACTGGGTTCCGTTGGAGAGGGGGGTGTTGGCGATTCCTTGTCTCACGGTTGGATCTGTGTGTCGTCCTCATGGAGAGTTGAGGATTCTGGACCGTGTGACTGGAGGGTTGTGGAATGGAGGTGTCAGTCAGGCCCATCTGGGCCCACAGACACGCCTGTCCCCAGAGCGTCTGAGTCTGATGGCCGCAATTAGGGGCCCCGTGCCGTGTCCGCGGCGACGGCGACGGCCCCTGAGCGCCCACACATGCATAATTCATCCCCGGAATCAGCGCGCTTTCTCCGGCAGAGAGCCTGAGGACCAGCGGCCTCTCTCACATGCGGCTGTCGGAGAGGAGGGAGACCACAGTGACACGGAGAGAGTCCCAGACCTGGTCTCATTACTCTCTGTGTAGCTGTGTAATTAATGCTAATGCTCTGTACTCCGGAGCGGCTCCTGTCTCACCAGGCTAATGACCGGGAACACGTCTGTGGCTGGTAGCTTCTCTCTGTCTCTGTCTCTCTCTCACTCTTTCTTTCTCCCTTTCTCTCTCTGTCTGTCGCTCTCTCTCTCTCTGTTGTGCTCTCTCTTTCTCTATTCAATTCAACATTATTGTATTATCATTTTTTTAATTTGCTTTGTTTCCTGTTGGGTTCTGGTTTTTATGTACGTATGGCGATCGCTGTTGTTTTGGGTTGGTGGTTGCTAATTTTGGTGGGATATAATGTGATAATTTATTTATTTTTTTGCTCGAATGTCCTATTTAATGTTACATTAAATAAGGTTTTTCTTTAAGTCAGAAGTCGCTCTCTCTCCCTCCCTTTCTCTCCACATCTTTCTCTTTATTCCTTTCTCTTTCTCTCGCTATAAGTCTATCTTTGTCTGTGTATCTTTCTCTGTAGCTCTCTCTATCCATTGCTATCTCTGTTTCTCATCTCCCTGTCTCTCCCCAGCTCTCTATAGCTCTCTCGCTGCCTCTCTCTCTCTATCTCTTTCCCTCTCTCCACTCTGTTCTCTCTCACCCATTTTTCTGAAAGCAGGAGGGATAACATTAGAAAGCATATGATTAGAGGCGTGAAAATAGAGAGCACTAATGATAAACACGCACAGACACACACACACAAACACACTCTGCCTTGTCAATTATTAGTCATCAGCGTGGAATCAGTGACGGAGCGGTTGACGATCAGATACTTTCTCGGCACAACAGGAAGTGGCGCCACGCTGTTGGCCTTCACATCCTTCTGAATGTAGCGGCTCAGCGGGCCAGAGACGGGCTGTACCTGCAAACTCTCCACTTCCTGGCTGTTACCTTCCCCTGAATTCAAAATGTGGCACAGCTCTTCCGCACCTCCGCATTGGCTCCTCTGCTCATTTGGCAGGCACGCTAATTAACTGGGAAGCCATTACATTCATTTTGACATGTGCTGTACAGGGCTGCTGGTCCCCTGTACGGAATATGGGCTTCACTGTATGTTGGCCACGCCTTCAAGTCAATCGATTTTACTTCTCACTTCCGAATTTGAATTCAGCTTTATTTGCGCATTGTTGTGAATGCAATAATTATAATGATGGAGAGGAGGGGGGGGGGGGGGAAGAAGGAAGATGATAATCACAATGATGGCCATCAAACATTAACAGTGTAATATGATGGCTGTGGCAAGCTGCCAAAAGTCATGCAGACAGGAGAGCTGTGCTGCCTCCTCGCATTAAGACTGCTAATTCGACTCCATTGTTGTGCTCCGTGAATAGAGATATACTGTGTCTTTAGAGAAATCTTCAGACCGGGACTGGGAATAGTTTTTGCACTTCACTGCTGGTGAATTGGTGAACCTGTAGTGATCACTCTGGACTGCTATTGCACTCGTAGGAGGCAGTTATAAATCCCACTACGTTCTGATGGATGCAGTGTAAATTGCCCATCAGCGAATTGCCCTTCAATTGCCTATCTGGGCTGGTGCTAGTTACTAGACCATGATATTTCATCTTCCATGTCACCATGGTGATTGATTGAAAGGTTAAAGACCAGGCTGTCATCGCTTTTGATGGGCTGCGTAGCCCGGTTGGCTTGTTTGTCTCATTTTTAATCATTTCATTATTTTTTTTGCAAAAGATCTGAGGGGTTTGCGGGTTCAAAGCCCACAGCAGGATGAAAGCAGCACCTGAGGGGGGGGAGGCTGGGGGGTGGTGTTTGGACGTGTGGTTCCCGGGGGAGGGGTGAGGAAACGTTCCACTTAGGGGGGCCTGGGGGGGGTGTTAGGGTTTGGGTTGCCTGGGAAACCGTACACCACAGCGCATCATCAGCTGAGCTCTGGCCCATTGGACAAGCCAGGGAAACAGAGGGGAAAATGAAGATTGCTGCTGAAAAGGGAATGATCTCAACATCAATTTGTGTTCATAACCTGTGTGCTTGTGTGTGCCTGTGTGTGCGAGTGCGCAGTTGGATGAGGGTGCGCGTGTGTGTGTGTGTGTGTGTGTGTGTGTGTACACAGTTGGATGAGTGTGCATGTGTGCGTGTGTGTGTATGCACAGTTGTATGAGTGTGCATGGTTCTG
Source organism: Conger conger (assembly GCF_963514075.1). Lineage (NCBI taxonomy): Eukaryota > Metazoa > Chordata > Actinopteri > Anguilliformes > Congridae > Conger > Conger conger. The sequence goes on along the minus strand of NC_083777.1, from coordinate 16,907,205 downwards.
TGTGTGTGCGTGTGCGCACTTGTATGAGTGTGCATGTTTCTGTGTGTCTGTGTGGGTGGGTGTGTGCGTGTGCGCGTTTGCGCAGTTGTATGAGTGTGCATGTTTGTATGTGTATGTGTGGGTGGGTGTGTGGGTGTGTGTGTGTGAAAGGCGGCTTTCATAGCTAAGTGAGTGTGATTCTCTGAGCTTGAAAGCAGACTTCAGGCTGAAATGGTTTGATCTGACCTTGTAAAAACTTAAAGCGTTTTCTTAGATGACTGAAGATTGGTCTGCATAGTTTCTCCTGCGTCAATAAGTCTTTATTAAAACTGTTAGAGTTAGTGAAAATGGAAAATGGAAGGAAAAAGAGAGAGGGAGCAATATGAAAAAGAAAAAAAAACATTTCTTGTGTATGCCTAGCAATTTTCTTGTCGGCGGCAGGGAGAATAGTTTGATTTCTGAGTAAGTTTAAAGCAATCGGGTGTCCAATTGAGCCTTTGTTCTTCACCCCCTCTGTTGTGGCAGAAAGTCAGTTTGATTTGCATCTGAACCTGCCTTTGGGTGCTGTTCCAGGAACAGTGTGTCCGTCTCCCCAATGGAAGCCCTGGCTACTCTCCTCGTTAGCTCATGAGCATGGCGAAGCAGAAAGGTGTGCTTAAACCGTGTTGGAAAGGTTAACTGCCAAAAGTCTGATAAGTGTATGCGTGCAATGTTTCGCACCAGTGCACTAATTGGTTGTGGCTGAGGAGGCCCAAAGATGATTCTGAGAATTAGTGTGCTTTCAAACTATGCTAAAACAATGTTTGAATCACAGAATTAGTGTGCTTTCAAACTGTACTAAAACAACATTTGAATCACAGAATTAGTGTGCTTTCAAACTGTACTAAAATAACATTTGAATCACAGAATTAGTGTGCTTTCAAACTGTGCTAAAACAACGTTTGAATCACAGAATTAGTGTGCTTTCAAACTGTCCTAAAACAACATTTGAATCACAGAATTAGTGTGCTTTCAAACTGTGCTAAAACAACGTTTGAATCACAGAATTAGTGTGCTTTCAAACCGTACTTAGACAATGTTTGAATCACAGAATTAGTGTGCTTTCAAACTGTACTTAAACAACGTTTGAATCACAGAATTAGTGTGCTTACAAACTGTCCTAAAACAACATTTGAATCACAGAATTAGTATCAGAGAATTAGCGTGCTTCATTTCTAAACCGCTCTTAAACAGCATTTGAATCAGATAGTTAGTGTGCTTCATTTTTAAACCATACTTAAACAGCGTTTGAATCAGAGAATGAGTGTGAATTACATTAGAATGTTTGGAAAAGTTCAAGTTTGAAGAATAATAACTGTTGGTATTATCAGTAGAACAAAGCGGATGTTATATTGCTCTTACTTTCTTCATCCAGGTTGCCATGGCAGTGGGCCATCTGGGAAAGCTAGTCACGTCACAAAGCGCAGAGTGCATGCCAGCCCCAGGCATATCCCCACACCGGGATTTGTAAGTCTGATTGATGCGTGGACACGAGCACAGACCTTTGACCCTCGGCCAGAAACGATCACGAAGATCACGACTGCCCCCCTCACCCTTGTCATTCAGTAAGGCTGTTCTTCTGTGGTGGTTAATGCGCTTCTGCTAAATGAATTGCATATGAATAAATAATACATCTGCATAAGAGGTGATGATGTGCAGGTGGCAGACACTCCAGGCCATGGCTTCTCCTTCTGTCACTCAGACTTTGCTCCTCCCCCTGCTGCCCGTCAGCCCCGCCCTCGTCCTATCCAGCACCTCCCCCTGGCCAGGCGCCTGGGACATGTAGTCTTACATCTGGCATACAGATCTCTCATTTCTCCCAGCACTGGCATTGGCAGCAGGAGCTTAATCACAGTGTTCCCGCGAAGATCAGATGATGACAAGGAGACATTTCTACACCGTCTCCTTCGAACTGTTACTTCTTTCTGCCAGGGCAATGAAAAGGACTGTCACATCTGTCACAGAGGGCCTTTTTCGGGGGTTTATGGGCTCGGGGTGACTGCAGAGTGGGGTCAGAGATCTGGAGCTGGAACCCCCGCTTTCCCTCGTCCTGCTGTTTACCGGCAACATTCTCCAGACCGGGAGGGATTTATTGAGCGATTGGTAGTTAGCACCACTCTCAGTGATGATTGGTGGTTAACACCGCCAATCAAGCCGAGATTAGTATTCATTAGCGTTTGGCGTTGGGTAATTGAGGCATTGATAAGGATGCGCTTTGGCGCCGTGGCGCGGCGCGGAGCGGAGCTTGGGTCGGTGCCCGCGCCGGGCTGCGTCTTGGCAGGCGCCGTTCTCGGAGCAGTCTGTCTGAGGCAGCCGTTAGACGCTCCCGCCGAGATACGCCGCCCGGCTCAGAGTTGGAGGCGGGAGCGCCGATTGGCCGAGGCCGCCGGTCCTCGCCGCTCATTGGCACCCTGGTGCCATTACAGGAGAACTGAGGAGTGGCAGGTGACAGGGTAAATGGCTCTCTTCTGCGGTAATCTGTTTAGACGGCGTCGAATGTGACCAGTCCCACAGCAAAGCCTTTATTGACACTGAACACCAAGTGCCTCCGACCCACTCTGCTCTTGCACTGACTTATCGCTAACGTTTAAAATAAAATCAGCCTTTGGATTCTCCAGTGCCTCTCCAACCTGCTCTATAGAGTGCAGCTCATGGTGTATGTGGCAGCTCCCAGCTGTTAGTTCTCAATTTTAATATGCCATTATTCATTAGCTACTTTAAGCACACACCTTTCATATTTGTACATATTATCCATTTATTGAGCTCCTATTTACTCAGGGTACTCCAGTTAAGTGCTTTCCTCAGACATGCAATATAAATGCTTAGAACTAAAACCTTGTACAAGCCTAGTTCTTTTATATTATAATTATTACCTCCACCAAAGTGGTTATTTAATGATGTCTGCTCAATTGTTCGTCAGTCCATCCATGACAGACATATCTTGGAAAATAATGTCCAGCTTGCTTATTGATTTTGGTGAACCCATGACCTGCCTTGTAGCGCCACCATCAGGCCAAACCTTCAAATTGTGACCAATATATCTTGAACTGTAATGGCTGGATTGCCATGAAATTTGCTGTGCACATTCATGTTCCCAAGAGGAGGAAGTCTGTTGATTTTGGCGACCCCATAACATTTCCCATAGCGCCACCCTCAGGACAAACCTTCAAGTTTTGACTGGAATCTTGAAAAGTAATGGTTGGATTACCATGAAATTTGCTGTGCACATTCATGCTCACAAGAGGACGAAGCCTATTGATTTTGATATTGATGTGAGAGCTGATTCTGTCAGCTGACTTGGTGGAGGTTTGCCTTGGTGAGTGCATTCTTTCTCATTTCTCTGATTATTGTTATTATGGCTTAACATATTGTGTCCATAATAGTTTTTTATAGCTGACAGAATGCATAGGGCAGAACACTGGGGTAGATTTATTTTATAATTATAATGCAGTGTGCAAACGTGGCCTCAGTCTGGTTTTAAAATAGAATCTCTTTCATACCTGTCTGATGTGGCCTCCTCCTGACAAAACAGAACACCTGTCATGCTTTTTAGCGAGCGAACGTCTAAAAATATGCCTGTTGTACATCTTTTTTGAGGGCGAGGGAAGCCGTTAAGTCAGTGGTTGAAAAAGCAGTGAAAGGGTCCTTTCATAATGAGCGGCAGCATGTGGGGAGGGCTGAATTAGACAGATTATCCCTGCTCTCCACATGGCTGTGCAGATATGATCTGTTGCCTTGTGTGGGCTTTGATGTACCGTGCATGCTCTTAACCAGAGAGACAAAGGACGGCTGGGTAAAAAGGCGAGGCGTGTCGGCAACGGGACTCGGCACTGCTGCTCTCTGAAGACCGAGGACTGTCCTTGGGCTGATGACTGAAATGAGTTCAAGCAGTGCTCAAGGAGGCGACAGAGGGTGGGGGATTATGCAAGCGCGTGCAAATAATGGTGTTGTATTAAGAGCAATTTAACCGATCCCCACGCACATATATACACACACACCCCCACGTGCTGTGTGCACGCACGTGCACACCGTCTCCCACAAACACACACACACACACACGTGTGCACACACGGTCTCACACATGTGCAGACCGTCTCATGCACACACACACACACACACACACACACACACACACACACGCACACAGTTTTTGCGGGTGACAGTGGACATCTGGACGATCTCCAGCCCTGTAAGTGGTAGCCGGGCCTGGGTTTATAAAGATATCCTTCAGAACATGTCCTCTTACTCTCCAGCATTGTGAGGGAGAATATGCATAACTCCCCAAGATTTCCATAACTGGCACAATATTACTCAGGGAAATGATACAATTCTCAGAGTTCAGTGGTAATTGTGGAGATAAGTTTAATACCCCGTCCCCATATTCCCTGTACAGCCAGCAGATGAGAAGCTGGGTGATATAAATGAAGAGACAGGGAGAGAGAACCTTCGCTGCCTCAGTTTAATGTCCTTATCTGTTTAGTGCAGTGCCTCTTCGTGGTAAGCAGCCCTCCCCAGTATGCAAATGGCTGGCAATTGGGCAGAATGCGAATTAGCCAAACGTTAATTTCCTCCCGGAACATGTGCGCTTTAAATGCGCACTATTAGCACGTCTGTCCGCGTGCCGGTGCAGAACGGAGCCTTAATTGGTTATACGATGGCTGGCTTTCTTTTTCCCCCCGTTATTTTTTCATCTCTACTGTCCTTGCCTGGTTGGAGCCCTTTCCTTCTGTATTGCTGGCACACCCCTCTGTTAGTGGTGCGCATAGCTCTTTCTTTCTGGTCCGTACCATCCCCTCTCTGTGTGGTTCGCGCACCCCTATGTGTGTAGTTGGTATGTCCCTTCTCTTTGTGGTTGGCATACCGGTCTCAGAATGGGTGGGTAAACCCCCTCTCTGATCAGTGGTACAGTCCTCTCCTTCTCAGCAGTGTGAATTGGAGTCACAGGTGTTAGGAGAGAGTAGAGGAGGTTATGAGAGGGAGGGGGGGGGGACTTCTCTGGCAGTAGGCAGCTGTACTTATAGAACAGGGAAAGGGAGAATTCATGCTGAGTAAAATGCTAAACTGAACCGAAGACATGTGATGATTATGAATACTACTGGTTGAATTTTATGCTTATTATAGGTATAACAGAAGAATTATTTCTGTATATGTAATATTCTAAAATTCTCAGTGTGCTTGAGTGAGCATGTAAAATAGTTCTGTGTGTGGAACTGCATTCGGAAAGCAAACAAAATTAATTAACGGGAAAGCAACTGGTTATAAATTAATACAAGTGCTGTGTCTGCTGATTAGAGCATTACAGGAGGCTGGCGTCCGCGTGCGTGTGTGTATGCGTCTGTGTGCGCGCATCCGCGCATGTGTGTGTGTGAGTGCGGAAGCCTGTATACAAACTCAGTGAGCGCTTTATTAGGTATTTTACAAGTGTGTGTAATGCGTGTCTGTCTCATGCGTGTCTTTGTATGTGAGCATGCGTGTGTGTGTGTGTGCATGTGTATTTACTTGCATGTGTGCATGTGCGATGCGCGTGCCTGTAAGTATGTATGCATGCATGTGTGCAAGTCACAGAACCGCATGGGAGTATGTGTGCTTCATCAGTGAAAGCTGCCAGAGTTGAGACGTTCATCATTCTGACCCCACTACTGCCCTGTGCTCTCTCATTGACCCCCCTCCCACCACACAAAGCACACAGAGATCCCCCTGAAGTTCGTTCAGCTCTTCCCGCTCATCTAATCTGGGACTTCTGTGGAGCAGGACCTCCTCTGTGACCCCTACATATGGCTGTACTTATGAACACACTCATTTTAGCATGCTTATTCCCAATTTTAAACCATTTTTGTTATATTGTGCCGGTACTTATCTCCTTGAGCACAGTGGTCTCAGGTTGCACGGGCCATTGGAAATACTTTCGACTGAAAGTAATATTTGATATAATTGGTTTTATTGACGAGTAATTAAGGAATAGCCGTGCTTCTGGAGGCATAACGTTGCTGTATGAGCTGCTGTGGAGTTATTTGAAATGTATTTTCTTGATTTTGACCTCAAACCCCCGAAATGTGATTTAACCGTGGCTAGCCTTTAGCTATAAATTTTCATATGCCTTCGAGCGAAGTAATTAGGCAGGACAGGGCACTTTGTAAAGTCAATGGCTCTTAGGTTGGCTAGGCAACGGTTTTTACTTCTTGACTGAGAATACAGCTTGGTGTTTGGGGGCGGGAGGTTACATTTTGCAAATGTCATATTGACATCTATTCCCAATAAGCAAGAGGAAGGACATTCAGACAAATAGGGTATCATTCTGAAACTTGGCCATGCGTAGCTTCATACTGTAGCTGGGCTCATTTTTGCGTTTGAAAAGCGTGCGCATTAGCATTTATGATGACAGCAGGCTATGGACTGCCTCATGCTGCATGAAGGCTAATATGCACCCAAATAAGATCTCCCCTGTTCCTGCAGATTATGATGAAGAACAGATGGCATCAGGCCATTCCGGAAGGTTCTGCTATAATTTACCCACGCTGTACTCCTTATTTTGGCATTAACTAAAACTTTTTGTATGATTTAGCAGTGCGACCACAGATTCTGCAAACTAACCAGATACACAGCTCTGGACCTGCTGCCATCCATTCCTAAAGGAGTTTCTGCTGCCGTGTTCAGAACAGAGCACCATTTGTCCCTGTGTTGTACTTGGATATGCATTTTCAGCCATTACATGCATAAAATGTTTTGCCTTCAAATGTCGGGAAACCGAATGTGCAGCGTGAAGAAATGGAGTATCTGGTGTGTCAATGGAACCTGCGCCTCAGCTCCATGCTTTTCTGTCTCAATCGCATTTTAAACATCCTTTTAACAGTTTTCGCTCCGTTTCATTGCCGAGGAAATCATGAAAGAGCACTGCATTTCCGACGAATGAGAAACGCCCGATAGTTCAGTCCAACTATTTTTCTGCTTGGTTAGCATACTAAAAATAAGTCCTATTCAAATGTATGTTAAAAGGTAGGCTTATATCCCCACACAGACAAGATTATGTGGAGAGGACTGGCACACATCTGGTGGGATTTTTCCCGATTTATATTTCAGCTGTAATCTGTGATGAATGTGGTTCGCTCCTAATTGAATCACAGCACCATGAATCACAATGATAAGCACATAAATTAATTCAATTTGAACTTCACAGAGAGTCATTCTTGAGTTAATCCACTCTAAATAAAGCGTTCTATCGGCGAGATGGTCTACTGATAGCAGGTGATGAATGAACGGCCTTATCTCAACAATCATATTAGCAGCCAGAGTGTGTCTGCGCGCTGGGCGTGTGTGCGTTCGCACTCTCTCTCGGTGCGCGCGCGTGTTTGTGAGGCCGCGCGTGTATGTACTTGATAAGAAAATTCAATTTTTCCCCCCTCTTTTATTGCAGTCCACTCGATAATGACTTCGGAATGGGCATTAGCAACGGGCATTGCAAACATCAATGCGAGGTAATCGTGACAATTTTGCGCAATGTATTTATAACGAGCCGGATTGTAATGTCCGCGTATTTAGAAAGCGTAAAGTGAAGAAACAACGACGGGCGATTGAGGAAAAGAAGGTGTGTCAAATGGACCGCGGGATTTCTCTCCCGCCTCTCCCCCGTTAGCGTGCTTTTGAAAGCCGGGCTTTAATCGAGCAGGGAGACACAGCCTCTTTACCGACGGTGCGAGACAAGCCTTCCTCGACGCTTGACAAGGTTATATAGGGCTGTAACAAATCCAGTAATGTAATCCGCTCTGCAGGTGTAAAAATAGGAGGTTGATATCGGAGGTGCTGCATGGCCATAATTGCCTGGCACGGGTTGACAGGTATGATGGGTCTTTGTGTAAATGGCCCATGTTATTCCGTGGGGAGAAGCCGAATAAGTGAGTGCGATCAGGACATCAGTTACAGAAAGATCTATTTTTTTCCCCCACCAGGGATTCCGGCAACTTCCTTTATGTCGGCAGTATTTCAGACAAGTGACTTTAATGGTGTTTTGGTGATGTTTCGTCGTTTTTTTCCCCTCACTGGTTGTGTGTACTACAGTACTACATCTCGAGTGACTGGGGTTTTATGTCATTTTCTTTCAAAAAAAAACATTGGCTTTCCTGTATTCTGAGTAATGAGTCAATTACAGTATTTAAGTAAAACTGCAGGATATGAATACTGTGTGTGTTGCAATGTTGTGTCTGTAAGCATATAGCACATCTTCATTTAAGAAGCGATTAGAGTTTACAGACTCAAGTATACAAGTCTCCTTATGGTGCCAAATGGTGCTTAATTGTAGCAGTTAAGTTTGCATCCAAATGTTTCAGAATTTCCAAAAAGTCGGCAAAAGCGAATGTGAATCAGAGCGTGTGAACTGCTGTTATACAGATATTCTGAAGAGGACGCAACAGGATGATGTAATCAAAAGAGTGCAGCTGCCCTTTTTTGAGCCTTCTGGGGCAGGAGCATGTGACTTAGGTCCCCGTCATATCATCATTTATTGGAAAAATCATTACCTCACCCTTTACCGCGTCTTCTCTTTATGGAAATGGCCCAGCGTAAACCTTTTTGCAATATTCAAAATTATTTTCTAATTCCAGGCATATCCACTCAGGTTTACCGATGTGCAAATGACAAATTCTCATAAATATAGTTGCAGAAACCCCAGTAGAGTGAGTTTCAGTGGCTAAAGTCCTTAGATTTTTCAGAAGGGCCTCCTCTGTGAAAGTAAATGGCTAAACAAAATTAGCATTGACTGCACGAGATCAGAGTTGAAGACTCTTTAGATTATACACAAACACGCACACAAGCATGCATGCACGCACGCACGCACACACACACACACACACACACACACAGGCATGCACACACATACACACACACACAGGCATGCACACACATACACACACACATGCACACACACACACAGATGTACGTGTATATATAAATGAGTACTCGCTCCTAAAGGCCTGGTGATGTGTTTTTAGCTAAATTGCTTTATTTGAGCGCACCATTAGGTTGGGTACTTGAGGGCCTCAGTCTGTCCTGTTCCAGGCAGTAGAACCGGACTCTCCCTCCCTCCCTCCCTCCGTCCTGCATGTGTCTGCATTGGTCTTCAATGTCCAGCGGGGCAATTCCACAGTGACTGACATTACAACTGCTGGATATTTGGGTGGTAAAGCCCAATACAGATCCATAAGAGACTGACATATGCTTTTATAACCCTCAGGTCACTAACTCCTATCAGTCTCTATTATGTAGCTGTATTTACCACCAAAATATCCAGTCAGTCACCGTGGAAATACTCAGAGCAGGGTTGGGCTGTGTGTGTCTGTGTGTGTGTGTGTGTGTGACTGCTCTGGGACACGCATCACGCGGTACCCTCAGAGGAGCTCCTCCTAAGCGTGGCTTAACCATCGTTAGGGGGTTATCACTGCGGGGGTTCAGCCTGTCTGACTGGATGCAGACACTGGCCTGTCTGTGGGGCACATCTGTGGAAAATCCTCTCTTTATCGGCGGAGGTAATTTTGCCGTGCCGGTTGAACTCCTCCCCGCGGTCACGCCCCCCCGGCTACGCCACGCGCGTGGTACACGGCGGGTTTTCACTGATGGACCTGCCAGGAAGGCGCGGTCCGTTTCCCCGGCCTCGTGAGCGCAGATTGCCTCCGCGCCGCGGCTCGATATGCAGGGAAGACAAAGAAGTGAGAAAATAAAATGGGAGAGGAGTCCGGCTTTAATCTGCCACGCCCTGCAGAGCCTGCTACCAGCAGGTGGGATAGGATTCTCTCAGCCGTGCTCCACACACGGGGAATAATGAGATGACCCTCTCGCCCCCCCCCCCCCCCCGCCCACCACGCCAGCCCTCCTGCTGCCAGACCTGTTCATTCCTCATCTCTGTCAGCGAGAGGGGGGAGACTGAGAGAGAGATACTGAGAAAGAAAGAGGATTACAGGCAGGAATGAAAGGGAAGGACTAAGATAAGAGGTCGGCTCTATTACCAGTACATGCAGAGTAAATACAATTGAGACAAGCCTCCAGTCCTTTTTCAGTGATACGCACATAAACATCATTTGGATCGTACCGTTTGTCTGGCGCAGAGGGCAGTTATTATTGAGCTGTTTTATTGGCGTCCCCCTCCTCCCCTCTGCGCGGTTATACAGGAAGCAGAGGAGTGCCCTCTCTCAGACGGGAGAGCGTTGAGTAGCACGGTCTGTTTTTTGGCTCAACTGAGGCAGGCCCTCAAGTCAAAGTGCTATTTCCTGTCTCTGCCGAGTGCGGGTTCAGCGCCGGCACCTTCCGCCGTTCCCCTGCTCTCCACTCCCCTGTTTTATCTGTGATTACTCCTCTCTTCCGCTCTGTTCCCCCTCTCTCTCTCTCTCCCTCTCTCCTCTCCCGCTTTTTCCCCCTCCGAGTGCTGTAATTAATTTCCTTCCTACTTCAAAGGGCTGGAATTAGAGCTCTCATCCAGTCAGGTCCCCCAGGAGCCGCTGAAGGAGGGTCAGAGCCTGGGAAGAATCCAGGACGCTGCCCCCTACCTGCCTGCCAGAGTACTGCGCGGCCGTCAGTGAGAACAGTAATGCCGCAATAAAAACACGGCAGGTCATAAGGTTCGAATTCTCAAAGACCTCCCTCCCCCCAATGATCAGCTGAGTAATGAGCACAGTTTGTCTGAATTGAAGCTGTGTGCAGTTCTACACTATTTTTAAAAGCAGTGTCTGTTGGAAAGTCATGTCAATGATGTGGGTCAAGTCAGAGAGAAACTTTAAATTTCCCTGCTCTTGCAGCTCTGTGAATTATTATTGTCAATTACAACATAATTTTAGCCTGGTGTTGTGGGATATAACTTGACTCCAAAATGAAGACGGTCCTAAACGATAATTCAGTCTCATAATAAACAAGGTTACACACCTGCACTTATTGCATTTTAAGTGAGGCTCATTGTGTCCCTTTAGAAGAAGACCTAGCTGTGATTGCTTGGTGCTTGGTGACATATGCCTGATGTGAATACTTGGCTTCTCATAGTTTATAAACTTTGATATTTGTGGTTTGTTGGGCCTCTTTGTAATTTGTTGGTGGAATGGTCGGAGATTTGGTCTTCTGGTATTTTCTTGGGTCAGGTTGCGGTGTTACAGGGGTTATTTGTCACACTATATGACCTTTTCATTGGCTAAAATAAAAGGTCATAATTCGGGCATGTTTTTTAGCCCTGATACTTTGCCGGTCTGTGGTAAACCGCTTCCTATTCTGTTTGTAAACTATTCAGTTTACGTTCAGAGAAATCACACGGGGCTCAACAAAAGAGAACAAATGTCTGGCCTTTATCACACTGAGTTTGGAAGAAAGATTTAATTAAAGGTTTCAGCCGCGCTCGAATGAACAATTCTTGGATGATACTATATTTCCCACATCGGTTCAATATAAAATAAGTGGGAATCAAATGGATCATATCTGTGTTGTGCCTGTCTGAGTACATACTCTTCTGCTTTACATGAAAAGGAATATGTTCATGGTAAAATATGTATTAAAGATTAGTTCTGGGGCTCAGTGTATGTAAAGATGCATGTGCAGTGCAGTGCAGTGTGGAAAACGCTGCTGGTCCAGGAATATTTCCGCTCCTGTGTTGGCAGAAGAAAATGAGGAGAGTTTTATGTAATCCTGGCCTTCAGATTAACCCGGAATGATTGATGTGCAGCTGAAGTAGTCCATGACAGGACTGGTTACTCTTGGGCAAATTGCATATCTTAGATCAAGCAGTCATTCATTCTGTAGATAATGAATGTGACAGATATTGTAAGGAAAAGCTCTGAAAATGATTTAATTAGGACAGTAGGAAACGTGTGACTGTTCCTATGGAGAGACATAGTCCCTTAGCACATTCAAACAATGTCGAACATGTTTAGTTCCCAGTTTATGGGTAAGCTATGTGTCTAACTTTTGATATTCTTTCATGAACTATTGACCACAGTTGATTTACTCCAAACCGAAATATCGTCATTCACAACATTTATTTGCTGAAAACCTGTGAAAGTACTATGCATGCAAAGTTGTACAGAGAGAAATGCAGACTAAACATTATATATACTCATACATAAATAATAAAAATAATGATGCTTGCTTAGGAATGGTTTGACAATCAATATTTGGTGGCGTAATGCCAATTCTTCTTTAAAAAATATGCTGTGGTCTATTAATTTTTTCTGAGCTGTTTTTCCAAACCGCATCATTTGGCAGGCTGTACATTGTATATTCAGTAGATGCTAAAGCATTGATGTTAATTGTTCACTATCGAAAATTGCATTCAGGGACTTAAAACAGATGGTATTCACTCGCTCTTTTTTCTGGGTAGCAGTGTAGCTCGTAACGTCAAGGTTGTAGTTTGGATTCCCAGCGCTACCATTGTACCCCTGAGCAAAGTACTTAACCTGAATCGCTTCAGCAAATATGCAGCTGGATAAATGGATTGTATATAAAAGTAATGTAAGCTGTGTGTATGGCCTTAGGTAACAGCATCTGCTAAATGGCTAAAATGTAGAAGAAGTTGTTGCCTTCAGGGCACTGTCGTTGTCGTTGCCCTAAAATGATCATCCTTTGACTGAGAACCAAAACTTACATTGCGACATAAATATAAATTGCAGTAATTTCAGTTTTTGCCTTGCACAAATGTAGCCGGACAACTTGTTGGCAAAACATTGCACCGATCTCTCTCCTTAGCTTTTACCCAGGGCATTTCTCAGGCATTTCATTCTCTGGTTTGTGCTTAAGAAGCTGCTATTTACCACTGCAAGCAAATGGACTTGCTGGTTTAGCTAAGTGCAGTGGTTTGTTTGACAGGCAGCAATCTGCAGGTTCTTATCCAGAAATCTCATCAGAGGAGTCACTGGTCCGTTTTCCTTGTGATGCAAGTAGTTTTCAGGAAAAGGGAATTGGGGCTCTGGGAACCCAGTCTCTGGTCCTCCAAGCTAAACATTTGACCAGCGGAAAGAGATTTGTGTGTCTACTCATTGGAAATACTGTATACTGGACATAAAACCATGATTATTTTTATTGTTTTATTGTTCTACTGTAAATGCAAGATAAGGGAAAAATGTTTTTGTTCCCTTAATATTGTACTTGGCCTATAGACCATCAAGACCTATCCAAAAAGTTCCAAGGTGGTGTAAATAACTGTCTAATACAGTACTTAGGAGGTGTCATATCCAGTAATCTGGAACGGATTTTTGTATATGTTAGCCTCAGTCTCACCGTGTTAACTTCATCCCAAGCTAGCCCTCTGTATAAAACAAATAATCAAACATGGATTAAAATGTGACAGTTCTTGACAAGATGATGGTTCTCTCTGAATGAACCAGCCGCCTGCTAAGACCCTCCAGCGCTCTTGGTGCATGAATTAACCTCAACCGAGCTGCTTAATTTCCACACGTGGTGCGTATGCGCGACGGAGAGAGAGCGTCTGTCTGTGCGCGCAGTGGACTGTGTATAGTGCGCCGGGCGTGATGAGTTGTGAAACATGATTTTCCGTTTCATAAACAGAGTGCTGAGCGCTGAGGTCTGTGCCTCTCTGGGCCTCTGGTTTGGCTGGTGCTGGGCTGTCTGCTGGTGGCTCACAGACGTTTGTCTCTGTTTTAATTGCGTCTTGGTTGGGCTGTAATTCTGCGCGCTCCCTGAAGGCCTCCTCTCTCGCTCTTTGAAGTGGAAATGTGGGGGATGAGGCGAAAGTGTCTGTGTACAGTATGTGTGTGTGTGTCTGTGTGTGTGTGTGTGTCTGTGTGTGTACTACTTGGGGTGACTGCGTGACCACTCAACCACTTGACTTGTGTGAAGAATGCAGGCTCAGATATCATGTTAGTTCTGGAAAAAAGAGGCAACTCACGCCTGTGCCTTTTCTTACGCTGTGTGGATCGTGAAATTCCTTCTGCTGAGGTCAAGTTGAAGGTGTCTGCATGCCTGTGCGCGTGTGACAGGATGCACTATGCCTGTATGAGTACACGCACATGCGTGTATATAATCACACACGTGTAAGTGCATGCGTGGGTGGAGATGGCCGCTGCCTGATGTGTTCTGGGTTTGAAGAACGGAACAGTCACAGAAACTCAGTGTGCGATTGGCTCAGGCATGCGGAGCCACTCCCCTAAATGAGAGTTCCACTCCTGCTGTGTGGATGAGAACCGCAGGAGAGAGGCAGGCTGGGAGGAGGGGGCGGGGCTTCCCTGCTATCCCTGTCGCTGGGAAACAGCCAGTAGTTCCCACCCCCTCAGCACAGCGATTGTACTTCCCACCGGGTTAGCCTCCATGGTGGTTCATTCTGAAGGCTGATTGGATTAGTGCCCCATGGTGTGGGGTTCCTGGCAGGCAGACTTTTCCTTCCCGTCCTAATGTCTGAGTCTCTTTTCCCCAGAGAAATGAGCAAAACCCAAGCCCAAGAAAACTGGGAGCAATGGTACACGCGCATACGTTCAGCGAGCACTTTATTAGGTTATTATTAGACTCATTTTTTTGACTTATTAAGTCTTCTGCTGCTGTAGTGTATCCACTTAGGTTTGATGCGTTGTGTGTTCAGAGATGCTCTTCTGCGTACCACTGTTGTAATGTGTGGTTATTTGCGTCTCTGTCACCTTCCTGTCAGCTTTGACCAGTCTCCTCGGACCTCTCTTAAGGCGTTTCTGCCCACAGAACTGCTGCTCACTGGATGTTTTTTGTTTCCCGTTGTCTGCAAACTCAAGAGACTTGCGTGTGAAAATCCCAAGAAATCAGCGGTTTCTGAGATACTCAAACCACGCTGTCTGGCACCAACAATCATTCTACAGTCAAGGTTACTTAGATCACATTTTATCCCCAATTCTGATGGCTGAACATTAACTGAAGCTCCTGACCCGTGTCTGCATGACTGTATGCGTTGCACTGCTGCCGCACAATTGACTGTTTAGATAATCACATGAATATGTAGGGGTACAGGTGTTCCTAATAATGTGCTCATGAGTGTATGTGCGGGCATGCATGTGCAGTCCTGTATTCCCCTTGTGTCAGTGCCTGTGTGCATGCGTGGGCCTGGCCAATGTGCATAACTGTTTGGGGGATACGCAACTTGTTGTTATTTTCTGCTAATGAGCAACTGCCAGTAAAGCGTGTGTTATCAGCCCCCGTGCTGTTTCTCAGGCGGTCTTCCTCTGTGAAATGGCGGGCGCACTTCATTAGAGCCGAAAACCCCGGTGCACACTTCTGTGTTACGCCTCACAATGTCAAGGTGAATTGAATATGACACGCAGCCATTTTGTGTTTGGAATGTTAATGTTAAGCACTGTACACCATGTTTACAGATGAAGTGGGAGTGGAAAGCGTTTCATACACAAGTGCGTGCGAGTAGACTGCGGTTACATAAGAAGAACGCGGAGGATCTTAGCAAGCCGTGAAACATGAGCCGTGAGACATGATCCTTTTATTTACACGCTGTTTCCTTCCGACTTTGAAGAGTGACCGTGAAATGCTAAACGTTTTCATGTTAAAATGTTGTACACATGAAAGGAATGTACATTAGAGAAGACTGATTATAGTACTGTATGGATATATGTGCACTCACTGAGCATTGTATTGGGCATTAAGCACACTATACTAATACTGGGTAGGGCCTCCCTTTGCTGTGAAAACAGCCTCAGTTCTTCATGGCGTGGATTCCCCAAGATGTTGAAAACATTCTGTTCCATGTTGACATGATTGCATCCTGCAATTTCTGAATTCCCGAAGGTGTTCTATTGGATTCAGATCCGGTGACTGGGAAGGCCACTGAAGAACATTGAACTCATTGTCATGTTCATTTAACCAGTTTGAGATTACTTTTGCTTTGTGATATGCTGCATTATCATGCTGTAAGTAGCCATGAGAAAATGGGTACATTGTGGCCATGAAGGGATGCACATGATCAGCAACAATACTCAAATACGTTATGGCATTCAAGCAATGATTGATAGATTCATGCTGCTGGCGCCAAATTCTAACCCTGCCCTCTCTATGCCACAGCAGAAATGGAGATTCATCAGACCAGGCTACGTTTTTCCAGTCTTCAACTGTCCAGTTTTGGCAAGCCTGTGCCCACTGCAGCCTCAGCTTTCTGTTCTTGGCTGACAGAAGTGGAACTCGACATGGTTTTCTTCTGTTGTAGCTCATCCGGTTCAATGTGTTGTGCATTCTGAGATGATTTTCTGCTCATTGTACAGAGTTACCGTAGCCTTTCTGTCAGCTCAACTCAGTCTGGCCATTCTCCACTGACCTCTCTCTCATCAACAAGGTGTTTCCATTTCAGAACTGCCGATCACTGGATGTTTTTTTGTTTTTCGCACCATTCTGTGCACAACTCTAAAGACTGTTATGCGTGAAAATCCCAGGAGGTCAGCATTTCAGCACCAAGAATCATGCCACAGTTCATCATTGAGATCAAATTTTTTTCCCCGTTCTGATGGTTGGTGTGAACAATTGTGCGATAAATGACAAGCCCACTGCCACAACAACTGAGGGTTTTTACAGGGCCCAAAAGTGGAATGTTCTGCCTGGCGCGTTTCACTTGCTGAAGGCAAGCCTGAAGGCAAAAATCCACCAAAACAAACTGAAAATGGCTGCAGTTCAGGACTGGCACAGTGTCATCAGGGAGGATACCCAGTGTCTGGTGACGGCTATGGGGCGCAGACTATCAGACAGTCATTGACGGCAAAGGATTTGCCACAAAGTACAAACTATGGCCACTTTATGAAAGATTATGTTCATTTGTCGAATTACTTTTGGTTCCTCTAAAATGGAGTAACTATGTATAAAAAGGCTGCAATTCCTACAATAAATACCCACAAATTTGTCTTCACTTCAACCTCATCCATAATTTCATTTCCAATCCAGTGTTGCTGGAGTACCGACCCAAACCACAAAAATTGTCACTGTCCAAATACTTACAGAGCGCACTGTATATGGGTACATTAACTATGTATTTGGAGTTTCTTGCCTGTTTCTTGTGGTTCGGACCTCTGAGGTACCCACCAGCAGCCTGTATCTCCACCATTTTAACTGTATTATAGATACTTTTATTTGGGATTCTTTATTGAGTTTTGTTCCAGGATGCACTTGTGTGTGCTTTTGCCCATGGCTACCCTCACTTGCTGTATGATTCAAAACTACAATGTACCTACCGAACACAAGCTATGTTCCTCTAACATAAAAAATCAGTCAGGCAAGCACGCACTTTTTTAATTATTATACTTATATTATGATAATTATATTCATTATCATTATACAATGTTATTTAGAGGTACAGTCAGTAATTTCAGTCAAGTGAGGAATTGCAGCAACAAACACCCTCAAACCACAACACTGTTTATCCCTCCCCCTTCTCTGTGAATGCGCCGATGTTGAAAAGCCATTGGCTGTGGCAATTAGAACCCATTTTCAACCGATGAGCTTGATTTATAGTACGTCAACTGTATATTTTGAAACCCAGATTTAAGGACAAGTTGTAGGCGGAGGTTGAGTCAACAGTCTTTTTCAATGATAGGAAGGGATTTACAATGGTCTTGTAAAAATGTTTGAACAGAAAAATCTCACCTATTGTGCCTTTAATGTACCTGAGCAGAAGATGATTGTACTCTCAGCCCTTGGTTTACTTTTTGAATGTAGCTTTTGTCGGTTAAACTTTCATAACATGGGGCAGCGTGGTGTGTTGAAGTTTTACTTGGTATATGGAATACCTTTCTGAGAGTGGATTTAGAAAATGTTGACATCAGGCCTGTGAGCTATTCCTTTTGGAGATAGTTGCAGAACAAATATCTTCCTATGATTTATTATTTAGATAAGATATAGAATGTGCGTATATTGCACTAGAATATTCCACCCGAGATATCTCCAAGGTAACAAAGAGAATGTAATCTAGATCCGCGTGTTCTGCAGCATCACACCACCACTATGGACTTGCTCCTCCCCTGACAGTATCTGTGCTTGTGAGCCATTCTGAATGGCCAGAATCATTTAGTCAGCCATTTTACACCTCAATATTCATTTGTTGTGATTTGTTTTAAGGTCCCAGGTGGATATTGTGCACTTTGCTGTTCTAAATACCAAAGGAAGAAACCTTGAGATGTCACATGTCAACATATGCGCTATTTGTGCTGTCAGTTTGTGAGGATAATAGTGGCAAAGCTTCAGAAAATGACATGTCAGCATTGACCTTTGAACCAATGATGGTCTGTCAACATGTTCTCATGAGGATGGTTTGATGGTGCTGGATGGTGAACATCTGAAATGGTTAGCTAGCCTGGCGTTTAAGTCCCTCTAGGCACATGGCTGATATTTAATATGCTTAATTGCTTTTCCTAAGCCTGGGAAATGCTCCACCATACATTTTATAGTTTATGCATATTATTTTTAGTTGATCCATTTTTAGTTGATGCTATTCTGGTACTCATCCAATGAGAAATTGTCTTTCCAAAGTTGAGAGAGGGAGAAAGGATGCCCATGTCGAGATTCTGGTCCAACATGTGAATTTATGTAGATCATTGGTTGAAAGTCCCATGACCATATGACCTCTATTATAAACAGTTTTCAGGTTGTGTCTGTGCAGGATTGTACATTATCACGGTGCATCCTTATTCCTGAAGGTTTGTAGAATGAGCATTAATCCAGTGCTAATGTTTCTGATCAGTGTGGTTGGCTGATCAGGTCTTCCGAGTAGGTATGGGTTTTGAAAATGGTTGACACGTTCCCTGAGAGAACCCCAAACCGATGCTCCAAAAACTGCGACAGTGAGCAGCTAATCTCATTAGTAATGCACAGATTCCTGCGCTTCAGGCATTTCCACATCTATTTTTATTTACAAAATATTCCTTTCTGTATGTTTTTATCATTTACAAAAAAACTCCTGCCAAGCATATGGGGGCGAGAACGCACACTTGCATACGCAAGCAGCGGGTTCAACGCGGGTCTTCTTGACGTTCCTATATGTAGCCCGGTTTACATCCGCTCTTCCGATGAAGTATGCGATGACGCGCGGTGAGAAGAGAGAAGTGGCTGCTAATTCATACTCCTCGCAAGTAGGTCTTTAATCCTTTTAATCAGGCCGCTTGCGTGGAATGCTCAGTTACCTTGGAAGTTGAGTCCAGCCACATTCTGAAATACCACAACTGAAATGACTCAAGATAATGGCCCCATTTAAATTGGGCAATGCTAAGCCTCCAGATGATTTCATTATGTAGGATGCTATGAGTTTCACAATGAATTCCCCCTCGCTTTCTGTTCCACGTAATTTAGCAGGAGGGAAAAGAATCATAGATGAGATAAAATTAACACCAGGGAGGATATTCATTTTAATTCCTCTAAACTTGCCTTGAAAAGTTTCAAAGGTCACCATTTTGCTAAATCCTTTGAGACACTCAGTGATAGATACTTTTTTATCTTTAATGATGTAACTAAGCACAGGGCACATTTACTACCTAAATATGTGAAGTCAGAACCTGAAAGGAGAGATTGGAGATTCGATGTATTAAGAGGCATTAAAATTGCCTTTTGAATTAAAATGGCTTGATTTAAGAGTGCTAACTAAATACAAAGTGATGTGTGTTCACAGAGATGGAAACGGTCTCTTGTGAACAATTCTGCAAGGGTTGAAGGACAGACTATATCTATTTCTTTCACATGAGGAAAAGGACATATAGTGGAAATCCACTTACACAGTAGGGTAGCCAGTAAGCAGTGTCCATGACTGCCACACACATTAAACTGCTGTGTCCTGCCATATAAACAAGGTCATTGTTTGGATTATCTCTCTCCAATTGAGAAATCATCAGAAACGGCCTGTTCTAATTACCCAACAGAACAAATTCAAAGCAGATGGTCATGTCCGCTGGAATCCTCCAAACCCACAATAAACAATAATTTGATTGATTATTGATAGCTGAGCTTTGTGACAGTAAATGTTTATAATTGGATATTAATGAGTGCAAGCGATTTTAGTCCGCTCCCGTAATTTCAGCCAACCTGCTGCAGGATTTGATATGTTAATGATGCTATTAAGCAGCCGTTTTGCGAGTATGCACCCTTTCTGGTCCGTAGGGCATTTTCGCAGGGGTGCGTGTTGTGAATACGCATTCACCCCATGGGATTGTGTGTTGCTTTCAATCCACCCTCTGTCACTTGTGTGGTTTCCTTTGAGGCTCCCAACCTCTTCATGACACAAGGCCTGGAGGTTGTCTTTTTGTTCACACTTTCAATTAACCGATGAAAAGGATACTTGCCGAGTTTATTCAGGATCTTTTTACCTCAGGTGCTTGTCACTGTGTGTGTTTTATTGCCCCCCAGCCTCCCCCCTTCAGAGTGCTGATTATGTCAGGGTGTGTGTGTGTGTGTGTGTGTGTGTGTGTGTTTGTATGTTTGTGTGTGTGTGTGTGGGGGGGGGGGGGGTCTGGCTGGATGCATTGACGTAATTTGAGTCCTAAGTCATTCTAATGAGTAGGCTGCAGGCGTGTGTTTGTGTGTGAGAGATGGGAACATTGTGCGGACGTACTGTGTGTGTGTGTGTATGTGAGAGAGATGGGAACATTGTGAGGACGTAGAGGACATACTGTATGTGTGTGAGAGATGGGAACATTGTGCGGACATACTGTGTGTGAGAGTTGGGAACATTATGAGGACATACTGTATGTGTCATTGTGGTCGGACTGGCCTTGGAGGCACAGGCTTTGCTTCTGGGGTTACAGAGGGCTGACGGGGGAACTGTCTCGCAGGACCCCTCAGACCAGTACACCTGTGACCAAGCTAGTCACACAGAGAATGGGTGACCCCCAACATTTCCTTCTTCACACCATATAACTTGTACCATATAACAATGGAATGTTTTATTAATTGTTTCATAGTTTTTGAACATATTGCAAGGACTTTAACCTATGGCAACTGCTTTTATATTTTTTTCCCCTTTCTTCTGTGTACGCTTTGATGTTTGAGGTTTTAATTACGGCATATGCTACCACAACCCAACAGACCTTAATTTACTGTATCTGACACACACACACAGACAAAGGAGGAAGTGTGATGCCAGCTTTGGGGAAAGTCTGAAAGGTTTCAATAACCTTGGTTATGAAAAGTTATTTTTGTCTCCTGTACAATTCTTAACATGACCGTTGCTAAGTAAGCAACCACACCAATAAAATCCAACACTTGTTACTTTTTTCAGTTCCAGTCAAATAAATTGCCTCCAGCTGACACTGTAGGAGGTGGAGAGTCTATTTCTATCTCATAACTCAGTCTGAATCTCAGGTCGTGATCACTGAAGGTGATAACTCTGTGTGCGTGTGTGAATGCATATTGCACATACTGCATTTGTGTGTGTGTGTGTGTGTGTGTGTGTGTATGTGTGTGTGTGCGTGAAGGCATGTACCTTTACCTGTTCGTATGTAATTATGTGCGGTATGTGTGGTTGTTTGCATGTTTTGTAGAGACAGAGAAAGGGAAAGTGAGAAAGAGATAGAGAGATGGTGCGCGAGTGGGTGTTTATGTGTCTGGTTGATTGGAGAAGCACGTGCTGTTTGGTGTTTTTCGGCCCGGCCGCCGCACTGACTCGGTGCTCGCTTTGACAAACAGCGGAGCTCCTTCACGGTGATTCAGCTGCGGCTGAGAGGCCAGGGGCAGCGGTAATGGGCTTTTCTCTAGAGTTTAAAATGCTGCTTAACATAATTATGGAGAGACCGGGGTCAGCAGATGACCAGCGTGACACAGATAAAGTGGACTCTGGCGAGCGTGCTGCTTGGTGGAGTCTCTGTAGTTGTTGGCACCACTTCGTCCTGACTAAATTCGTCCATGTCAGGCCTCCCTCAGACTGGGAGTATGCGTCCACACAATCAGTCCGAGTTCTGCTGCTGATGGTGAACGATGAAAATTAAATAAACTAATGTACAAGATGCTGATCTCAGGGGCAACTGGAGGATTCCTCAAGCTGGGATGTATAAAGGCCATTTGATCACTCAAAGTGGTGTGGTTTTAACGTGCCGTCACTCTGTCCTTCTGTTATTGTGTTTGAGAAATACAAGTAGGAGAAACTGGGAAATAGAGGAAGAGCAGAGGCTGGCGCGGGCAGAGGGGAGGGAGCAGGGCACGGTCGGGGCTGAAATGCTGACCTGTGTGAGAGAAGCAGTGGCATTTTCACAACATGGCTCACACTGCCCCTGCTGTATGTCCGATCCCTCCGATGGCCAGCGTGTGGCATGGAGAGGCGCGCTCGTGTCAAGATGGGAGAGAAATAAATCTGTTGGGGAGCGATGTGTGTGTGTGTGTGTGTGTGCGTGTGTGTGTGTGCGCGCGTTTTGTGTGTACTACCTGGGATGACTGCCTGACCACTCAACCACTTAACTTGTGTGAAGAATGCAGGGTCGGAGATCATGTTCAGTGTAATATGTACACAGCCAGTGGTAGCATTGCGAGATCCAAAGAGCACTTCATTTCAATGAAAAGTCAAAAACAAGTTGTCATGCTCTAGCTAGCTTGCTCAACAGGAGTAAATTAAATATAAAAATACATTATATGTAGCCAATTTCATTCTTCTATTTCATCCTGCTTCTGTTACAAGTGTCATTGTAAAATTATGAATGGCATACATTTATTGTGTAACGATTGTGGATGGACATCTTATGTCAAAAATGGTTATGATCATAATGCAAATAAATTAGAGGAAAACGCAAACTTTTAATCCTGCATTCACAGATGCAGCATTGCATGGGCTAGTGTGACCAAGGGCATATGTGCTTGTGTGTATGTGTGCGTGTGCGTGTGCGTGTGCATGCGTGTGTGTGTGTGTGCGTGTGTGTGTGCGCTCGTGTGTCTGGCTGTTGATCAGAAACTATTATTGAAGAATTTGAGACTTGGATAGTGCAAGATTCCAAATGAATATGGCTCTGTGGTCTGCAGGGTAGAAGAGGAGAGCAGATGAGCAGAGTGCAGGTAGAGTGAAGTCTGAAGTGCAGAAGAGCTGAGGTAGAGCAGAGTGTGTTTTTGGGGATGTGGGGTGCAGGTAGAGAGTGAAGATGAGCTGCTGGGTGTTTTTGGGGATGTGGGGCGCAGGTAGAGTGTGTCAGGATGAGCTGCTGGGTGTTTTTGGGGATGTGGGGTGCAGGTAGAGTGAAGATGAGCTCCTGGGTGTTTTTGGGGATGTGGGGTGCAGGTAGAGTGAAGATGAGCTCCTGGGTGTTTTTGGGGATGTGGGGTGCAGGTAGAGTGAAGATGAGCTCCTGGGTGTTTTTGGGGATGTGGGGTGCAGGTAGAGTGAAGATGAGCTGCTGGGTGTTTTGGGGATGTGGGGTGCAGGTAGAGTCCGGATGAGCTGCTGGGTGTTTTTGGGGATGTGGGGTGCAGGTAGAGTGAAGATGAGCTGCTGGGTGTTTTTGGGGATGTGGGGTGCAGGTAGAGAGTGAAGATGAGCTGCTGGGTATTTTTGGGGATGTGGGGTGCAGGTAGAGAGTGTGAAGATGAACTGCTGGGTATTTTTGGGGATGTGGGGTGCAGGTAGAGAGTG
Source organism: Conger conger (assembly GCF_963514075.1). Taxonomy (NCBI): domain Eukaryota; kingdom Metazoa; phylum Chordata; class Actinopteri; order Anguilliformes; family Congridae; genus Conger; species Conger conger. The sequence continues at coordinate 16,883,669 of NC_083777.1, read as the reverse complement.
AAGATGAGCTGCTGGGTGTTTTTGGGGATGTGGGGTGCAGGTAGAGAGTGTGAAGATGAACTGCTGGGTGTTTTTGGGGATGTGGGGTGCAGGTAGAGTGAAGATGAGCTCCTGGGTGTTTTTGGGGATGTGGGGTGCAGGTAGAGAGTGAAGATGAGCTGCTGGGTGTTTTTGGGGATGTGGGGTGCAGGTAGAGTGAAGATGAGCTCCTGGGTGTTTTTGGGGATGTGGGGTGGGAGGGAGAGGACGTTCCTCTGACTGGCAGACTGTGCCTGAGGGGATGGTGGGCTAACCTTTGAGTAATTTTCTCTAGATTAAGGAGGATCTCCTCAGGGCATTATTACACCTGCATTATTCATTCCACACAGGGGGCCTACTTCAAACACGCCGTTAAAATAAATAATCAATTATTAAGATGGGGAAAATAGATAAATAAAAGGTAGAAAATGCGCGGAGTACTGATGTGAGTGATGAGTGGGAATGCAGGAGGGGGGTGACTGGATGCGGTGCTGGGTGCAGGGCGGGTGTGAGTGTTGATGCTGGGTGTCGTATTTGGCTGAGCTTTGGGGGGTACAGTGGAGCCCGGGGGCTGATGGGATGTTCACAGCTGTAGCTCACAGCTCAGCAGGCTTCGCCTCCTCCATCAATAATCCCTGCAAATTACTGATCTGGGCTTTTCTAGACAAGACTGTGATCAAGACACTGATCTCCTCTATTACAATATGCAGTGGAACACACATATACACACACACACTCACTCTGCATGAGTGAAAACTATTGGAGCATTCTTGTCCTGTGATATCCATGTCCTTGTCCAATGTCTTCAGGAGACCTCTTTAGAGGGTGGGTCCAACAGCTTCCTCAAAGACTTGTATAACCTGCATGCAACGCACTTGAGATCCAAACAGGACTGTTTTTAGTGGTATATTTAAAGGTAGAATTAAATAGGCCATCTCTGGTAAGGGCACTGTTTTTAGGAGCCTTTGAGTGGCAGATTTGAAGAGCGCTGTCATGGCCTGAAGCACCGGAGAATGATAACCATGTGAAAGGGTTAAAGACCGGTGACTCAGCGAGAGAGAGAGAGAGAGAGAGAGAGGAAGGGAGAGAGAAAATCCTCGGTCAAACATTATATCTTCAATGAGCTCACAAATATCAGTTCTTGGCTGCAAGGAGGCTTAAGTTGGGAAAATGTGATTATGTGACTTACAGGAGAGCAGAAAATGTAAATAACGGGCTGCAGTTGGAGAAAAATGTAAATATCCGGGGCAGTTGGGGAGTAAACAGAAATATGTGCGCTGTGATATGAGAGAAGTGCAGCCTGTATTCTCGGATGGGTCGGCAGAGTAACAGAATCGCACAGCGGTCATATTGCAAGACGGTTTCTGGATCATTTTACAAAGGGATATGGTCATATCCACATTAATGCGATAAATGGGGGTTGAGCTACGAGATGTGTTAATTTTTTAATGAATCAAAAGCAGAGTGCACTGGCTTCAGTTCCCTGAGGTGTGACTGCAGAGAGCTTTAACACTCGACATCAAGATCAAAAAATGTGCCAGTCAGTTATTTAGGTCAGCAGAGCCTGTTCTGCATTTTCAAACAGTGGGGGTTCCAAGCCAGCCTCTGTCCCTCCCCCTCTCTTTCTGTCGACATCTCTTCGTCTCTCCCCTCTTTCTCTCTCCCCCTCTCTATCTGTTTCCTGCCTCTCACCCTATCTTTCTCTCCACCTCTGTCTCCCACCCCTCCCACCCCTTTTTTCTCTCCCTCTGTCTCCTGCCTTTCTCACCTTCTCTTTTTCTCTCCATCTCTCTGTCTCTCACTCTCTCTCCCAGCCTCTCTTTCTCTCTACATCTCTCAGCCTGTCTCCTGCCTCTCTCACCCTCCTTTCCACTGTCTCACACCCTTCTCTCCCTCTCTGTCTGCCCGTATCAGAGAGCCCAGGGGTGGGGCAGGCTCGGTGGATAATGAACTCTCCCAGTGTTGTGTAGTTGTGTGTGTGCGCGTGTGTGCGTGTGTGCGTGTGTGCGTGTGTGTGTGTGTGTGCGCTTGTGTGTCTGGCTGTTGATCAGAAACTATTATTGCAGGCTCGGTGGGTAATGAACTCTCCCAATGTTGTGTAGTTGGAGCTGCCCTGTGAGTGTGGTAACCTGCTTCTTCAGTTACCGGGAGTGGCTGCAGAGGATGTGATGAAATGGAGGGATGGGGGGGTGCGGCTCACACAGCGCTACTCCATATTTTTCTGTTTTGCCTGTTAAGGCTCTCGTTACCTTGGCAGCGTCTTTGATATCGACATCTAGACAGGCAGTTCTGAAGCCTGGCTCTGCCAACGTACACGGATTACGATGACATAATGACAAGCTTCAGTTGTTAGTTTGGATGTTTTTCTGCCTTTCTGCGGCGAGTGCTGGGGAGCTGTTCTAAGCATGAATACCAGTCTTTCATTCACACTGCCAGTTGATTTCTAAGGCAGCGGGAGAACAGAGTTACCCGGTGTCATTAGGGTTTGTGTGAGTGAGTTCTCCCTCTCTCTGCATGATTATAGGGGTATATGAACTTCTGCACCTGTCTTCTGCAGGTGCATACTGCATCATCTTTTTTTTTCTGAAACTGAAAGTACATTTCCTGATAGTTTGTTAAATTTTTTCCTTTTGCTTTATATAGTGCTGTGCAGTATGGTTGTGAATGCTACACTGAGTACAGCTGGTTAGTTGTGAATGCTATACTGTGTACAGCTGGTTAGTTGTGAATGCTACACTGAGTACAGCTGGTTAGTTGTGAATGCTACACTGAGTACAGCTGGTTAGTTGTGAAGGCTACAGTGAGTACAGCTGGTTAGTTGTGAAGGCTACAGTGAGTACAGCTGGTTAGTTGTGAATGCTACACTGAGTACAGCTGGTTAGTTGTAAAGGCTACACTGAGTACAGCTGGTTAGTTGTGAATGCTACACTGAGTACAGCTGGTTAGCTGTGAATGCTACACTGAGTAGAGAGGGTTAGTTGTGAAGGCTACACTGAGTAGAGTGGGTTAGTTGTGAAGGCTACACTGAGTAGAGTGGGTTAGTTGTGAAGGCTACACTGAGTAGAGTGGGTTAGTTGTAAAGGCTACACTGAGTACAGTGGGTTAGTTGTGAATGCTACACTGAGTACAGTGGGTTAGTTGTGAAGGCTACACTGAGTACAGTGGGTTAGTTGTGAAGGCTACACTGAGTAGAGTGGGTTAGTTGTAAAGGCTACACTGAGTACAGCTGGTTAGTTGTGAATGCTACACTGAGTACAGCTGGTTAGCTGTGAATGCTACACTGAGTAGAGAGGGTTAGTTGTGAAGGCTACACTGAGTAGAGTGGGTTAGTTGTGAAGGCTACACTGAGTAGAGTGGGTTAGTTGTGAAGGCTACACTGAGTAGAGTGGGTTAGTTGTAAAGGCTACACTGAGTACAGTGGGTTAGTTGTGAATGCTACACTGAGTACAGTGGGTTAGTTGTGAAGGCTACACTGAGTACAGTGGGTTAGTTGTGAAGGCTACACTGAGTAGAGTGGGTTAGTTGTGAAGGCTACACTGAGTAGAGTGGGTTAGTTGTGAAGGCTACACTGAGTAGAGTGGGTTAGTTGTGAAGGCTACACTGAGTAGAGTGGGTTAGTTGTAAAGGCTACACTGAGTACAGTGGGTTAGTTGTGAATGCTACACTGAGTACAGTGGGTTAGTTGTGAAGGCTACACTGAGTACAGTGGGTTAGTTGTAAAGGCTACACTGAGTACAGTGGGTTAGTTGTGAATGCTACACTGAGTACAGTGGGTTAGTTGTGAAGGCTACACTGAGTACAGTGGGTTAGTTGTGAATGCTACACTGAGTACAGTGGGTTAGTTGTGAAGGCTACACTGAGTACAGTGGGTTAGTTGTAAAGGCTACACTGAGTACAGTGGGTTAGTTGTGAATGCTACACTGAGTACAGTGGGTTAGTTGTGAAGGCTACACTGAGTACAGTGGGTTAGTTGTGAATGCTACACTGAGTACAGTAGGTTAGTTGTGAATGCTACACTGAGTACAGTAGGTTAGTTGTGAAGGCTACACTGAGTACAGTGGGTTAGTTGTAAAGGCTACACTGAGTACAGTGGGTTAGTTGTGAATGCTACACGGAGTACAGCTGCTTAGTTGTGAATGCTACACTGAGTAGAGAGGGTTAGTTGTGAATGCTACACACTGATGTGTCTATGGGAACAGTAGAACAAGTGTCGTAAAGGACTTTTGTTTGTGTTTGTCAGCACTAATTCACCTGAAGGGAAATGTAAAAGAAGCCCTCGCCAGACGACTGTTGGTGCCCCTGACGCTCCACTGATGGCACGAATCGGACCCTGACGAGCGTGCGAGGGGCACAGCTGTTTGTCCCCTGGTGCTCATCTCAGAGAAGATCACATCGCTTGTCAATCACCTAACATACATGCCAACAATAGCACAGAGGCTGCTAACCACTCTAGCCTTATTTCCATTAAATATTTAGACCGGTCTTCAGAAATTGGTTATTGCCAGACAGAAAATGGGGGGAGAGGATCTCGGCGCTCTTCCATTTGGGAAGTGGCTGTCTGGAGAAAAGCCCTGGAGACCGCATGCATAGGCCCCTCTCTGACCCCGAGAGGCTGGCTGTATCCATTCTCCCAGATCAAAGCAGAACAACGGGCCTCCCTGCGCTCCCAGATTTTCACTTCAGCATGTTTTGTAACTTAAAAGGATTTGAAAGAATTGACATAAAAAAGAAATGGTAGCCTGGAACTTCAGATTCGGCTGAGGGAGGAGAGTCTGGGGGGGTAGCGGACGTGTTTTGGGTGTGCTGCACATCAGTCACGGCGAGGGAGGTGTATTTGTGCGCTAATCAGCTGTCCTGTTTGTGGCTTTGGGAGGACCCGCTGAGGAGCCGGCTGTCTGCGGCGAGCGGGAACGAGATGAGCGTTTAATCTCCCCGCGCTTCAGGCGTTCAGAGCCCGCGTCTACCCCGCTGTCTGCGGGGACGCCGGTGCCTATCGACCGCCTCTCGCAGCGCACGACGGCCCCGGACCTCCCTGCCAATCCGAGGAGGGCCCGCGGCCCCCCCCGGCTCCTGACACGAACGCGTTTCCGCGTCTCTTACGGGAGGCGCCCGTCGATTCGGGGGCCAGCTCCTGCCGTGACGGCTGGGAGATTAGCCCGGACCGTTTCGCGAGTTCAAATCCCCCTCCGTTCTGAAAGAAAACTTGTGCGTGTGCTTCAGTGAACATCCGACTGTGTGAATTCATTATGCGCTGAGAGATTGTCTTCTCATGCAGAAGGGCAAGTCCCTTCACATCAGTCTTCAGCTTTCACAAGTGTACTGCCATACAGTAAATAAGAATACTACAAATAATAAGACGATAAATAGGGACAAAAGAAAGGAATAAATGTCGTACAGAGAAAGAGAGAATAATGAAAGTTTAAAAAAATGAAAATTAATGGGGGAGGCGCCCCCCCCCGTCTCTGGGGCCCAGAACATTCCGGAAAGTGGGCTGATGACAGCGATATGGATCTGTGCCACAGGACCGAAGGTTAATGTCTCTGACAGCCATGCTGCCGTTTCATATGCATCACATCCTGAAATATCTCTAATATCGACACGCCATTTCCTGTACATTTGCAGCGAGAGATGCAGCGTGTGATCAATTGGAACCAGAGTTAGTCACACAGTAATCATGAAAAGGCCGTGCATTCAGCAGACCTGGGTCTAACACTCTGGTATCATTTACCAAACATTTTGTTTAGAAATGCCATTTTATTAGAAATGGCTAATGGGTCTTTGAACTGATCTTATTTATTGGTTTGTAACATTTTGTTGAAAGGACTAAGGGATCTGTGAGCTGTGGAAGTTGACAGTGTTGGGTGTTACGCATCTGCCTTTTAGAGAATAATGAACTTCAGTGTTGTAGTTATTTCACTTGTCTTTTATTCATCACAGATGTTGTGGGCGAAATTTAACTTTGTTTCAAACCCATATTTTCCGTGACACATTTCTGCATTATTCTTAAATCCAAATACAATGGAGTGTAATTGTCTCCATGTTCATTAAGAGACGGATCCCACGTCTGAAACGGAATGAACTGCCTCTGTGTGACGTAAGGCCTTTTCTTCAGTGGGACGTGACACCGAGGTGCTGAATCCCAGGCTAGCTTGACAGACAGGTTAGCGCATCAACAAGCCTTCTCCACAGAGTCGGCCAGTGGCATAGAGTGAGCGCAAGTGCCCCTCATTACTCCTAACTGCGTGTAATCACTCCACGTGAACCGTGGACTCCACCAGGGAATGACATCACAGCAATGCAAACCAAAAACACCAACAAAAAATCTCCTCCTGGGATGGGCCAGCTTTATCTGAAATAATCTGTCCTCTTTAATGGTGGGAGTGAAGCTTTCTCTCAGCAGAGGGGGGTTCTAAATCACTCCGTAAGGATCAATTAGATAAATCCCATATTAGTGTGTACTGGGCCTCTCCCAGTCTCCAATACACTATCATTATTGAGTGGGAAAGCTGAGCTGGAGGATTAGTATTCATTCTACTGACACATTCCAATTAGCTAATTATGCCCCACCCCCACCGCAAGACTGCTTTTTTTGATTGGTCAGCTATGCTTGCGGGGCATATGAGAAGCTCATGGCCGTTGCGTTGTGAATATGATCTCTTCATGTGCCATGTGTATGAGTCTGAGTCTGGACAGAGCTAATATAGCCCGCTGATTAATGTAGATGAAGTGTTATCTTGTTTGTATTATAAACCCGTCCTCTCTCTAATTAAATTTGAAACCTCAGCGCTTGCCTATCAGCCAGTCAAATGGGCAGATCTCCTGTAGCTTCAGGGATTCATTCACTCTGGCCACTGTTCTCCATTCTGCAACCTCTCCCTCCCCAGTGTGCTCAGACTTGCTGATGGCAAAATCATTCCTGTGATTCAGATTGAAGCTGAGTCCCTCTCTCCCTCTCTTTCTCTCTCTCTCTGACACACACACACACACTCACACAAACACATGTACACACACACAAACACACACATGCATATACAGACAAATGCTGCAACCACACACAAACATAAATACAGATACACACACAGACCAACAGGATTTAGAGTGCCTTGTTTAATGTTGTTTGGAGAGATACAGCTTTAAAAAGAAATGATCTGTTATACAGTGTGATAAATGGCACATCAGTGTTAAATCAGAATGTTGGTGCTTTGAAAGCACAACAGTGTACATCAGGGTAGTAAACTGGAATTTTCTGTTGTTCATGCAACCATTTCCTGCCACACCCACTTCCAGTTCTCTATCTGAACACAGATTGGCTGAACAGAAACAGACACAGGAAGTGCCGTCTCTGCAAACCCCTCGCACATGCATACCTATCGGTAATTCTCTGTTTCACACTGCCTATAGTCCCTTCTTGGCCATGTCGAAAGGATGGATACTTCTTAACACGCTCCCTATGTTAAAAAAGTAAAACATTCTGACGATTGTCATGAACCCAGTCTAACATTCTGAAATGCCACTGAAATAGAGCAGACTTCAAGAGGCTGTTTTCCTGCCAGGGCCTGGTACTTCAGGGTGAACACTGCTGAAAGAGATGTAATGCCATTGAAAACTCTGACACACTTCAGAAGAGACACAGTCAGACAGGCACAGAATAACACTCACACTGATAACTAGACTGTCAGCCAGATGGTTTGTAAAGCAGGAATTTCAACAAACAAAATAAAAAAGCTCTCTTCTTTCTTTGTCTCTGGTCCTGTGTCTTTCAGAGCACACAGGAAGTGGACTAATGGTAGATGTATTTGATGAGGGTTAAACAGTAAATTGGATTTGGAAAGTGATATCCTCTTTAATTGAGGATGTACAAATTGTATCCTTGAGATATACTGTGGCCTCATGACCGTACAATCATAGTGCGACACTTTAAGGAAATGGATGCTAATGATGTGGACTATCAGATTGAATAGACAGAGCAAGGATCTAACTGTAATGGTATTCAGTGTGTAGACCTGCAAGGTGCACACACTCGCACGCACTCGCATGCACTCACACACACACATGCATGCACACACACTTAAAGCTATTACATTACATTTCAGATGCTTTTATCCACAGAAAGTATGCGCAAAAACTGAAGAAAAAGAAAGTACATTCAGAGCTAGAGGCAGTAGTCATTACATTAATGTACAGCATTAGCATAAGTACCATGGCAGGTGCAGGATGGAGTTTGATTGGGACAGAAGTGGAAAGTGTTCTCTTGGTGACTGGAATTAGCCAACATGGTTGCAAGGGTAGGTAATGCCTAACAAACCTTTTGGCATTCTTTGAGGAAGCTACCAAAGTGTTTTGATATTATCAGGGCTTATGACATTATATACTTTATTTCCAAAAAGCGTTTTATAAGGTATGAGAAATTTCGAACTCTATCTATCGAAATGGGGACGGTAGGAATTTCAGGAGGCATTTCAGAGTGTGTTTGGCACTGGTTACAGAATATAACACCAAGAGTCGTAGTAGGAGGGATCTTATCTGAGCAAGGTATTGTGGGAAATATAGTCCCACAAGGATCAGTGCTGGGGCCACTGCTCTTCCTCATTTACAAAAATTACCTTGACAGAGACATTTGAAAGTACATCAGCTAAATTTATAGAGGATATAAAACTGGGCGGTTTTGCTAACATTTTTGAATCTACGAAAGAGATCCAGGAAGATTTAAATAGAACACAGAAGTGGAGGGAAATTTAAGTCAGTATAACTAAATGTAAAGTTCTAAATGTTGGAAATAAAAACATAAAGCCGGATTACTTTATGGGTGGGTAAAATGTTCAGTTCAGAAATGACCCTAATAGTGGATCAAAGCCGTCAGGTTCTAGTCAATGTGCTTTAGCAGTAAAAAAGACCAACAGGATACTAGGATACATCGCCATGATTTACATAGCTAGAGTATAAATCTAAGGAATTTATACAGACCTTACAATACCCTTGCCAGAGTGTTGTGTGCAGTTGTGATGGCCATAGATATAGAGGCTGGAAAAGGTTCCCAGAAGGGCAACCAGATTGATTGATGTATTAAAGATAAAAGTAATGAGGACAGTTTTGTTATGTTATCTTATGTTATGTTATGTTATGTTATGTTATGTTATGTTATGTTATGTTATGTTATCTTAGTCCAGGGGTCAGAATGTTTTTCCTGCCATGCCTTTCTTCCACCCATGAACTATTTCTACCTCTTGGCTGAGGAATTGTGCTAATTAGACTTTCATGTTCTGAACCTGGGTTTTCCACCTTGGGAAAGGGTTAACCTGCAGCAGTGGAGTGGTCTTGTTATAGTGTTAGGTCTTATTAAGGTTCAGGTTTGATTGTGGGTACAATAGCAGTGCTCTACCAAGGGATCAAACTTCCGTCCGTTAGGTTGCAGGCCCGGTCCATGTACAAGTATGCTACTCTTGGCTGTTTGAGTCCTTTAAAGATGAAAGACATGAGCTGCAGATGTGTCAAATTGCACAAAACCAAACATACCACACTTCCACATAGACATGTGTACATACACACACATACACACACACACACACAGCCCAACTCTACAAGACTCTTCCAAATACATGAACTGTTGTCATTTCAGCATTGAAGTGTGAAGTATCTGACAAAGAAAGTATTCAGTTGGGATAACATTTTACAGAAACACATTATCACTCAAGCCTGATATTTGTAAAGATGTCTCTGCTTTTAAACACTTTGTTAATGGAATAAGAGAGCATGGGAGCTGAATCTTTCCTACCATACAACACATGGTGATGGACTGCCCGAGAACCTAGTAAACAGTGTCTAAGTGCTTTTGATTCATCTGCAGAGGGTTTTTAACCAGTGTGGATATTCAGTCTGGGCAGCTGAGCTTTCACGGGGGCTAAATGTCTCAATAGAAATATAAACACTCAAAGGCCTGTTCACTAAGTGCCCACAATCACAGATAAAGGATGTATTTAAATATTTAAGATAAGATGAAGCTCAATTTACATGCGTAAGGGGAACAGGCAGTAGGAACACAGCCACAATATAAAAAATATAATCCACAATAATTGTTGCTTAGTGACACAGAATAGTTTTCTGTTATTTTCTGAGTCTGATTTTGAAAGACTGTAGGAACTTACCTTTTAATGAGTCCTACTCATCTCTTCAGTACACTGAATATCTGTTTTAATTAAATACTTTGTGTCTGTTTAAAGGTATTATGAAAGTACTTGAGTCTTTATTTTTATAACTTTAGTGCCCAGTGTGGGATTAAGCGGTCCCATATTCCCACCCTAATTTAGACTGTCCAGTCATCTGCAGCTGCACTCCTGCTGTGAACACCGCCATTCAGGAGAACGTAGATGTTCGCGGTTCTCCGAAACGTACCGTCGCCAGTCGCTTGACGACCGTATGTTGGGAATGGGAACAGACATGAGCTACTGGTCACCCTGTGGGACATTACATTACATTACATTACATTATTGCCATTTGGCAGACGCTCTTATCCAGAGCGACAGTTGGTTAGACTAAGCAGGGGACGATCCTCCCCTGGAGCAATGCAGGGTTGCGTGTCCCAGTCATTTACCTTAACCACTACGCTACAGGCCGCCCCTACTACCTCCCACAGCTGACAATGGCACAGTCCTGTTTTGACTTGAGACCGTGAGGCTGATCCAAGCACCACAGTGCGGTGCCTGAACCGATGCACCACCCAGTACCCCTTTACTTATATATACTTTAATGTATATACTTTCAATACATGAAGAAATACAACTTCTCATACAAATGTGCATACGCTGTACTGTATTTAGATTGCAAAATTTGCTTAGGTTGGTTCCTTATCGTTTTTCTTGTTATCGTGCACCACAGACATGTTTTAATTAATATTGAGATGGCTCTTTAACACCTACGTGTTTGCTGAATTCCTTTTGAAAATCCAGATATTTAATGCTCTGAGCTCGATTTAACTTTAGATTTTTGTAGCTTTGCAGAGAAAGTTCAGGGATTTAATCACCGTCACCTTTTATGAAAATGTTTTCAGTATTCTCCCTTATACTAATATTATAATTGTAACCTGTCACCAATGATGGATTGCAAAATGTTTCAGCTTATTCAAGTTAAACCCACAGCCATTGCAGTTTTAAAACAGCTCTCCTGCATACACATGGATACTATCCTTCCTTGTTTCAGTTATCACATATTTCTATATGGCTTTTTGGATTATGTAATGATTTTAGTTGAATGGTTTATTAATGATCACAGAATTCATAAAGTACTCTTGGGCATATTATTAGCACCCGGTGACCTTTCCGTCTCTAGTTTTTGTCAATTTTGCAGTGCTTCAACGTCTGTTTTTTCCTCTTTCCCCTGCATCTCAGATGTAACTGCAGGCATGTTTGTAATCTTTTCTTTGAAGAAGCTCTTGAAAAATAACTGGTGACTATATCTGCCCTATCTTTACTGTTTTTTAAAGAAAATCCCCTTCCCTACTTTAAATACGCTTAACATCTCCCCTCAGCTGCTTCTGTTCTGCAATATCAAAGGAAATGTATTTTGGATTAATTTTTTTTCTATTTTGAGCGATTTGCTTGGAATGTCCTTATCCCTACCCCTATATGTTCCTTCTGTGGAATTGCTTGACTTGCCAATTTATGCTAGATGACTCTTATGTTCATTACACTCCAGTGCTTCATTGCTGTCAGTATATCAGAGTCTCCTTACCCCCATTTAAATGTCATAATATCGTAGGACTGAGTCATTTAATTGGAGATTATATTCAGCAAACAAAAGGAAGCAGCCTTCTGAGAGTTGATAGTTGCAGTTTATTGATGTTTATCACTGCCAGAGCCCAATCTGATCCGGTCCGCTGCCAAGAATCTCACTTCTCAAAACTTAGGCACTTAAAAATCCAGCCCCTTTGCTACTTCTATAAATAGGAGACGAGCAGCTGAATTTTACTGTGGGGGAGAGGTGTAATGCCTGCAGAGGGAGAGACTGCTGCACCCCTGCCCGACCCCTGCTACCGCCCCCCCCCAAACACACACACACACACACATATACTTTACACACTGTGCACTCTCCAGGAGACACTGGCCAAGTCAGACACCTATATTTAGTCCTGAGGTGGAGCCTGGGGTTTCTCCTTTGTGTATCATGAACTTGTGGTTGTGAGTGGAAAGCATGCCCGTTGTGTAGTTGTGCTATGCAGTGCTGCATATCAGAAGGACAGACAGACAGACGAGCAAGTGGGCAGACAGACAGACAGTCAAACAGACGGTCAGATAGAGATATTTGTGTGTGTATGCCAGAAAACGATTGCACTGGTCTGCAAGAGATGTGCTAGCGCTGTGTTACAATATTACAATATAGAAAACTCACTTCAGTACAAAATAACCTAAGAAATCTCCTCCAGAAAGGATTTTATGCAGCTCCGTACCGCTGATGATGTTGGGGCAGGAGATAGGTGGCATGTTTAAGTGCTGTTTGATGGGTTATTCCATTTTAACAATTATTTAACTTTCGCCTGTGTGGAGACCTCATTTTTTCCTGTCCTAGTTAATTTAAATGACACAGTTGGCTAACTGCTGAGCAGAATTTTTTCTCCCCTCTTTCTGTAGACTTTCTGTTTAAATTTCAATTAAATAGTCACTTAGGTAAAAATTATTGTGTTAACATTCAATTAATCGCCAAGTTTAGTACACAATCTAGCGTACACATATTTATTATTTTAGGAAAATATGCATTCTGATATGTTGTCACAAATACATGCCGTATAAACCCAAACTTTTAACATTTGTGCATTTCAGTTGAGACATGCAGTTGCTTTACTCTGTACACATTCTGCTACACATTTGGGGGGTCACCGCTTTCCCTTTTGGGAACAGCTGACACGGTGAAGTTCATTACAGTGCAGTGTTTAGGCAAACAGAAGTTAAACTAGCACGTCTTATTTCCCCATCTTTCTCTTGGTTTACAGAAAGTGTGTTAATCTCCTTGTGCTATGGATTGGCCTGTCATGATCCTCATCACCTCTTCTGATTTGTTTTTCTCCACACATCTCGAGACGCACATCTTTTAAGACTGCTGCGCTCCGATGCGCTTTTTTCAAGCTGAAACTTTGACAAATGACGAAAAGCGACATTTTAACAGCGAAGAAGGCATTGTTTCTCTGCTCGAGTGAAAGGTTCTGCTCTTTGCCTTATGGTCAGGAGAGCAAACGGAGCGCTATCCAGCTTTGCCTGCAGCCACGGACGTGCTGGCAGCGCGGGGCTGCTGTGAGTGTCCGCTTGGCACGTCAGTAGCGCAGTTGACAGTAAGTGGGTGTGAATGAACTGTGTTGTGGGCATTGAACTGTAGGTGGTGAGGGGTGTGTGTGTGTGTGTGTGTGTGTGTGTTTGTGTGTGTTTGCACTAGTAGGAACTTGAGGGGTCAGTAGTAGGGGGTGGGGGGGGGACCCTGTGGTTTGTTGATTACTAAACTGATGTAAACTGGCAGCTTGAAATGTCCTTAATCAGACTGGTACAAATGTGCTCCACTCTGTCAGAAATTAATTAGCAGTGTGAGGTTAGCAACAAGAGTAATTAGAATACAGTTTTAGATGCCCATGTGCAGAATCTGTCGTTGTCAATCATTATGAAGCTATCTGATTGGCTCCTGCTTGTGTAGGAGGTGGGGAATACATCTAATCATGCTTTAAGCAAGTCACTATGGGAGCTATTTTAAATACCCTTTGAAACTGAAACTGGAACTCTGGATCTGTGTGGTTCTGTTCTGGTATTCTGGGGCTTTTGGGGTTTGTTTGCAGGTTGAGGTTTTCATGAATATTGATTGCTATTTCTGATTGCTCTGTTCTGGTCTGCAGCACTAATGATATAGCAGGCTGTGTAGTTATAATTCCCCGATATTCAAGGTTTTACGTCTTTGAATTTGGTAGCCTAGGTTACTGGGGATCCCAGTCAGTGTTGTCCTGCTGCTACATCACATGTGATTACAGTGATGGTTTAGCATAATGCGCAAGTGAAAAGCACAGCGGTGACAGGTAGCACTTTGGAAGATTGCAGCTTTACTGGCTGTTTACTCACCACCTCTCTACCTGGTAGCGGATGCTAGCGATGGACCGGTCACTGAGAAGATGTGGGGTGCGTTAGGTGTGGATCCAGAAGGGTGGGGACAGCATGCGGAGGTGAGGAAGGCTGTCGCAGCCTTGCATGGGCGCCGGGCCTGACCGCGGTGCTTCAAAACAAGGGAAGAAGGAGATGGATGTTTGTGAAGTGTCAGTGAGATGGAGCGGGACGTAGGCAGAAGAGAGGCGCCCTTAATGAGCTGATGGAGTGGGCCTGAGCGGGTGCGTTTCGCAGATAACGCCTGACGTCGGGGGTCATCCTCTGAATGCCTTTGTGCGGGGAGCGTACAGTGGGGCCGGGCTGGGCCAAACACAGCCCGTCAGCCTGATCAGGGCTTTTACAGAGTGACATCGGTGAATCCTATCAAAGCCACCAGTGGGTGGAGAGAAAAATCAATTATCCTGTAAAAAATACTCATGTACAGTTAAAATAAACAGCGGTGAGGCTTGTTTACAAAATAACTGCAGAAATGGGTATTCCTTAATCAAATTTCACCTGCCCCTGATTCAGTAGGCCCACAGGTTTAAACAATAATAGTAATCAATAAAAAAATGCTTTTGTTTTCACCCCAACTTGTTGGGCAGCCTTGCTGTGTGTTTGGATCAGCCTACACACAAATCTATCTGCCTGCCTGGTATCAGCGCTTATTATGGTATGCCATCTGACACTTTGTCTGGTATCAGTGTTCCATGTGTGTCAGTGACGCTGTATATATCATCAGTGCACTGTGCGTGTAACTGAAACTGTTTCTGGTATCAGTGATCTGTGTGTATAACTGACACACTGTGTCTGGTATCAGTGCTCTGTGTGTAAGTGATGCTGTATCTGGTATCAGTGCTCTGTGTGTAAGTGATGCTGTATCTGGTATCAGTGCTCTGTGTGTAAGTGATGCTGTATCTGGTATCAGTGCTCTGTGTGTAAGTGACACTGTGTCTGGTATTTGTGTTGTGTGTGTGGGAGATTCAGTCAGTATCCCTAGTGCAAGCAGGTATCCATCTCAGACGGGTCCTGTTCCTATTTGCTGTTTAAATATGGGCAGGTGGAGCGTGTTTAGAGCTTGTGTTTCTCACTCTCCCCTGGTCCATTATGTGCCAATGGGGGGGTGTGGTTTGTAAATGAGCCCCTCCCCTCGGGGGCGGGGGGTATTTGGGGGGTATTTGGGCAGGTGCCTGTTTCCTGACTCTGCCTGTAGCTGTGGGAGAGAGGCAGGCTGTTTGCCTCTCTACTCCTGCTGCTGATACTGCAGTGCTCTGGCTAGGATCAGTGTCTCTCTCTCCCCCCCCCCCCCCTCCTTCTCCTCCCTCCCTTACCTTACGCTCCTCTCTCTCTCCTCCCATGTCATTCTGTCCCACCTCTCTTTCTCTGATGGAGGCGGAGAATACTCTGCACTGGTGGAGGGAGAAGGTGCAGTCCCGCCCCCTCTCTCTCTCTCTCCCTCTCTCTCTCACGCTCTCACTCTCAATCGCTCGCTTATCCTCTCCCTCTCTCTCTCTCTCTCTCTCTCGCTCTCTCTCCCTCTCTCGCGCTCTCTCTCGGCAGGAGTGGCCAGATGTTGTATCGCTGCCTACAGCATCGCAGGCAGGTCTGAGAGAGCAGCGGAGGGGCTTGCGTTCGGCGGAGAGACGAGCCGGGAGATTTGAGCCCCACTCTGAAGCGAGCCGCGGGAGTCCGCCATCCGCCTGGAGAAGCACCCGAGGACCGGAGCTACGATCGGGAGATTTTCTCCTCTCTCTCTCTCTCTCTCTCTCTCTACATCCCTCCCTCCCTCCCTCCGTCGCTCAGCCCTGCTCCTTTGCTCTCAGTGCTGGAATGTGAAAGAGTGAAGAGCTCCATCCCTGCTCTGCTGCGGAAGACAGCGTCGTACGGACGGACAGACGGACGGCCGGACGGGAGCTGGCACCCCCCCTGGGAGACTTGTCCCGACGCTGGATTGGGATCACGCCGCCCCCCCTCCCGCTTCCTCTCCCAATCGCGACCCCCCCCCTTCATAATCCCTTTTCCTTCCACGTTTCTTCTTCTCTTCTTTTTTTAACACCTCGCGATGCCGGATCTCTCCCCCCGGCTGGATTACAGCACCGCCGCGCCTCTGCCCGTCCCGTAATCCTGAGGGAGGCTGCGGACCCCTCCGCCGGGACCCACCTGCTCCTTCCTGCCCCTGCCGGTCCGCCAGCGGGCGCGTTTCGGAGCGCGTGCGTGCGCGCGTGTCGAAGGGGGGGGGAGCATTTCTGGGGCGATAAGCTGACTCAGCGGTCGGAAGAGAAGCTTGCGGATTGAACCCGGAATCGGGAGCTAGGAGAGGAAGGGGGGGGTGGGGGGACCAGGTCCCTGGATCGCCATCTCGTTTCTAAAAGCCCTGTGTGGAATACTGATTCAGTCGGGCGGCGCGGGGGACCGAGGAGACGCTGGGAATCGCGCAGGGGTGGCTGAGTCTGCTCCGGAGAGCCAGGCAGACGCTGCGGCACTCTTTCGCTCAGACGGATTTACAGCTCCTCTGCTCCTCCCGTACGGGCACTTCTCCCCTTTCCCTGCCCTGCCTTCAGCCCTTTCTTTCACCGTGATTTTCTGATATTTTTTCTTTTTTTTTTTTTTGGCTTCACCTTGGATTCCGCCTGTATCGTACTTTACCTCCGGACGGAGACAGGAGCGGTCTCCGGAGAACGACTGAAGAAACCCTTCCTTCCCCGCTCTGCGTTCTGACCCGCCGTCGGCGCGCGTGTGCGCGTGTGCGTTCTCCGCGTGTGTACCTGCGTGTGCGCGTACGTGTGTGCGTACGTGTGTGTGAGAGTGTGTGTGTGTGTTTGCGTGTGAAAGATGCTTAACCCTGCGTTTGGTCCCTCTGACCCGTGTTGCCCGTGCCCACCTGCTCTCTGGTTTTGGGGTTAACCCTTCGTGAGCCGGCGGGATGAGCGAGATCTCGGGAGCGGCGGTTTCCGGGGCGATGATCGTGGAGGAGCCCGAGGCGGGGGGCGGCGCCGGGGGCCGGGAGCAGGCCCAGCAGCAGGGGCCCCTGCGTTGCGGTAGCTGCACGCTGTGGCCCCGCCAGCAGACCTGGCTGTGCGTGGTGCCCCTCCTCATCGGCTTCATTGGCCTGGGTCTCAGCCTGATGCTGCTCAAGTGGATCGTGGTGGGCTCCGTGCCGGACTACCTGCCCACGGACCTGGTGGACGCCAAGGGCATCGGGCAGGACCCCATATTCCTCTCCAAACCCAGCGCCGTGCCCAAACTCCCCGACACGTCCACCCCCACCACCTCCGCCCCCACGTCCACCAGCGCCCCCCCTGCGGTGTCGGCCGGGCCCCCCGGGGGCAGCAGCACCACCTCCAAGCCCAGGACTCGCCCGGGGACGCGGGCCGGGGGCCCCGGGGCGTCCGGGAGTCAGGTGACCCCTCGCGGCACCACCACCCGCCACGCCGGCCCCTCCCGCGGTCCGCCCCCCACCGCCCCCGCCAGCTCCACCAGCACCGCGGCCCTGCCCACCTCCACCCCCCCGCCGGCCGGCCCCACGGTGCTGCACGACTCCACGCAAACATGGACGCACCCCCACACCTCCCACAAGCCCCCGGCCCTGCCCACGCGCTCCCACGTCCAGGTGAAGCCAGGTGAGTCACCTGTCTGCTCGGACCACTGGGGAGGGGGGCACACGCCCGTGGTACATTAGGGTCCTGGCACATGGCCTTCGGAATGTGATATTATTAGATATGTTCATCTGAAGTGTTGTGAAATTGTATGTGCGTGTATCTGCGGAGAAAAAGTGGTTGAGACTTTTTTCATGCGTTTTTCCTGAGTACCTTGACATACGGTTCTCTGTCCCTTGTTAGCCTGTTCTCTCTCTCTAGACTGGAAGTGTCTATGAGAATTCATTCTGCAGAAAAAAAGAAAACTCATTATTAAAAGCCGTGTAGCTGGGTTGAGCATTAGAACTACACCACGATCGCAGTTTTCCTGTTTTAAAAAAAACATGCCGGTGTGTAACCGTATGTATGTAGCATGTGTGGCGTTTTCTTAAAACAATGAAGGAAATGTGCGGTTTTATCGCGCTGGTCAGTGGCTTTAGTCATGCAATCGACGTTTTGTAATCGACAGTGGCAGTTGACTGTAGCTCTGTAAGAGATTATGTTGTACCTAACGTTCCAGTTCATTTCATACAGGGTAATGCCAGCTATGCACATTAAACATTAAAGTGGTTCCTAAAATGTAAGCATAAACAAGTACGCACTCGATAAAAAATGAATTGAAACATGGGAAAGCATGGAAAGCCATTTTATATTTTGACATTAAATGATAGAAGATTATTGAAAGCAGATCAAAGCGGTCGGGCAGTGGGGATTTCAGTGAGACGGGGCGAAGATTCCATTAAGATAGATGAAGATATGAGAACACCGCATTACAGGTATATTGCAGGGCGGATTGCACAGCAGGTCCGCTGGTGAAAAGGGCAGGTAGCTGCTTATTACCGCCGCAACATTAATCTGGAGACAGCGGCGGGGGACCGGAGGTAGAAGAGCCATGGCGTCTCTTTGCAGCGCAAACAGAACATGGAGATCTGTCAGTCTGGGTCGAGTGGCGTCGATACCACCTGGGTGATCGAACACGAGAGCGGTGTGATATTGGCAGCGTTGTGAAATGCACAAATAAAATTTAGTCTATGTCTGACCTATTGCAAATATCAGGGAATAACGATAGCGCAGAATCATTGGTTTCAGATAAATTATATAATGAGCTCCTTTATTCTAACCAGCAACGTGGGATTTCTGGAGAAACGTATTTAGTCGTATTTGTAATCGAAATTAATAGCCTAATCAAATTGGATTCAACCCCCTATGCTGACATACCAAAACAGTAGTAATTAAACAACGCAACACTAGCCTTATTTCTGCTTTAACAGCCACCGAAAAAAAAAAAACGCGTTCTGCTTTTCACTCCTCACTATCATTGTATCCGTTTGACATTCTGGAGGTTCTGGTCGCGGAATTCTCACACAGTATTGATTTCTAGACGGAAGATTTTCTATGTGCCATCAGTCACCTTTGTAGCCGTGTCAGGGCTCCAATCAACGAGGAAGTGTTTGGAACTGTCCACTAGATCAGAGATGTCAGTCAAAAATCTTATCCCCATTGTTTATCCGCTATGATATGTGCATATGATTACGCAAGTGCCAGCCCTGTTGGACTTCAGTACACCAACGCACAACATGTTTGCTTGCTTGGTTGTTATAGGCTATAGAAGATTTGAACGTTATCGCTCAGTGTTTCTTTTTCTATAATGTAACACAATTAAATATATTTTGCTGTAATGATTTTGGCGGCTGTGAGAGACAGCTATTTTACATTCCACATCTCAATTTATTTTGCGTGGTTGTTTTTTGTTGTCCAAAGGTGGTCATAATCGGTGGGCACAGAATTTAAAGTCATTGTGAGTAATTACACGCAACCAGCGTTGTCTATTAGTTCTATACCTGGCAAAATTACAGCATCCATTAATCATGTGTTTGGTTATTAATTAACCATTTTATGAATGTCACCTTACAAGCCAACGCTCCCGAAAATCCATTAGCAGTGTGATAGATAGTACCCGTAAAATGTCAGTTAAACAGGCTGCTGTAGGCTAACCCCCCCCCCCTCTCTACACCACCCACACTCACCCCAAGCCATGTCATTGCCTCTTTTCTCTGCCTGTGAACTGAAACCAACATATCACCAACTGGGGGTGCAATGCCTGTCGCCTGTGGTTGGTTATTGTTCATTGGATGGACAAAAGTGTGTGTGTGTGTGTGTGTGTGTTTGTGGGGTGCGTGCGTGCCTGTGTCCACGGTCTAACCTTCTTATTCCTGGTCCAGAGGGCTGGGGGGTGGTAGGAGTCTATTCCAGCATGCTTTGGGCAAGATGCAGGCATGCACCCTGGACAGCTTGTCAATCCATTGCTGGGCTCACACACCATTCACTCACACACTCAAAACTAACCTGTATGTCTTTGGACTGTGGGCGGAAACCCACACAGCCATGCAAACTCCACACAGAAGGATCCCAGCTAGGATTCAAACCTGCATGGGACCTTTCTGCTGTGAAGCGACAATGCTGCACCACAATGTACTTCTATATTTGAATGAAAGCATTCATGCAAACACAAATCTGTTTGATACATCTGCATTAAACGTGCCTCAACTGGACTTGGACCCATGCAGTATACTGTATACCTCTAGTCCTATACTGACAGTCTGGATTTAAAATGGCCATCTCTGTGGTAGCTCTTCCGTATTTTAATGTGTTAAATCATCCCGTCATTTTTCCTTGATGGCTGGCATTGTCTCTGGTGTTTTTTTTTTTCTTTTTTCTTAGACTGCAGGCAATTACCCAGGGCTTATATCATGGCCTCCGCATGTCAGAGTGCATGATACTGATTTATGTTATCATGCGAAAGCACTTTAGGTTTTCATTTCTCTTTAATTGCAGCCGGGCGCGCGCTAGCACGTCGCGCCGACGCTAATGAGCGGCGGGGATAAGCCCGCCGGGCGCCGAGCGCATGGCGGGACCCCTCGCCGAATAACGGCCCGCTGTCGCCAATCCCCGTCGCTCTCCCGAGGAGCGCTGATTCCGCGTGCTTTCGGTACGCGTCCCGACAGCCCCGCTCGCCGCGGCGGGAGCCGGAGCCACGCGGCGGGGGCGAGGGGTGAAGGGTCAGCGCGTGTGTGTAGGTATCAGTCGCCAGGCTGGCGGTGAGGCCTTATGCTGAGGTGGGATCGGTGTCCTAATGCGATTGGAAGGGGCCGGGGCGCGGCGCTCCGCTCTGTGAGATATGCCGTCGGAGCGAGGGACAGCGACTGTGCGGCGTTGGCTAACACTCAGGCAGATTACTCCGCTCCGCGAGCTAAATCTGGATTAATCTCCCATCGCTCCGGAGGCGGGGCCTGGCTTCCATTAAGAACCTGCTGCTGTCCTACTAATCAACCAAGGGGCTATCCCAGTGTCTCCTCCCCTCTCTCCCTCCCTCCCTCCTCTCTCCCTCCCTCCCTCACTCTCATCCTCCTGCTCTCTTCCTCCTCCTCCTCCTACTCTCTCTCCCTGTCTCTGCATAGACATAGCGATGCTTTTAAATTGATTAAAACAGTAGTAAGAGGGAGACTTAAGGATGTGGCTCAGGCATCGCAGACTGATGAGCAAACCAGATACGTTTGAAAGGCAACTGGCATTCTCACAGTTTTTTTTTTTTTCCCCTTTCCAACTGTTATCCGCCCCCCTCCCCCCCCCACCGCGTCACTTCCCCCTAAAGTCCCGAGCGGACACAGCACATCTTTCAGCGCTCTGAAAAAAAAGAGGCGGACATTTTAAAAAGCTTGTGAAATGTCAGCGCTCCCTGCTGTCATGGGTCCGTGTTGGGCATGGGGTTCATTTTCAGTGCGACAGCCAGCGTGTGGCACAGAGCTCGCTCTCGCAGAGAGGACGAACGCTCACCGGCTCTGGGGCTCACCGCGGCGGGCCCTCGCTGTCACGCTGGGCTGACGGCCCCGCTCTTTCCCCCGGGAGGGAACGCCTTTCCAAAACCCCGCTGGCGTGCCGTTTGGAGCGCCCTATCAGATCCATCGCAGATAGCCCAGCGGATGCCCCGCGCTAAGCCTTGGAGTGTAATCCTGTGACAAAATGGCTGCCGGGCTCTGAAGGTAGAGCGCTGGGTTCAGCCTTCAACCCCTCTCTCAAGAATACGACACGGCCTGCTGAAATCTACCCATCACCCCAGCCTGTTAGGCCCTGCCAGGTCTTTTCTGCCTGGCACTTCCACTGCAAACCCCCCCCATGATGAATTAGAGGTGGCTTCAAATTCGAGGATAAAATAAACACGACCAAGAGAAAGTAGGCCCACATTAATTACAGTGTAGAACAACTAAAAGGAAAATAAGTAATCAACTATAGTAAATATTGAATGACTGTATGGGCCAACAGAAGTATTTCATATCTCTCATTTATTTTCATTTAGGAATACATATTACATATTGTGGGATAATTGTGGAAATAGGGAAAAAAAGGAGAATTTAATGGAGAATTTGAGAAAGCACAGTCGTTTTTAATTCACTCCATTATATAATTTGCAGTTCTATATTTTTAATAGTATTACTAGAGTAATGCAGCAGTGCTCCAGTTTAATTCCATCATGAGTCCATCGTACTGAAGCTTAACGTCACTTTGATTTATCTCCACCAAATGTCCAGGGGGGAAAAATCTTCAAATATAAAATATTAATACGCAGAAAGGGAAACATGTGCAATATGGAGAAGAGATTGTGAATAATTGACGAATCTCTTACAAAGAATGATCAAAAAGTCCAGAGCTTTAGAAATATAATGCCAGGGAAATGTCAACAGGTAGAACAAGGTGAACGCAGACCTGCACCTTCAACAGGAGGGACATGGCATCACCCTCCCAACTTCTCTCACATATACACACACAGTCAAATACACCAAACACACATATATATATATGACCATGCAAAATGCACAAACGCACATCCAGTTTCACTTGGTTTGTAAGGGATGTGATTGGCTGAAATGATACTGGCTCCTGTGTGAGTAACTCACACTCTCGCCTACTCGGCTACTGTCCCAGTTAGATCAGCCAGCATGACCAAGCAGTGGTGCTACCCAATGCTACGTACCTTCTGCTGCTATTGATTACAATTATTACATTTAAGTCCCATAATCCTTTGTGCTTGCTGGAAACCGTTGAGTATGCCTTTCTTCATTCTCAGTGTTTTTACTTGTGTGAACAGGAGGTGCCCAAGTCTTGACTGTGATAGGTTAACTGTTCATAATGAAGGGGGTGGGAGGGGGGGGGTTCTCTTTGTGATGCAGGCCTGAGCCTGCAGAGATACCGTGTTCAAATAATGCACGGCAAAGCCTGACCTTTCAATTCCAGCAACTCGGTGCTTTCCCCGCACTTCATACATACCGTGTGCATAAGCTCTCTCCCGTCCATGTCGGTATGTGATTGTTTTTTCTCAGAGGTGGTTTTGTGCCTTCAGAAGTGTACCGTCTTACAAACAGAGAGCCAGAGTGAGTTCCCTGTGAGTCATCTATACTGTATATCAGATGGAAGTTGTACGCCGGGCATAAAAGAAAGAGCTTGTGTATGGGTTATTTATAGGGGAGGCTACTCTGCAGGTACTTATTATTTTCAGCATGCATTACCATCAAGCAGTTTCACCAGAGAACCGCTGTAACTTGCTGTAAATGTTGTGTTTCATTAGGGCTTAGCTCTGTGGCCTGCTTTCGCAGGTACACAGGTGCAGGCTGTGGAGTAACTACGCGTGTCGTGTAATGTAACTTTAGTCTGTCTCTCTCTCTTTCTGTCATGCATTTAAACACAGGTAAGAGGCAAAATAAAACAGTAGCAAGCGTCGCAGTGGTTTGGACGTTCGGTCGTGGCATTGTAGGTCGCGTGAAGGGTGTGGAGGTTTATTTTTAAGCAAGCGGTAATTTCGCCCTCCCTCCCAGGGAAGCGGATCGACCCAAACTCATTCGGCGGTCGTGTAATAGAAGGCGACTCCGCGCGTTTGGGTTTCACTGAGAGCGCTAGCATGAGCGGCTGCCCATTATTCCACTGTGTCTTCAGGAAGCGCAGCGCTGTGACGGCTGAGGACTGTAAATCTCTTATATCAGCCGACTGGCTACTGGCCACTGGCCGCCGGCCAATGGGAATCCAGAATCAGCGATGCGGGGGAGAATGGTTGATCTGCGGCCACGCCCACCTCCGAGCGGTGACGAACGGCTTGTCGGGAGCCGTGCCCGTATCGGCCAGGAGATGAAGGCGGCCCGAAACGGCACGTGAAGGTGTAAGCTCTGACAGCCACAGACCTGTAGCGCGGTTTTGTGCTGCAGATTGCAATTTACGCCCCCGCTGTTGAGGGTTTTTCCTGCCGGGTGGGATTTGACACGGCCGCTGAGTCCGTTCCCCGTGTTCCAGTTGAAGCGCCCGAGGCCTTGTTTCTTTATTTGCTCTGGCTTTAGGACCCTCCAGAGCAGACATGTCCCTGCGTCTCTGAAACGTTCGCGTTTCGCTCTTGAAGAGGTTGCCGCGGGTACTGTAGGGTGCGTTTTCAGACCTTTCAAACTGTCTCAAAAGGCAGGAAGTGGGGTGCTGTGTGTAATGACTTATTTCTTCAGGCTGCACCCCCCTACCTCACCACAATGATTAGCCTTGTATATTCATATATAGTTATATATAGATATTGTTGTCTTGTATTGTTGTACTCGGGGTATTCTAGCTGCCAACCGTGGTATGCTATTTTGTAAGTTGATGTATTCTTCAAGGGTTCCAGTTGTATCTGTATTGTCATGCTAGGACTCGGAACCGTACTGTCCTCTGTGGTCCTTGTCACAATTGTTCCTGTGTTCGATCTGCACTTTGTTGTACGTCGCTCTGGATAAGAGTGTCTGCTAAATGCTTTGTAATGTAATGTAATGAGTAGGACCTGAAGCCGGGTTGGAGAGTTGATACAATGTCAGCTATGCACATGTACAATGTGCACACAAATTTCATTCTTCCAGATGAGTGGAGGAGACATGGGAATGTTTGTCCCTCGGTGAGAAAATAAGCAATGCACTGGAGTCCAGATGGCTCATTGGGAAATATGCAACCTGTGTGCTGTGGTATTGTTCGTGGCTACAGGGGTTGAGTAACTGTGGAAAATGTGGGAAATTCTCTCACTGTGATAATGAATTTTAGCGGTTTGAAATGGCAGGGATGAGGGTCGGGGGGATGTTGGGTGTGAAATCAAGGTTATTTCACTTTTGACTGGGACACGCAAGGTCGGTGGTTCTAATCCTGGTGTATCCTGGTGTAGCCAAAATAAGATCCGCACAGCCGTTTGGCCCTTGAGCAAGGCAGTTAACCCTGCATTGCTCCAGGGGAGGATTGTCTCCTGCTTAGTCTAATCAACTGTATGTCGCTCTGGATAAGAGTGTCTGCCAAATGCCAATAATGTAATGTAATGTAAGAATGTCAGTGAAAGAAACACTGGTGTTAGAGCAATAGTATTTGGGCAGTTGACAACAAAAGTACACAAACTTCTGGACAGATGAGATGAGTATTATTAACCTGTCATGACGTGATAGATAGAGGAAAGTGTGGAGAAAGAAAGGACCTACTCATAATCCACAGCATACCACTCATGTGTGAAACATGGTGATGGTAGTGTTATGACTTGGGAATGTATGTGGTGTGTGTGTGGTGTGGGGTTTTGTGTGTGTATGTGGTTTGGGTGGAGCTTTGTGTGTGTGCATGTATGTGGTGTGGGTGAGGTTTAGTGTGTGTGTGTGTGTGTTGTGTCCTGCTTGTTTATCAGGTGCTGTATTGAATCAGGCTGTGGCTGTGGCTGTGGCTGTGGCTGTGGCTATGGTTGTGGTTGTGGTTGTGGCTGTGGCTGTGGCTGTGGCTTGCGGCTTGCCCTGGCTGCCCTGCGGCACCACTGGGACTCCCCACAGCCAGGGAGAGCTGTGCAGCTCTGACATCACTGCAGTTTTACTGGATCCTGAGGGGAAGGCCTGACACTGATGCCCTTGCTTGCTTTTTATTATTATTTATTTTTTGTGGATACAGGCCTCTTTCCCTCTCTCTCATTCCTTATCCTGAGAATTGTTATTTATTTATGTATTTATTTTAGAGAGCTCAGTGGGCCAGTGTTTTTTTTTTTTCTTGGATGACCAGAGACCTCAGTGTCAGCGAGGAGCCGGCTCTGGGCGGGCGTGCTCTCGGCGATGTCTGCGCGTCCTGCGGACTCTCACCCCAGCCACTCCCATTACCCCATACATCAGAGCCTGACAGCGGAAGGCCTCCATTATAGGAAATGATACGGGCGCGCCCAGGCCTCTGCAGCACTTCCCTGTAATAGAGATCTCTGCTCAGGGGCTTGACTTCAGCCAGAGGGCAATTGCTCTCAGACACTACTGTTTGGGGGAGGGCTCTGAGTTTGAGAGAAGGGGGGGGAGCTAGATTTATATTTCTCTGTCTGAATGCCTTGCCCAGGACATTCTGTTCTGATCGTGTTGCATCTCTTTACGTGACCGTAGTCTTCTCCTCTTTGTTATCCTGGAGCCTATTCTGTATCTACAGTGTGTTCTCTTCTTTTTATCTTCTCTCCTTCCTGTTCATTCCAGCAGACCAGTCGCATCTCTCTCTCTCTCTCTCTCTCTCTCTCACACTCTCTCTTTCTCCCCCCTCCATCTCTCTCTGCTGTATTTCCTTTGGGATCCAACATGTCTGCCATCCTCTCTGTTCTCCCTCCAGCCGCTCAGTCTGCTGCGTCTGTGAGAAGGCCAGGTCTTCATTATTGCTCCTTTAACCCATTATTCACACTGTCAACAAGGAAGAAAGCCGCAAACCCCGTAAATTATGAACCACATGTGTAGCCCCTTTTGTTATTTTATCATTCATATAACAACCTGAGCTGTGCGGTGTTGCCGTATGCTTCTGAGCTGCCAGTCATTTTAATGCGGCTCTCTGAAGTGATCAGCCGGACCCCACGGTCGGCATGAATCGCAATAAATAAACAGGAATCAATTGAATTGCCGTGCAATTACAGTGGCGCTATCAATGGGAATGCGGCCCTGCCTCCTGCGGGCGTTAGCCTCTGTCAGAGGAAGCTCAGATTGAATGCATGCTTAGACTTCAGATGAATAGCACCGTTTACTCCGGCGGGGAAGGCCGAGACCCGCCAAGGACAGACAGCCATGCTTTCTGCGCCTTCAAAGCCTTTTTAAAAGGGTGTTGAGCTTGATAGCTTCCCTCGGTAAGAGGCACATTTATTACCTAAAAACCAACTGCACCGAACAAAAAACTCACTGTTGCCCGGCTCATGAATTCTGCTGCTCTTTGTTCTGCCTCTCTCTCTCTCTCTCTCTCTCTCTCTCTCTCTCTCTGTGTCTCTTTCTATATCTCTCTCTCTCCCTCTCTCCCTGTGTCTCTTTCTATCACTATCTCTCTCCCTTGGTCTCTCCATGTTTTTCTCTCTCCCTGTTTCTCTCTCTCTCTCTCGCTCTCTCTCTCTCCCTGTGTCTATCTCTTTCTTTCTGTCTCTCTCTCTCTCTCCCCTTCCCCCTTGTGTCTCTCCGCGTGCCTCTCTCTCTATGTGTCGTATAATGAAATGGCGTGTCATATACAGTCATGCTGTGGTCTGCAGCTGTAGCATTAGATTGTCTTCTCTTGTGATCAGAGACACAGTGATCAGGCAGAGTGGTGTGTGTGTGGTGGGATCTTGGGGATGTCATCTCCACCCTAGAGTGACAAGGAGGCATGTTTAATCCTGGTGACAGCTGCCATTGGGGAAGAGTTTCTTTTTTCTTTCCATCTTTTCCCCAGCTTTGTCTTCAGTGACCGTGAGATTGTGAAAGACTTTGCTTCTTCTGCCTCTGTTTCTAATACCGGCCCTCTCCACAACACAAATGAACAGGGGGGAAAAAACCTTCTCAGATTTAGGTTTGTCCGCAAACAGATAATGCGAGTTCTGTGGGCCTGACTGATGGTGCTTGACGCTGTGCACATTTGAGCAGAGCCCAAGCCTCTGTGCATTCCCAAATCAGGCTGGCGGTGGCGGGCGGGAGCTCATTAAAAGCACACAAGCGTTGTGACTGAGCGTGTTCCAGGCCAGGATGTGCTAATCCTCTGCAATCGGCCTAACCCCCCCCCCCCCCCTCCCCTTCCTCCTCAGGGGAGCACAGCATCCCACCGTCTCAGAACCTTCTAGTGCTCATTAACTCACCGAGCCCCTGGCTCGTCCCACCCCGTGTTCCCGCTACCCTCCATCCCAACCCTGCCTCCCCCAGGCCTGCCCTGTGCGGTTCGGCCCGGCTCCTCTGACTCCAGGGCCGTGTGATGCGTCACCTCCCGGTCAAGCCTGTGGCCTTCAGCACTTTCTGCATCTCCTCGACGGGGGGAAAAGCAGCTCGTTATGTCTGAAGTGGACGAGAAGTCATTACACATGTATAGGTGCACATAATAGTGTTTCTGTGGCTGATTGCTGGGGGCTGTGTTCATACTGTAATAACATAGCTCTGGCTGATTGCTGTAGTCCCTGCTTAGAATAGCATTGCTGGGGCTGATTGCTGTTGCCCATGCGTATAATCGCGGTGCCATGGCTACTACTGCTGCAGATGTAATTATGTGGCGGTAGCTCATTACAGTTGCCTGTATATATTAGCATGCCTGTGCTTGATTACTGTGTTTATGTGTGTGATTGCGTGCACACGAGCGTGTGAGCGTAAGTGTGGGATACGTGTTAAACGGAACACTGTCACAGCCTGTAGCGTAGTGGTTAAGGTAAATGACTGGGACACGCAAGGTCGGTGGTTCTATTCCCGGTGTAGCCGCAATAAGATCCACACGGCCGTTGGGCCCTTGAGCAAGGCCCTTAACCCTGCATTGCTCCAGGGGAGGATTGTCTCCTGCTTAGTCTAATGAACTGTACATCATTTTGGATAAGAGTGTCTGCCAAAATGACATTCATGTAATAATGTAATGTAACTTGGAGGGCCTTCGAGGCGGCGGCCAATTTGCACGGTGTCGTTGTTGACCGGTGTATTTTCCGCGGTCTCAGCGGCAGCTCGTTTAGGTGGCGGTTTGTTGTTCTGTGCGCCGGGGTCGGGCGTGGTGTTAACGGCGACACTGACCCGCTAGAATATCTGTTTCTGGTGGGACTCCGCGTCCTCCCGCTCCCTGCACCGTGGTGGGAAGTGCAGTTTTTCTGAAATCTGCAGTCGAAACACGGAGAAGGCGCATACACTTGATATGTAGATGTCTTCCTGGGCGGGTCATGACTCCGCCATTACTAACACTCGACGTTCCTCCGCTGAGCTGTCTTCCTCTCCGGCTGTGGATGGCTGCTTTGTGTTTCCTCCCAGCATGCCGTGCGGGCGTCTCTCAGCTTCCGCGGGGGAATAGCGGAGATTAAATCGGTGGAAGGCTGAAGATTTGAGGGTCGTGTCAAGCTGTGCTCTCTCTGTTTCTGACACAGATGGAATTCTGATGAAATATCACCCCGCCGCCCCCCTCCCTGTATTCTGTGTTTGGCTTCTGGAGGACTGGATGTGGGGTTTTGATAGATGCTGAGAGCGGGGAGGGGGGGGAAGGAGCCCCTTCCTCTGATTGAGAGGCAAGGGTTGGTTTCTGGGAGGGGCACCCCCTCAGAGCTCCGGGTCAAACAGCCTGTCACGTTAGACACGCTCCCTCAGTCTGCACCAACAGCTCAATTTACACTGTACACCCCTACCCCCCACACACACACACACACACACACATCCTGGGGACGGGAGGGGGAGGAGGGGTGCAAATCCTGCAGCCCTGCCTGTAATGAACAGAATCCCCACGATGCCCAGCCAGGGGTCCTTGACGGAGTAGCGCTCGACAGTTTGGCGCGGTGGCCGATGTTCCGGATCGTTCCGGCCGGGTCGGTTTTGCTAGAGTCGGGCTGGGGACCAGGGACCATGGGAAGATGGATGGCCAGGTCCTGTGTGCTGGGTGGGGCCAGAAACATCATCCCCGGGGTAGGTGTTTGGGAGGAAGGAAAGCCGCAGATGTGGCCTCTGTTTGGGAAGATAAGCATAGCCTTGGAAAGGAGGGAGACACAGTCCTGGAGCCTGAATGAGTAATCTGCCTTTTCACCGGTTTTTCATAACATGGTATCATGACGATGGGCTCTTAAATGGTGACTTCGCAAACACGTGCACATGTTGGTATTCATTAATGCTAATGCTAATCTGCTTTGAATTCATGCAGGGACAATTATTCTGTTTCTTACGTTATTGACTGGCGTCATGTGACCCTCTCTGTGACATCAACAGAAAGGAAACGTTCTCTGCTGCCAGCTGAAAGGGTAGCACTTGCCTGCTTATTCACCAGTCCCCACGCTGCTGATTTGCATGAGGCTTTAAGTCACCCCTAGCCCCCATTGACAGCTTTATTGCTCAATAAAAAAGGCATCTCTTTGAAATTGTTCTATTGAGAAATGATACACATCTGTGATTCTTGTTCCACCCCTTCCAATTAGACCAACACTGTGATAGTATCCCTACCCATTTGCAACGCTCACACACTGGTCTACCTTTTGAGTAACTCCAAAGGCCTGGAACAGAAGTGTGATGTGCAGAAATCATAGCCCCTGTCCACATCAGCACATTGCCTACTGTTCAGTACAGTTGTATACTACTTATATGCAACTTGTATACTCAATAGTAGGCAAGTGCACTGACACAGCCGTAGTGTTGATGCTGCTGACAATGTCCCTCCTTTAACAGGGATCCTGTTCCATTTCTCCCCTGTATCAGGGTACTGTTCTATCTCTCCCCTGTCGCAGGGTACTGTTCTATCGCTTACCTGTAGCAGGGTACTGTTCCATTCCTCAACTGTAGCAGGTGTACTGTTCTATTTCTCACCTGTAGCAGGTGAGGTGTACTGTTCTATTTCTCACCTGTAGCAGGTGTACTGTTCTATTTCTCACCTGTAGCAGGTGTACTGTTCTATTTCTCACCTGTATCAGGGTACTGTTCCATTTCTCACCTGTAGCAGGGATACTGCTCTATTTCCCATCTGTAGGGGTTGCAGGGCAGGTTTCCCCCTCCTTGTCTTTGATTGGCGGGTTGGTGGCTGGAAGGAGGCGGAGGAAATGGCCGCCCGCTTGTTAATGCATTCTCCAGTGCTCCTGCAGCGTATCCCGCTCAGCCTGCCCCTCTGGCGGAGTGATTAAACATGCAGCGCCGCTCTTTCCTGCTGCAGTGTGCCCCTCTCCCGCCCGAGTGCCTGAGCCTTCAGTCAGAGCACCGCAAAATATCACCATGCTACGAGCATGGACATGTAACTATAAATATAAACCGCCTTCACGCTGTTCTGTGAAATAGTGCAGCCTTCTGTAGTTGCAGTTCTATTGGTATTACAACAACGATCACAAATAAGGAATTTGAGGTCACGTTTCGTTCCTGTGCTAACCAATGTGCGGTGTGTAGCATTCTGCTTTAGAGGGTATGGTGTGTGCAAGGTGGTGCTGTAATTGGTATGTAATATAAATAATACTGTATGTGGACTGTGTGGGTTGGAATGCTATGGTCACGGATACACAGAATAGAACATAACATTGTGTTGCGTACCTGTTCTCAGTTGCTGTGGTGACAGGTTAATAATAACTGTACAGCTTGTTACTGGTATATCGTGTCTTGCTTGCCGCATGCAGTGACTTACTACCTTAACCGTTATTATTAAAGAACCGCGTGTGAATTTAAGATTTAAACCCAGAATGATGCACAGTGCGTGAGCAGTTTCCTGTGAAGCGGCGGAGGGTGTTGTGGGATGGGTGGGGTGGGTTGGGGTGTTGGGGTGGGTTTTGCTGATGGGGTGTGTGGGGAGTGGGTGTGGTGGAGGGTAACACTGATGGCTTTAGGGGTGGGAGTGTGGTACTATGGAGGGTAGGGGTGGAGCACAGCATTATGAGACTCTTGGGCAGGGGGGTCTCTGCGTAATCCACAGCAGCTGGTGGTGGGGCAGCCCCAGGGCGGGACCAGATGAGACCAGCTGTGCCACTGCAGTCACGGATAAACTGCTGTGACATCAGCACACTAACCCCTCCCCTCCCACACATACACACACACAAACACACTCACACACACACACGTGCACGCACAAGCACACACACACACACACTCACTATACACGCACACACACACACACACACACACACACACACCCATGCACGCATGAGCACACTCACTCACATACACTCACTATACACACACACACACACACACGCGCGCACGCGCACGCACAAGCACACACACACACACACACACACACATGCGCACGCACAATATGCACACACACACGTACATGCACACACACAAACACACACGTGCACACACACACATCCACATGCAAGCATGCACACACATACACGCTATACACACACACACGCACGTAGGGACACACATGAAAGTACAGAATAAAACATTTCTATCCTTGTGGAAACTCATTTCAGTCAGTGACCCGTCCCCCCAAGACCAAACCAGAGGTGGACGAGACACGGGCCCGGCCTTCCCTGTGCCCTGTGACGGAGCTGGATCAGAGGGCCGGCAGCAGGGGCACTGTTCCACCCCCCTCCCCGCATCGCACTACAGATTCAGGCCTTGCCCCCCACTCAGCGGGCTGCCCCCATCGGAGAGGGCCGGATTAGTCCGTTATTAACCTTGTTCTTGATGCATCTGCCTCCTGAATAAACAGTTTTTGCTGGAGCTCCACGTAAGACGCGTACGCACAGCGACTGGGTAATGCGGCAGGGCCTTGCGGGTCACTGGGAAAAGCATGGAAATCCACCTTAAGAGGCTTACGATTGTTTGCACTTCATGTTCACATCTGCACACTTACCTCCTTCACAGATGGCTGGATCGCTCAGCCCCCCCCCCGCCACCCCCCCCAAAAAAAGGGGAAAATGATAAAGAATCTGGTGATGTCATCATTTGACCATTCCTCAGCTCCTGTCAGGATTATGCTTTTTACTGTCTAACATTTGCAGCAGGGCTCTCTGATTGGTTCCTGCATACTAACTCACAACTTAGCCCTATGATTGGTTACTGCAGCCTGCCTAACATTTTGAAAATCTTTCCGGTTGGTTGCAACAGTTTATTTTAATGTTGACCTTAATCTAGTAAAAGGCATCATGCTTTGAACATCAATCTGCGAATTTCATCTTTTTGTTCTTCTTGATTTACAGAAGTTTCCCCATAGCTGCTTGATCCGTTTCAGCCACCTGATGTTTATAGTCAGCCTATTTACC
This sequence comes from Conger conger, assembly GCF_963514075.1. Lineage (NCBI taxonomy): Eukaryota > Metazoa > Chordata > Actinopteri > Anguilliformes > Congridae > Conger > Conger conger. The sequence goes on along the minus strand of NC_083777.1, from coordinate 16,850,730 downwards.
TTTTTACTGAAGGTTCGGCAGGATCCCCCTCCATGTACTCTTAGCACAGACACCCGTGAATGACTGAGCTTTGTTTAGGTATATCGAGTGATTCTGTTCACGTTTTCCACGTCTCCATAACCTTACACAGCAGTAACTTCAATAAAGTCCTGTCAAAGCCACTGTCGCAGGTGAGGCCTGTTCTGAATTCTCTGCTGTGCTGTTACGCGGCGATATTATAACCACTTCCTACGCTTGACTGACCGCCGTGACTTCCTGCCTTCATATTTACAGAAAGCATTCTGGAGAAGCTGTGGAATTAGACATTTATGAGGCCGGCTGTGTTGTGGAATGAATGTTATTAAGTCCCGCTCTGAATTGCAGGCCTCTTCAGCGATGCTTAAGACAAGCATTCAGCGAAGCCCTGACTCATGTTGTGTTCAAACTTGAACTCATCTTAAAAAGTTATGCAACCACTTCAGGTTTTCAAGTGTAACCTGTCATAATAATGCCGCAGAATTTCAAACGGAAACTATTATTTCTAACAGTGAAATGAACAATGCTGTGTTATATTCAGAGGGATAATGGCTGCCTGGATCATCTATGATTGTGGTTTTGTCATGCTTGCATTGGAGTACATTAATGGTAAAATATGTCATTGTTGCCTAAAAACACCCAATCACTTCTAAACTTGTTGGAGCATCCAATGAACTCTACTTTGTTTAAGCAAATGTAATTTGCTTAAACCCAGGGTTAGTGTGGACTACGTTTCCCAACTCAACCTTGTGTTAGTTCTCAGTGGGATCCTTGAAGTTTTCCCCAATATTGGTAATTATCACAGCACAGTGGTTTGACTAACACTATGGAGTTCAGGAAAGATTTGAAGCTGCTTTTAATATATAATATATTGAACTAATTCTCAGACTTGATTACTTTTTTCCTAGTTTGGAATGCTGAATTATTTGAAGGCTCGTAGGTCCTGATCTTTTATTGTCCATGCTCAGACGAGCAATGACAGTTGCTGCCTTCCACACCAGCTGAGCGCTATGCTACGCTATGCTAAACACCGCTAAACTACGCTACACGGCTGGGTGTGGTTCACCTGAGGTACTGGGTGTGATTGTAAGGTGAAAATAGAAATCGGCAAGCCCTGCGGCTCTCCTGGACCCTGGTTTGCCACCTTGAACATGGCACCCAGGAGGCCTCCAGCAGAATATTTTTAAAACAGAAAACAAACTGGCTCTTCTCCACCAAAGTTTGCTACTTAGAAATGCATTGAGATCCCCTATGAGGAACAATGGAGAAGAAATTATCTGTAATGGTATTACTTGAGCATAAAGAGGTTGTATTCATCTTTTTTCTTCCTTTTTTACAGCCTCTTTATGCATTTTTTTAGAACCTTTTCTTCCTCTTTATAGCCTTTTTTGTTCCGTACATATTGTTCTTTGATTAATTTTGTTCTCGAAACCATTCTTTTCAACTGGTTTACCATTTCTTTTTCTCAGTACATTACTGTGTTAACTTAATGTTTTCCTTGTCTTCGATTTCTATACGAGAGACCACGGGGCCGCAGTGTTTACAGTACGGCGGGAACACAAAATTGACCTCCTGGAATGAAGATGGGTGTTTGGGTGAGGGCTCTGTTCAGCTGGTAGACCAGTCATTGGCTTGAGGAGGTGCATTACAAGCAGAGAGCTGGTCACCACATGATGCTCTGGCTGTCCCTCTCACTGCTGTTGCCTGACCTCACTGAAGTTCTTCTGTTTCCATGGCCTCCTCTGCTATACTCATTTATTAAGGCCAGTTCTAGCGGAGAGATGAACCTGTGTGTGTGTATGTGTATGTGTGTGTGTGTGTGTGTGTGTGTGTGTGTGTGTGTGTGTGTGTGTGTGTGCGCGTTGTGTCGATGTGACCATGAGGCACTCCCCGTCTGTGTGGAATCAGATGTTCCTCAGAACTCACCCAGACAGTGGGAGGCACAGAGAGATGGGGAGAGAGGAATTGGAGACACGCTGGTAGAGTAGCCCGGAGTGCAGAAGGCAGGACTGTGTAATGTCGCCCAGTCTCCCCCAAACATCCTGCTGCTGCAGCTGTGACGCCCAGCGTGCGGGTCCTGGGTCATAATGACCCTCTCCTGCACAAGGAGCAGGAGCATGGGAGAGCAGAGCGCCTGTTAATGAGGCGGCCCACACACCTCCGACAGCCACAACTCAATCATACCTATTATTTCTATTTCATAATTTAATTTAAAAAAAAAAAATTATTTTTAATTTTTAAATTTTTTAAAATATTTTAATTTTGTTTTTATGGAAGGGGGCCATGACTTATGACCTCTCTCGCCTTCTCTGGTGGAGTGACTCCATCTTGTGAAGCCAGCGCATACAGGCTGGGCTTCATAATCATTTTAATTTTGATGACCTAACCCCACAGCAGGAATGGTGCTGACCCCTGGAGGATGCATGGCTGGCCCTGTGGGGTTGGGCCCAGAACGCGTGGGTGTCGGTGTGCAGTTCTGAGAGTTACAGCCAGACTGGTGCAGCTGGGGGTGAATTGATATGCACCAGGCACCCCAGTACATCCCCCCCCCCCCCCACCACGGCCATTACAGACCCGACTCAGTGTAAGGAAACTCAGAGTGACCCAGTCAGAATCTTAACTAGAGGAGCTGCGGTCTGCAGACTAAACCCTTTCTCCTCCTTCTTCCTGTCTCAGTCTCATACCCCTCTCTGTGTTCCAGCTTCACTGCACACAAACACACACACACACACACACACACATATACATACACACACACAAACACACACACGCGCACACACATACACACATACACATACACATACACATACACACACAGGCACGCACGCATTCACATGCACAGGCATATGCACGGACACACACACACGCACACATTTCTGAAATCAAGCCCTGCGTTTGTTTCCTCACAAATGGTTTTTTGACTCATTATGCGTGAACGTGTCGCAGCGTCACGGGTTATTCCCTGTGAGAGGCTTTTCGGCAGGCGCCGGGGGACGTGTCGGCGTGGGCCGGACCTGACGCTGTTCTGGGTTAGCTGGCGTGTTCGCGGGCACGGCAGAGCCACGCTAACAGGATGCTCTCTCCCACAACATGCAGAGGCAGCATCTTACATCAGAAGGCCAGTTTAGCAGCGATTGACAGCGCATTAATACGGCCCTTTAACAGGCAGACTCCATCGCTCTCCCCCGCTATTAAAGTGACACTTCTCGCCCGCAGTGCCAGCATCTGATTTGCTTGCTGGTGGAGTGTGCAGGGTGTTCAGGCTCGGGATGAATGTCCTCCCTCAGAACATCCAGTCCCCTAACTCTCCCTGAGATGAGGAGCTCAGACTGTCCCCCCCCTTTCATCCCTGTCAATGTCACCCCCCCCCACGCCGTTCCCCAGGGCAGGGGCTGTGTTTTCCACAGGGGAACACTTTGTTCCACCCCCACCAAAGGGCCAGAGAGACGAGACCACCTCGTTAACGAGGCTACGCGAGTTATCGAATGCGTACGGGCACTTTAATAGATTTTAATGAATATCATCGCTGAATGTACCTGGGCTTTGATGTAATCAGCGCTCGAGTGTTTTCCCGCAGAGGAAGTGTTCTGCTTTTGTGTGTTTTTCTGCCTTTATTATTATGTTTTTTTAATGTTATGTACATGGTCCGCTGAAGCGTCTTGTCGCCTTTTAAATGTCAGTACAAATTAGTGCGGCCCCGTGGATTCATTCATTATTAGCAGCAGCACACGGCCATTTTGCAGCAGCTCCCCAGCCCTCATACATCACAGAGACAGGCCATCTTTCCCCTGCCCCACAACAGCTCAAAACACGGCTAGAGAGGGCAGGCAGGCTCCAGCAGTGCACCCACACACACGTACGCACGCACGATCGCTCAGGAGTATTGTAATGTTTTGATTTTATTTTGTAAAAGATTTTGATGTGCGGTTTATGTGCAGTCAGAGAGTATCGGGATACCATCTGTCCCCGGATGGGTGATTTGTCTGTGTACACAAAGGAGAGTGTTTGCGTATCTCTGTGCTCCTGGAAGTGCGTCAGTGTTTTTGTGTGTGTGCGTGTGGAAGTGAGTATATATTGTGTGTATGTGTCTGCGTGTGTGTGTGTGTGTGTGTGCGTGCGTGCGTGCGTGCGTGCGTGCGTGCGTGCGTGCGTGCGTGCGTGCGTGCGTGTGTGTGCACGTGTGTGTTATTCCTGCGGTGGTGTGCTTCCTCTCCTGCTCATTACTGTGCTCTGTGACACTGTAATGGAGTGCTGTGTTGAGCAGGTTCATTTGTGCAATGACCTGCAGGGCCTCTGGGAGAGACTCAGGCCTTCAGGGGCTAAATTCACTTTTTCTAGCTAAGAAAGATTATTTACTGTCTTGAAGCACACATGTCATTACACTATGCATGCAAGTGCCATATTGAAATTGTGGTTAGTGTGCTACATTATAAACAATTACATGAGATTGAAATTGTGGTTGGAATGAAACCGAATTTGGGACCCACTTCTATAGACCATCAGCAGTCTAAACTCACTGTAAATATCTATGATAGATAATCAGCAGTCTAAACTCACTATAGTAATCTGTACTATAGATAATCAGCAGTCTAAACTCACTATAGTAATCCGTACTATAGATAATCAGCAGTCTAAACTCACTATAGTAATCTGTACTATAGATAATCAGTAGTCTAAACTCACTATAGTAATCTGTACTTTAGATAATCAGCAGTCTAAACTCACTATAGTAATCTGTACTATAGATAATCAGCAGTCTAAACTCACTATAGTAATCTGTACTATAGATAATCAGCAGTCTAAACTCACTATAGTAATCTGTACTATAGATAATCAGCAGTCTAAATTCACTATAGTAATCTGTACTATAGATAATCAGCAGTCTAAACTCACTATAGCAATCTGTACTATAGATAATCAGTAGTCTAAACTCACTATAGTAATCTGTACTATAGATAATCAGCAGTCTAAACTCACTATAGTAATCTGTACTATAGATAATCAGCAGTCTAAACTCACTATAGTAATCTGTACTATAGATAATCAGCAGTCTAAACTCACTATAGTAATCTGTACTATAGATAATCAGCAGTCTAAACTCACGATAGTAATCTGTACTTTAGATAATCAGCAGTCTAAACTCACTATAGTAATCTGTACTATAGATAATCAGCAGTCTAAACTCACTATAGTAATCTGTACTATAGATAATCAGCAGTCTAAACTCACTATAGTAATCTGTACTATAGATAATCAGCAGTCTAAACTCACTGTGAATCTGCACTAGATGCCACATTCCAGGGCTCTGCGGATCCGGTACGTGGGTCTCTGGTGACTCCATATGCTTTTCAGCACAGGGCATGAAATAAAAATACACAGAACCTACTTTCACAGGTGAATGTACTGCCAGGGCCAGATTTTAATTTCCATGATGGTTATAGCAGCCACCCCCTTCCAACAAGTGTCGTGAAATCCGCGAAATCTGGCAACTTCACCGCAACCTATTTTTAGAGGTGACGAGGCAGCCTGAGAGAGGGAGATGTTTGGACGGCTGACGGCGGGGAGGGTGCGATCTTTTCCCCCACAGAACAGTCTGTCGACGAGGGCCACGCGAGGGAGGTGGGGCCCGTATCCCAGGTGCTCTAAAGCGAGGCCTGAGCCCAGCCTATTCTGGGAAATAAAGGAATAACAGCTCGGCTTTCTTTTTCAGTCCCGCACCTGAGAGAGCTGAGGACAGAGACCTCGCGGCCCGGCGGGGCGGCGGATGGAGCGTGATGTTCTGACGTTCGTTCGAACGCGCGTACATTAGGCTAACGGGGTTCTGCGTGGGTGAAATGCCAGGGCGTGGGCAGAGGGAGAGATGGAGAAGAGAGGCGGGCGTTCCTTGCTGACCCCAGGTGCTCATTATTCCTGGAGCTGGAGTCGGGTTCAAACGGCTGCGGTACGAACTATCGCTGGGACAGACACCCCCCCCTCACAGGAGACCTGAGTGCTTCGCTTTGCCTGTCCTATTCACTGGTGAAATGAAGGCCAGTGGCATTCTCTTTTTTATAATGTAGCTAACAGTTAGAACCTTCTGCTCTTATCCATTATCCAACGTTCCCCACACCTTCATGAACATGGCGCATAGTTATGTAACATTTAGGTGAGGATTTCCTTCCTCCTGAGTGGCAGAGGGTTCGTGTTTTCTTTTCTCCGGTGTTCCTAAGCATGCAGGTCCAGCTCTCCGCTTACTGCCCAGCAGGGGGGCAGAAGAGCTGCTCGTGCCCTCAGTCAGAGATGTGGGTCTGTGTCGCTGTCCGCCTCGATTTCGACCTCCTCTATGGTACAAGCTAGCGGCTCTTCTGCAGCCACGGTGTAATTAGTTCCACTCCAGACGCTTGCTGTCTGTCACGTTGCACATTGTTTTACGGATATGACAAATGCGCTGTACCGCTGAGGCCAGAGAGGATGAGCGGGAGACCCAGTCATTAGCACTGTGACTGGGCTAGGGAACAGGGACCTCTCTGCTCATGGCCTTCATTTGGGCCAGGCATTTTAAAGTGCTCCATTCCCTCCAGTATATCTAGTCAAGTCAAGTCGAATCACGTAGATTTGTACAGCACCTGTTCTGACAGTCAGCACAAAGTGCTTCATAAACATTGACGTGCAGCTAGGTAAAAAGATACCCATGTGTACATATGAGTATAAAAATAAATAAAAACAAAGTTCTATGATTAAAAAGAATTTTAAAACACACATCTAGCCTGAAGAGCAATAGAAAATGTCTCAAACTGTCAAAAAGATATGTTTTAAGTTTGGACTTAGCTAGCTACAGGCTTTGCGATCCGAACCTCAATTGGAGGTTTGTTCCAAAGCAGTGGGCCTCTGTACATAGATGCTCTCCCACCTCCAGCTTTCTTTATTCCTTGAGCTACACGGGTGGCAGAGTATTGGGAGCCCAGTATTCGATGAGGCTCATATGGGATAATATGATCGCTCGGATATTTTGCTGCAAGTCAAGGCTTTAAAAACAAGGAGAAGTACTTTAAAGTCAATGCGCTTTTCGACAGGTAGCCAGTGTTGAGAGGCCAGCTCTGGGGTAATATGGTCATACTTTCTGGCAAGAACCCTAGTATATGCATTTCCAAGGTCAAATGTTCCCCCATCTCCCCCCTCCCCATCTCTCTCTCCCTCTGCAATAACATATTTCTCTTCATTTTCCTTCCTTCTTCGAGACTGTGCCTGATATAGCTTTGAGTGTGAAAGTGCCAAGGAATCCAACCTGGCCCAGTTCTCCAGAGTAATTTCAGAGCGAAATCTATGCTGTTACTGTGCGTTTTGTTTGTTGAGATATTGGCACATTTCACGGACACCCACGGTTGTTGTGGTGAGGAAAGTCTGTCCGTCAGGAGGAACTTAAAAGTGTTTGATATGACAGAAGCTATGTTCCAGAATGCATGCCAGCGTGTGCAATTTTGTTGTGAATAACAGGAACAACAAAACCCACTCTTATTAAAACCCAAAAAAGATGCAGATGATCTGTGCTGGTGCCCTCAAAAACCTACTGAACAGTGTACCGATAAATGTATGAGGGTTTTATGTGATTTTTTCCTGTACAGAAACCCCACCCACCGCACGGGATTGGTCAAGCACAGACAAGGTGGTGTGGTAGCATGGCAACAGCTGAAAGAGTTGAGCGAGCGGTGGGTTCATCTATCTGAGCCACTGGGCACACAGAGCTCTTCTGTTCAGTGTTCAGGAGACACACACTCTCTCACAGTGAAGCTGAAGTACTGCTCACACTCTTTCCCACAGAGAAACCCTGTAAAACAACACTCAACTGTCAAACTCCTTTACTGATATGGTATAACTGCTCACTGTGCCATGTGTTAGCATGTGCTCATTGTGCCAGACATTAGCGTGTGCGTACTCTATCTTCTCTCTCCTTATAAAAAGCAATTTAAGCAAGCCTTTATCGCCCTTTTTTATAAATCTGATGTCTTCAGCTACAGCACACACAACTTTAATAGTTGCAGTCTATGTTGACTCAGACCTGGAGGTGGTAGGCACGATAAGATCTGAGCAAGGTTCTTGAGCAAGGCCCTTCACCCTGCATTGTTCCAGGGGGGATTGTCCCCAGCTTCGTTTAATGAACTGTACGTTGCTTTTGATATAAGCATCAGCTAAATAACAAATTATTATTATTATTAAGGTCAGTGTATGTTGCCAAACAGTAACCGTTAATTGATTGCCAATATATTGGTAACAAAATAACAAAAGTCTACCCTAAAACAAGCAAGATTTTGATATAAAGAACAAATAGAGTTCACAAACTCTATTACTGACACATACGCATGCTGATATGTACACATGCTCACACACGTGCACAGACTTACATAAGCAGTGCGATTGTGTTGTCACACACCCCTCTGTTCACTCGATCGATACAGCTCTGTTGCCGCTTTCTAAATCAGTGTGTATGCAGAGCCGAACGAAAACAACTGTAACATGGGCTGAATCCAGCCGTAATTGGCACTTAAGGCACAGCTCAATATTCTATAAAAACAGCAGACCCCAATTTTCAGCCCACCTGGCACATAGGGTCCCCCTCTCTCTCTCACACCATAGGGGTAAAAAAAAAAACAAACAAACAACATTACGTGTGCTGCGACTTACGTGTGCTGCGACCAGCTGAGACACCATTTTAGAGATTCTTCTCTGAAAGAACTCATTGGCGCTCGGTCAGACGGTTCCGTGTCTGAGCCGTAATGAAAAGTCCACAGGAATGACATGTCCCCTCAGCGCACGTCCATTGGAAGAGCGGGCGGGACGGATTCACGCGAGGCCGCGTGCTAACAAGCGTCGCCGGGGCGAAAACACGGCCGGCGCGAGGGAGGCTAACCGGCACGGGGCCAGGACGGCGCTATCACCGGCCATCGCGGGTGAAAACGGGGCCCGTTTAGCCCGATAAAGGCCCGATAAAGGCCCCCGCCGAACAGCGTGCGGCCCGCCTCCAGGCTGGGGGACGAGGGACTCTCGCTAAACCGTCTTTAAATGATATAATGATTCAGTTCGGATTTGAGAAACCACAAAAAAAAAAAAACAAGCGCACGTACACTCCGGGAGCAAATTATGCACAGCACAATCGCAGCAGTCATCCGTTTAAAATTGGTGGCTTTAAAGTAGCAGGTTTGCACAGTCTGTGGGAGACTATTTATTGACTCAGACCTCGCATTTGTCACGGGCGCATGCACAGGTAGTGAGGCCTTAAAGACGAGCTGAAATCAAAATTCATTTTCTCCTCAATTTAGTCAATTCTTCATAACCTTACGGACATATCTTAAAGCAGATATGGCATAAAATGAATACAACTGTAAGTCTTTTGTATTTTCACCCCAAAGGTGTTTTTCCATTCACCTGGAAAATTTAGTTTCAAATTTAGATTTCGCCTCATTGCGCACCAGTGGGTGTGTATGTCGATGAAATAGTCTCCCCGCCCGTCAAAACTTTGTCCATTACATTACATGTCACTGAGGTGATGCTTTTATCCAAAGTGACTTACATTTGATTAGACTAAGAAGGAGACAATCCCCCCTGGAGCAATGCAGGGTTAAAGGCCTTGCTCAAGGGCTCAACAGACGTACGGATCTTATCGTGGCTACACTGGGGATCGAACCACCGACCTTGCGTGTCCCAGTCATGTACCATAACCTACTAGGCTACAGGCTTTCCCCCAAAATATTTGTTTCTCAAGCTATAAGCGTGCTGCTGTAACTTCCGTTTGAGCTTGTCTTTAAGTTGGGGATTCAGCACCGCAGAGCGTGGACAGCTCCCGAGACTCTGAACCCCAGGCTGGTTACTGCAGCAACAGTATGCAAACTAAGTATTCCTGCATTCATACCCTGTAGTTAACTAAATCAAGTACACATTTACATGTCTGGGCATATGTAATATGCGCTAACACTTCACTTTAACCCCTCATCATAAGGCTGACATAGCACTGTCATACACATGACATTGGGGTCTGCCGTTTTTATAGAATATTGAGCTGTGCCTTAAGTGCCAATTACGGCTCGATTCAGCCCATGTTACAGTTCCTTTCGTTTGGCTCTGCATACACACTGATTTAGAAAGCGGCAACAGAGCTGTATCGATCGAGTGAACAGAGGGGTGTGTGACAACACAATCGCACTGCTTATGTAAGTCTGTGCACGTGTGTGAGCATGTGTACATATCAGCATGCATATGTGTCAGTAATAGAGTTTGTGAACTCTATTTGTTCTTTATATCAAAATCTTGTTTTAGGGTAGACTTTTGTTATTTTGTTACCAATGTATTGCCAATCAATTAACGGTTACTGTTTGGCAACATACAGTGACCTTAATAATAATAATAATAATAATAATTTGTTACTTAGCTGATGCTTTTATCAAAAGCAACATGCAGTTGATTAGACTAAGTTGGGGATAATCCCCCCGGAGCAATGCGGGTGAAGGGCCTTGCTCAAGAGCCTTGCTTGGATCTTGAACCACCAACCCTCCAGGTCCGAGTCAACATAGAGTGCGACTGTTAAAGTTGTGTGTGCTCTCGCTGACATCAGGTTTAAGAAAAATGGGCGATAAAGCCTTGCTTAAGTTGCTATAAGGAGAGAGAAGAGAGAGTACGCACACGCTAATGTCTGGCACAATGAGCACATGCTAACGTATGGCACAGTGAGCAGTTACACCACACCAGTGAAGGAGTTTGACGGTTGATGTGAAACACTGAGTGTTGTTTTACAGGGTTTCTCTGTGGGAAAGAGTGTGAGCAGTACTTCAGCTTCACTGTGAGAGAGTGTGTGTCTCCTGAACACTGAACAGAAGAGCTCTGTGTGCCCAGTGGCTCAGATAGATGAACCCACCGCTCGCTCAACTCTTTCAGCTGTTGCCATGCTACCACACCACCTTGTCTGTGCTTGACCAATCCTGTGCGATGGGCGGGGTTTCTGTACAGGAAAACAGCAGCGCTAACCATCGTGCTACTTGCTTTACCCTCATCCTCTCTGCTGTTCTCACCCCTCCATACCCTGCAGAGATGGGTATGACTGTGCTCTTAAGCCTCCCTGTGTCCGTCTGTCTGTCTGTCTATACCTCGTCTGTCTATTCCTGAAGCATTTGTCTATGTCTTTGGCATTGTTATATGCTGCTCGGAGCACTCCTGGCTATTGAAGGAGAGCCCCTATTTATCTCTGTTCTTGCATTGCATTTTGGTGACACGTTGGTTGATCAAGGATGCGGTTGACCAATTTCAAATGTGGCATTTTGAGGCCTTTGCTGATAGCCTTTGCGGGGCTGGTTGATAGTGTACCCTTTATTATGATTTATGAAATAATGCACCAAGCGCTTCAGTGAAATGCATGGGGGTGCTGCCCACAATGGGGCCTCAGACTGGGGAGGGGTGTGGAGAGATAGGGAGGGGGTGGTGTTGCCGTGGGGAGGGGTGTTTAGAAGCAAAGAGGTTTTGAACCGACGGACTGCAGAATACATTTTGAGAAGAGAGGGGAAAAGAGAGGCGAGCTCTTGGGAATATGTGGGCTGTGGGTCAGGATGAAATATGCCGGAATAGTGAAATGGAGTTTGAAAGGAGGGAAGACGGCTTGTTAAACAGGTGTGTGAGCCGAGATGTCCGTCTCTGCGGTGCGGTCCATCACACGGACTGTGTGAGTTCCCTGCGAAACGGGAACGCCTGCTGCCTCTCTGAGCGGAGCGGGAGCGGGAGAGGTGGATGGAAATGCAGCAAGAACAGGCATTCACAGTCAGTGTAACAGGCTGTAGATATGTTGCTATACCAGGCATTCACAGTCAGTGTAACCGGCTGTAGATACGCTGCTATACCAGGCATTAACAGTCAGTGTAACAGGCTGTAGATATGCTGCTATAACAGGCATTCACAGTCAGTGTAACAGTCAGATGATATGTTGCTATAACAGGTATTCACAGTGAATTTAACAGGCAGATGATATGTTGCTATAACAGGTATTTTAACAGGCAGATTATATGTTGCTATAACAGGTATTCACAATTAATTTAACAGGCAGATGATATGTTGCTATAACAGGTATTCACAGTGAATTTAACAGGCAGATGATATGTTGCTATAACAGGTATTCACAGTGAATTTAACAGGCAGATGATATGTTGCTGTAACAGGTATTCACAGTCAGTTGAACAGGCTGGAGATATGTTGCCACACTCACGTGCTATTAGAACAGTCGCATGCTGGAACAACAGACATTCACATGTTGTAATATGGGACAGCCACATATTGGTACAACAGTCACATGGTGTAACAACAGACAGCTGTGCAACTGTAGTCAAGCAGACCCAGAACATGGTAGTACAGTTAAAAGTCCCTGACTGTCTTTGCACAGTAGATGCATTTCCCTCACGTTGTGGCAGTCCCTCCAAATTGAACGGTCCATCTCATCCTGGAGGGAGGGGGGGGTTCTCTGTATGTAGGTCAGAGAATCCCCCCCCCGATCCTGTACTGCTAACCAGAACACCGGCCGGCTATGAAGCTTTAAACGCCTGAATGGTTCAATAATTTAATAATTATAGAAGCAGCTTTCGCACCGGCAGTTGGCTTCCTGGATGAAAATGGTGGATTTTTAAAAGTCAGAGGGGTGGGATGGGGAGGGCCTGTAAAATGCAGTGGGGTGAAGCACCGTTTCCTTCCCGGGAGTCTGTATCGCCTCCTAATTGACCGGCCGCAGTAGAAATTTACAGTCTCGTAACCTGCTATAATGTGCAGAATGAACTGTGACTACTGCCCTGCTTCGCCGCGCAGCTCAGCGTGCTGTTTTAAGACCCGTGTGTTTGCCCTGGTTAGACACATTCCCCGGGCTGCTAATCTCTCTGCTGTCTGGGGCGTGGCTGCCCTGATCTTTTCCAGCAAACAGACCCCTGTGATCATAACCAGATTCCAGTCTGATTCATCCCCACATTACTTTGACTTTGTCCAGAGTCAGAACTCACTGGCCGGACTGATACTGTGTGTCCCTCAACTCAACAATCCTACCGATGACGTGAGATATTACATATTGCGAACATAGTCTAAACTGAGGGGTCGGGGGCGGTCTTGGTTGATGGGTTGAAATTGTCAGTGAAATGCCCAGTTTAGTGTCCAACACCTGGCTGCAATAGGCCTCAGAAGTCGTGTTGTCATTCTCTTTGGAAATATCTATGGTCCAATAGCATTTTCTAGACTTCCGGATCAAAAAATCAGACAGTCTGTGACACATGAAGCATATGCTGTGCATGAAAAATATTGTTTTTTGGCTAGCGGAATAATTATTTTGGTTGGAGAGCGGGCATCAGAATTCAGTGGACCCAGTGCCGGTATTTGATTCCAGATAAAAACGTCCAAATATTAAACACCATCTTAAATCACAGACTGTGACTGAGACAGTCATGTGAAAAGCCCGTGATTCGGAAATCCGTATATGGGCAATGGTTTTGCTCTGGGTTACGTCAGACTTCCAGGGCCTACGGGTAGCAGGTTTCCCTGGTGGTGCCTGCTCTTATTTGTTTGTGTGTTTGCGCCGAGAGAAATTCCAGCCAGCACGCTTGACTGATTCTGTCATAAACACAAATCAATAGTCTGGCTTCGCATCTGCTTTTCTGCTGCGACAAGCATGCGGTTAAGCATGATCATTCATTAAACATGCTCGTTAACAAGCCGGTGATTAGCATAGCCCCGCCCCCTGTGAATCTTCTCCTAATTACTCGGGGATCGTGTATTCCGCCCCCTGCCTCCTGCGCCTCACCTGTCACGCGAGAGGAACAGGCTTTCAGCGCCCGGAAAAAACAGGTAAATAAATAAAATAAAAAAAACAAATGAAAAATGGCTATCCATCCTGGGCTGGGTTGTAACCTACAACAGGCTTGGGGAGGAAAGTATCGATCGAGTCTGGGCCGACTGCTCTGCGGTTGAAGCTTGCTCCCTTCTCCCGCCACGTTTTGGGACTTTTAATGTCAGCCTGCAGCTTGAGAACCTCCTTCCCTCTCAGCCTCTCTCTTTCAATTGAATTTTTCTCTCCCTGTCTCCCTCTTTCTCTGTCTCTCATTACTTTGGTCTCTCCTCTCTGTTTGACTCATCTGTGGAAGGCAGAGCTCAGCCTCCTCTTTCTGATCGGCAGGAGGGAGAGAGATGGGGGAGAGAGGGAGAGGAAGAGGGAGTGGGAGATTAAGGGGGGAGAGAGAGGGAGAAAGTGGTAGAGGGAGAGAGAAGGAGAGGTGGCGGAGAGACGGGGAGCAGGGGGAGAGAGGGGGTGGGAGAGGAGGGGGGAGAGAGGGAGAGAGAGCGTGGTAGAGGGAGAGAGAAGGAGAGGTGGTGGAGAGAAGGGGGAGAGGGAGAGGAGGGGGAGAGAGGCATCGCGGGGGAGTGATTGAGAGGTTTGAGGTTTGATTGACTGTCAGGGAACAATAATGTGTCGCTCCCAGGCGATCAGTAAACAAAGCACTGGAGATAAAGGGGTGAAGCCAAAGTTAAAGACCAGCGTGTAAAAACCAGGTATGAAATTACAATATGACATACATCCAATTATTTGCTATTTACATGGGTCAGTGTGCATTGGCCTTCTACGGTACATTGGTAAATATGCATGTATGACAGTAGTGATTCAATTTCTCTCCCTCCCCCTCTCTCTGTGCCCCCCTCTCAAATTAATATTCAAATACACTTTATTTCCATGGCCATGTATGGACGTATTATTCTGCTACACTGGAGACGCATACTTATTTTTTTAATTAAAAAATTAACTATAAAACAATAATTATAAGCAGTTCAATCTTTGGGTGGTTTTCTATTCTCTTAGGCCACAGAACACCATCACAAGGACAGGTACCCTCCCTTACCTCTCTCTCTTTCTCTCTCTGTCTCTCCCTTCATTCTCTCTCCCTCTCTCTCCCTTCATGCTCTCTCTCATCTCTCTCTCCCTCTCCCTGCATTCTCTCTCTCTTCCTCTCTCCCTTCATTCTCTCTCTCCCTCTCTCTCCCTTCATTCTCTCTCCCACACTCATTCACTTAGATATGATACATGACATTACCTTCGTTTAACAGAGGCTCTTATCTGCAGTGACTCACCGTATAGGTGAAACAGAAATGCATTCATCTGATTATGATCAGTCCTGCTATATCTGCCTAACTGCCTTCCACAGTCATCAAAGCTCAACTTAAATATTATAACCAAGTGCCAAATCTTAATGCCTTCATTCATTCTGTAGCAAGCCCGAAGACACATAAAGATAAAACCATTCAAACTATTAAAAACATATTATTTTAAGCCATAAAAATACCGTGAGCTAAAATGACTAAATAGCTTACTGTAAGTTGATTTAAAAAATGTGACCGGACATGAACATTCTGTCTTGCATCTAATTTATTATTTTTTATCACTCTGAGTGTATGTGTGTGTGTGTGTGTGTGTGTGTGTGTGTGTGTGTGTGTGTGTGTGAGACTGTGTGACTGTGTGTGTGTGTGTGTGTGTGTGTGTGTGTGTTTGTGTGTGTGTTTGTTTGCCTAGGCTGATGTGTGTGTGTGTTTGGGGGTGTGTGTGTGTGTGTGTGTGTGTGTGTGTGTGTGTGTGTGTGTGTGTGTGTGTGTGTGAGACTGTGTGACTGTGTGTGTGTGTGTGTGTGTGTGTATGTATGTATGTGTGTGTGTGTTTGTTTGGCTAGGCGGATGTGTGTGTGTGTTTGGGTGTGGGTGTGTACCTGTGTGTGGGCTGCGCTCTGTGCTGTGATTGGCTCACACCAGGCTGAGCAGTGGGAGGTGTAACTCAGCAGTGTAACACATGCTGTTAGTACCCTCCTGGCCTGCAGGGGGCCTCGCTGTGAGTAATGAATGCAGGAGCTCACTGTGATGCATCAGCAGGGGGCATCAGGCAGTCCACACCTCATCTCCAGAGGTGGTGCACCATCCCCAGATCAACTCCAGAGAGCACACAGGCCCATGATTTAGAGTGGTAACTGGGCATGATCAATGACAAGAGTTAACACCACACCTTGTACTATACACTGTACTCAGCACTCAGACGCTCTGTGTGCTGTGATGGTGTATGAGGACAGGTTGGGTCAGTGGGTTTGAGTGGTCAGGACTGGATCTCAGCGCTCAGACACGTGTGTGTGCCCGTGTGTGTGTGTGTGTGTGTGTGTGTGTGTGTGTGTGTGTGTGTGTATGTGTCTGTGTGCTGTGATGGTGTATGAGGACAGGTTGGGTCAGTGGGTTTGAGTGGTCAGGACTGGATCTCAGCGCTCAGACACGTGTGTGTGCCCATGTTTGTCTGTCTGTGTGTGTGTGTGTGTGTGTGTCTGTGTCTGTGTCTGTGTGCTGTGATGGTGTATGAGGACAGGTTGGGTCAGTGGGTTTGAGTGGTCAGGACTGGATCTCAGCACTCAGACACGTGTGTGTGCCCGTGTGTGTCTGTGTGAGTGTGTGTGTGTGTGAGTATGTGTGTGCTGTGATGGTGTATGAGGACAGGTTGGGTCAGTGGGTTTGAGTGGTCAGGACTGGATGGAGATGCTGAAAGAGCAGGTTAAGCTGACAGATCTCAGA
Source organism: Conger conger (assembly GCF_963514075.1). Classification (NCBI taxonomy): domain Eukaryota; kingdom Metazoa; phylum Chordata; class Actinopteri; order Anguilliformes; family Congridae; genus Conger; species Conger conger. The sequence goes on along the minus strand of NC_083777.1, from coordinate 16,834,140 downwards.
GGGACACACTTCTCCAAATCTCATTACCAGCTTTGAGTACTTTCTCATTCTGGGAGAGAGAGAGAGTGTAGGAGGTAGACAGCGGGAGAGAGGGAGACAGAGAAAGAGAGAGAATGCAAGAGGGAGTGATAGAGAATTGTGCCAGAGAGAGGGAAAGCACAGAAGGGAGTCGCGAGAATTGTTGAGAGGGAAGAGATGGAGACAATGGCGCGCTTTGAATGGCAGCCTTTCTGCTTTTTGCTCTGGCACTGCACAGAAAATCCCAGCTGAACGCGCTGCTTCTGGATTGAAGAGGGTTTTGTGTGAAACCCTTACATCAGCACTGCATCTGCGCTCCGCACTTTACAAACAGAGTCCTTGGAGGCATTGTCCACCCTCTACCACCCCCTCACTTAAAGATGCATGCCTAATTAAGACCCATATTTTGGGGTTTGTTCAAAAATTCTCTCTGCTCCAAAAGGAACCGTGAAGATGAGAAACTCATCGCTGCATCTCATTTGTGATGGAATCCATAATTTGTTTATCTATTGATTTTAGTTTTTAAGGCGGTGTGGAGGCTGTGTGAACTGAAGCCCGTCTCTGCCTGTCATTGGTGCCTTCCACTGCTCTCCAATGGCTCCGCCTCTGGAGAAACTTTCAGACTGTCTCTCTTCCGCCCCATGCCAGTTTCTTACTGGAATCTCCCTTGTTGTGCAGATTTGTCTCAGAGGAACTCAGAGCATTGTCATGGTCAAATTGCTGTTTTATCATTATTACATTATCATAATCGGTCAGTGCAACTATGCGGAAACCATTGTGTTTCTCTGTTGTCTGTGCACAGGGAGGATATTATAGGATTAGGTATGTTTTTGTTGTCCAATAACACCCTTGAGTTGAGGCAGGCAGTGGGCAGGTGGGGGTGATTTCGTAAGGATGGGGACGGAGAAACGCATGTCTTACACCGTAGAGGAGGATGAAGGTGTGATTCCCCCCACCCCCCCCACTCTCTCTCTCTCTCTCTCTCTCTCTCTCTCTCAGTTCAGTAGAAGTATTGCTAATGTATTTACAGAACATGTCAATCTGTTTATCTAATGATAATAACATATGTATCTCTCTCTCATATTATAATATTCACAGTGACTCCTGGGATTTTGATAAGAGAATATGGCCATCATAAGCTAATGAAATTTGGATGCAAATGTTGTTTTTAAAATTTGTATGCTAGTGCAAATGAGACTAATATTGAACAATTAATTTCTTATTAAATACCCAGAATTGACTAAACGGTTGCAGGTTATTGTCTGCTTGCTTACTTTTAATTGGTAGTTGTCAGTTGTCAGGTATGATTTATTGGCTGTAAATCCTGAAAGCATTTTAAACTTAACGAAAGCAATCTGTTTAGTGGGGTGCAGCTGAAAACAGTGTCTTTGCTATTCTCAAGGTCAGCTGTGTGAAACCTGCTTAGAGGCAGGCTGAATTTTAAACGTGTCGGTCTGTGGCACGGAGCCATTAATCTGTGCATACGATTAGGGAAATAAGAGCGTGGCGTGTTTGTACAAACCCACTCCAGTACTCACTCCGCCTCCCTAAACACCCATGTATTTTATGTATTCATTAATTTCTGCGCTTATTAAAATGGTAGCTCTTTTGTGTGTGTATAGAAGGCTGGAGCCGATGCTGTGCGGTTGTTTTGTCTGGCTGGCGCGATGGCGTGCGCTGCGTTTGGTCTGCGTGTAGGCCGAGGCCGCGAGAGCCTGGCGGTACCACGGGAACGCGGGCGTGGCGGTACCACGGGAACGCGGGCGTGGCGGTACCACGGGACCGCGGGCCCGAGCTTAGCCCCGTATCCTGCGGGGAGCACCCTGACGGCAGAGCGGGTTTACAGCCAGGAGCCGCGGAATCCTCCGGAAATAATTGTTGATTCACGTCACAGGACGAGCGTTTAGCTGTACCTTGCCCGTGGGTACAACATTAGCTCAGGAAGTAACGGTCCTCTGGCAGTCGGAGGGTTGCCGGTTCAATCCCCTACCTGTGTGTCGAAGTGTCCCTGAGAAAGACACCTAACCCTTGCAATAGCAGCTTATCACCATTGTTGTGTGAGTGAATGTGAATGGGTGACTGGGAGGCGCCAGTTGTAAAGCGCTTTGCATAAAAGCACTGTATAAATGCAGTATGTTTACAACAAAAGCGTCTGACTTGGGGACTGAACCCGGCTCACGAGGCCAGGTCCTTATCCTTTATACTACTCTGCTGCCCAACCCGGTAGTGAAATACAGAGACGGCTACAAGGCGATCCACGGCAGTAAAAAGCCTTCTCCGGTGCAAAAACATCAACCTTTGCCATGCTAATGTGCAACTTTGTCCATGTGCAACCGGCTGTCCACTGCAGAGACTGTGGCTGATCAGCATAGATCACAGAACAGAGGTGAAATCGATCAACGCTGTGTACTGATATTTTAATGCATCTCTGAGCGCTTGGAGACAGTTTACTGAAAATATTTACCCAGCACGATTTATGTTTGTGCATTGGAATTTTAGGTTGATTGCTTTTTAGCTACTTCTAATGTTACATCAAAATATTGATGTCTGTTTAGGCTTGGCAGGTATTACCATCCAGAAAAGTATATTTGTAAAGGACATTAGCGTCTGTCTCAGTGCTGGGAATATTCATTTGACTCTCCACCCATTAATACTGGGGCTGCCTGTAGCCTACTGGCTAAGACTAAGGTACATGACTGGGACCCAGAAGGTCAGTGGTTCAAGCCCTGGTGTAGCCACGATAAGATCCATGCAGCTTGTTGGGCCCGAGAGCAAGGCCCTTAACCCCACATTGCTCCAGGGGGAATTGTCCCCTTCTTAGTCTAATCAACAGTAAGCTGCTTTGGATAAAAGCATCAGCGAAATAACTGTACAATACTTCCTGGCTCTCGCTAGCCCCTCTAATCCTATGAGTAGCTACCCCCCACCCCCCGCCCATTTGGTACAACTCCCGACAGCGACAGAACGCGTAATATCGTAGCTACGATGTTCCTGGCGCTAAGGCTGTTTGATCAACTTAGTTTTTCAGCAGCGCTTCAGCTCTCCCCTTTGACACCCGACAGTTTGATGTACGGCGCTCTGCAAAACAAATCCTCCACGCCGAGCTCTGCGATTCGCAGGCGTCTCGGAGCCAATTCTCCCATGCAAATGAGCCGCGTTCCGGGACTCAGCAGTGACCCACATCTCTCCGTTTTATTTAATAATTAATACCCCTCTCCTTTAACGCGCTCCTGCGTCTCGTTTGCATAAATGCGATGTAAAGGAAGTTGAACGCAGAAAAACGGGCGGTAAGCGGGCCCCCTCGCGTCACGCGGCCTCCGCGCGTTTCCGCCGGCGAGCCGGGAAGGCTCCGCGCCGGTTACGGTTACCTCGCGAAGCGGAAACCCGGAAACCCGGTTCGTAAGCGAATGTTTGCGTCGTTACGTTTTAATACCGTTCTGCGAAGGAGCTGATTTCAAAAGCCGCGGCAATTCGACGGCTGACAACCGAGGGGGAAGACGCGTTCCTCGCTCGCTCTCTGGATTGAAGAGTGCGTCGCAGTAACAAAAGCGTAATCCCACCCACTGCATCGCGGGGCTACATTCCCATGTTAACCAAGCGCCTGAAATTACTCAGCCTAATTAGTGCACTATAGCTCCGACCTTGATTAGATTTATGCGGAGCAAAGAAAGCAGGGCTGTTAGAGAAATGGAATTAGGGAGTATAGATTCTCTGCTAATGGCCATACATCTGCTATTGTGCCGGGTGCTTGAGAGTGTTAGGGACTCATCATCCAATCAGGATGAGACGGTGTGTGTGGAGAACAGCAGCTGAGACAGTGTGTGGAGAACGGCAGAAGAGTAGCATGCTACCCTGAAGCCTTGGATAGCTGGTGTGTGCCCCACAGAAACTCGACACTCCAACACTGCCATATCGGCTTCGATTTCACAGTCTGACTGTACGGGACATATGAAATGTAATAGTTTTTTGATTTTCTCTTTTTTAAGGTGACGAGGCTGTGCTATTTCGCCCTATTATTATTTTTTTCTTTTGCTGAAATGTGTAATAAAATCCACCTGGCTGTTAGCAGGGAGAACCTGTCTCTCTCTCTCTCTCTCTCTCTCTCTCTCTCCTCCCCTCTCTCTCATCCCTCTCTCCTCCCTCTCCTCTCTCTCCTCCCCTACAGAGTGGATCGATTCCTCCCCACGTTCTCCGCTCTCCTCGTCAGACCCTCGGAGGCTGCAGTGACATCCGCTCTGCCGCCGGTCTTAATCTGTCCTTTCTCCATAAGCAGATTCTCTCCTGTCAGCTTGTCGGCTTCTCGTCGACCTAGCCAGCGTGCGGCGAAATAATCCCGACAAAGGAGATTATACGCGCTCTTTTATTTAGTTTCTGATCGCATTGCTTATTTTGCTCAAGATCACCGCATGTTGGGGGAATTGTTAGGCTCACAGTGTGATATTACATCATATCTGTTGTTTCACATACATGCATGCAAATGTATGATATGCTAATCATACCAAGCGGCGCGGTGTAGTCTGGAGGGGCCTCGGTCCGTTGGCTTAAGCTGGTATTTATATTAAATCATTAATTTGTTCCTAATTACCTGGCAAATAATACCGCTGTCCCCTGGAGGGATGCGTATTTGACATACTCAGAAGCAGGCAGCAGCGGCAGTCGAAGGCTCTTTTGAGCGCAATTAACTCGCTAAGCGGGCCTATTGTGGTGGAGGAGGAGGAGGAGGAGGAGGGAGGAGGAGGAGCGCTTTGCTTTCGCCTCCTTTCCCCGACTCCCCTTTTTGACAGATGTCCCCTGAGGAGGTGCTGGGCGCTGTGGCCAGGGGCGTGTTTTGATATGTGTGTTACATGAAAGCGGAGTGTAGTTCTCCGTCGCCGTGTGTCTGACACGGCTCTCTCCCGTGGTAACTGGGCTCATTAGAAGGTGTGGGAGAGCGCCCCCTATCTGTGGCAGCTGAAATGCGGTGAACGGGTATTCACGATGCGACTGGCGGTGTTGGCGCAGCTCTCTGTCACTGTGCCGTTCTCTCGGTTAGAGCGGCTCCTCCAGTCTGTGCAGTTCTCTTGGTTGGAGCGGTTCCTCCTGTCTGTGCAGTTCTCTTGGTTGGAGCGGTTCCTCCAGTCTGTGCCGTTCTCGATTGGAGCGGTTCCTCCTGTCTGTGCCGTTCTCGATTGGAGCGGTTCCTCCAGTCTGTGCCGTTCTCGATTGGAGCGGTTCCTCCTGTTTGTGCCGTTCTCTGGGGGTTTTGACAGTTCTCTCGTGCTGGCCGTGCGGTTTTGGCTTCCCGCCGTTCCACAGGAGCAGGGGGGGGGGGGGCGCAGGGGGTGGGGGGCGCAGGGGAAGGGGGCAGGGGAAGGGGGGCCCAGGGCCCGGATCACGCGCGGAGGTAGGGACCGCGCGACAGGGCGTCTGCATAATGACGACCCCCGCCTGCGTGCCGGGGGCCGCTCCTCCAGGAAGTGACAGTTATTACTCTGCTACGAGCTTTTAACTGCAGAGACCCGCTTCCTGTTCCCTTCAGCCCCTGCTGGCTGTCTCACTGAGCTTCAGCGCTGGGCCAAACGCCCCCCCTGCCCCCTTCCTGGGAAAAGGCGCACTTCTCCTGTTCTGGACCTGCTGCTAGCTTTGCAGGTGCTTTATGAATGAAGCCTGTTGATACCCCTCCACGATTACCCACCCCTGAGCTACTGAGACCTCAGAACCCTGCCAATCATCTTATCCCTTCAATCGACAAACAGTCCTCCTTCCCTGCAATATTAAACTGATTTATTTATTTTTAAATGTAACCATTTAAACATAGACAGGATTTCCTGTAAATTTGCCAGCGTGCTACTGCATATAATCTGTGTATTTATTAAACATAAGTACCTGAACTTACGAAAAGGAGAATTTACTTGTTTTTAATTTCTCGGTTTTATACCGCACGTTGCTTCAATTATTTACAGTAACTGTTCATGCTCTTTATTTCTTAATTACCTGTCTTTTAGTATTTAAGTGTAATTGCCTTTGTGGGTGGTCTGGGGCAAAGGAGCACGTTTATGAGCAGTATAAACAGAACTGAATATTGCAAAAAAATCCCATCTGTCTTTTTAATATCTATATCTGGGATTGCTTCTCCTGTAGGAATCCCAGCGCAATCGCAGTGTGATAGCTGGATGATCACTAAGCCATTCTCTGGGGGGCGTATCCAGCCTTCCCCGCGCTTCTTCTGACCACAGAAGGAGTGGTTCTGGATCTCAGGCTGTAGGGCATTGTGGGATACGCTGCGTGGCTTGGCAGATCAACCGTTCAGATCCGATTGGTCTCTGTTCACACTGTCGAATCAGCTCTACAGTCATATAAATCCAGTCCAGCTACTGAATTAAATCTGCCCCACACGGGCTAGCCAGCTGTTTGTGTGTGTGTGTTTGTGTGTGTGTGTGTGTGTGTGTACTGTATTACATTACATTACATTATTGGCATTTGGCAGACGCTCTTATCCATGTATGTGTGTGTTCCCTCATACTGGTAAAAATCCCTTACGATCCTTTATGACCCCAAATGCTCTGTTTACGAGTTTCACCAGGCAATGTACGGAAAACGTCTTCGCTATGTTAGTATGCCATCGTTCCTCTAGGTCCAACCACTAATCCCCACGCTTACATGTGTGATTAGCGACAGCCCAGTTCTGGAATGGACTCTCAGGGGACGTTGTTTGTTGTGGCCCTAAAGTGCCTCAACGTAAAACCAAAAAATACAGCCAGATTGTGTGGCCCCGGGATGTTTGTGGCCCTAAAATGCTGCAGAGAGTGTTTACGTGTCAGCGGCTCTGTTGTGGTGGCGTTACCTGACTCCATTTGAGCATCATCCACGGGTCCTCGCCCTCTTCAGGGGTGGCGGCCATTTTGTTGAAGTGTGGGCGATTATTTCCATCAGCAGTGGCCTTGCCCCCTCGCTCACTTATTTCTTACACTTAGTGTAATGAATCTATTTATTCTGAGGGCCTCCTGGTTTGCAAACAAGTAATTAAGCAAAGCATTTGGATTTCTTTGAGTAGAATGTCCACGTTTAATTACTAAGCACCATAATTAAATTAATCTGTTTAGTCAGACGGGAATTGCGTGTGATCAGTTGTTGGATTGACTGCAGCGATTAAAAAAAAAAAAAAAAAAAGACGGAGATTAGTTTGAGAGGTATTGCTTGCAGATAATTGCGCTTAGATTACACCATTATTCCATCAGCGCGGTGTGAAGACTAGCTGCATTATTAAATAATTGAATGGCGGTATATGAATATAATGTCTTGTCAACAACTTCCTCGGCGAGGACGAAGGGGAGCGATTGTGCCCGCGGCAGCAGGAAGTGATGAATTGCGGGGCCATTATGCTAAACGCACGTATGCATCATCGTGAAATACACGGGCGTGCCTCCGAGGTGACGCGGCGAAGCGTTCGTCCGTTCTTTCCCGCCGCTATTAATCGGCAGCTTTATGTACACCTCGCGTGTCCCCCCCCCAAAACTGAGACGACCCCAGTCATCTGGTGCTGCGTCCACCTCTCTCTCCTGTGACTCCAACTGTCAAAAATTGCTGGGGGGGGCATCCGTTCACAGGGAGGTCTAGACCCAAAATAAACATTCATTCCTTTTCTTTTTTTAATGGCATGTACAGAACTTATTTCATTATTCTCCGGCATTATTTTCTGAAGGTTATTATTATGGTAATGTCTCGTTTAACTTTTGCACCTTGTAGAACGGTATATCGTCGGCGATCCAAATGAGAATGGAAATGAAGACAAACTTGAGCTTCAGAAACAGACACCTGCTGCCACTGCATTAACATAATTTATATGACACTGGAATCAAATGAAATAATGAGGACCACGCTGAAGGGCGGATTATGTTCGGGAGCTGATTGGTCCCTTGTTGCAGGGCGGCAGTTTAGTGCCTAACCATCTCTCTCAAATGCAAATGGGTTTATTAGCATGATGCAAAAAAAGTGTGAATGTTGCCAAATCACTTATTCAAAAATAGAAACCGAAAATCTCTATCATTACCCATTTAACAGGGTGTGCTCGCCCGCCTCGTCTGAGAAGTAAAAGTATATTTCTTTTTTTCGACGTGTGAAAGAGAGAACCTCTTTGCACATGAAGTGCTCATCAGTCCCCGCGGTTTTCCTCCCAGGCTGAGGTGAACCGAGCTGCGATCTCTCCGCTTTCTCTCGCTCCGAGGCCCTTTCATTCTCCGACGCGTCGAAACAGAGGCGGCTTTGTTGAAGTTTCCAGGAAACTGTTGGTTCCTGATGAGGAGGAAATTTAGGAACGGCAAGCAGAATGGGGCCCTTTGTTTCAGGAGCCGGACTTTTCTTCCCCGGGTCGCGGGGCCGTTTTCTTTCCGCCGTTCGCCCCGGTGAGGTGTGCGTGTCTCTGGGTCTACCTGACATCCGTGTGCACTCTGCATGCGTACATTCACACGCCGGTCTGGCTGTTCACTTTGCCTTTACATTCCCCTTGATCTGTTTTTGGGTATCTTGCAAATTACTCATGTGAATAGATTTGTTGTTTGGGTCAGTTTTATTTGAATTTTGTTTAAAAAATGACAACAAACATATACACTCAGTAGGCACTATATTTCGGTATTTATTGCACTTATTTTGTAGACTTCAACCAGTCTGGCCCTTCTCTTCTGACCTCTCTCATTAACAATGCATTTCTGCCCACGGAACTGCTCCTCTCTGGATGTTTTTTGTTTTTTCACTCCATTCTCCACTCCATCCTGCCTGCCGCCAACAATTATTCCACGGTCAAGATCACATTTCTTCCCCATTTGGTCTGAAAAACAGCTGAACCTCTTGACCACGTCTGTGTGGTTGTATGCATTCAGTTGCTGCCACATGATTGGCTGATTCAATATTTGCATTAACAAGCTGGTGTACAGGTCTACATAATAAAGTGATTGCTGAGTGTCACATATATAATATACAATTGTTGACTATTGTATACATTTCTCCAGACTGCAGTTGCATGTTTAAAGGATAACATTGATACTGACATGGGTGTAGTGGCTGAATGAGGAAGATGTTTCCAACCGTTGGATTCAGAAATGGCCGTCTTTACGGGCCTTCTTGTTCGCCCTCGTGCTTTCTTGCCCTGGGTCTGGAGTGTATGACTAAATCAAACCTGCAGGACTCCGGGCCAGCGTTACGCTCTGTGACCCCAGGCTCTGGTGATGAGATCATCAGTCAGAGTCACCCTGGAGGAAAGCCCCCACGTCTCCTCTGCAGCACGTGCCTGGGCTCATATTAATTATTTTAACCAAGCACGTCAGGATCAAAGCGACTCCAGCTCACGTTTGCTCTCCCCACCTTCCTCATTCCTCCTCCTCCCCGAGAAGTGGCCTGACCTTTCTGAAGGCCGTTGCAGGAAATGTCAGCAGTGTGTAAATTGTTAGCGATCTCAATTTCCGATGGCATTTGTGAGGGGTCGGGCGGGGCTGGGCGAGGCTGGAGGGGGAGTATTTGTGCGGGGTAGGTTGGGATAGGGCGAGGGGGTGGTATTTGTGAGGGGTAGGTTGGGATAGGGCGAGGGGGGGGTATTTGTGAGGGGTAGGTTGGGATAGGGCAAGGCTGGAGGGGTGGTATTTGTGAGGGGTAGGTTGGGATAGGGCGAGGGGAGGTACTTGTGAGGGGTCAGGCGGGGCTGGCGAGGGGGGGCATTTGTGAGGGACTGGGCGGGGCGGGGCGAGGGGTCGGTTGGGGGTGGCGAGGGGTGGTTTTTGGGTTTTACTCGGGTTGATCGGTCTGGTGGCAGCCCGGTCAATAACACAGCTCTCATCATGCCCTGGGTCACTGGAGCGCTGACCTTCCCCTCCCCCCTTGGCTAACGTCCGTTTGGCTGATCTGACCACAGTGTGGAGATCAAGACCTCCAGCGCTCTTTAATTATTTCTTAAATACCAGATTCATTAGGAACTTTCTGAAATGAGACGCTCGACGAAGACGAAGTCTGCCTTTTTTTTTCCTCTTCTGTTTTTTTCCTTTCGTTTTCTTCCAGGCATTGTCGAAGGATGGGATTTAATCGATACACCAGATAGATGTTGTTTATGTGCAGTGAAGAGCGGATGAGACCTTCAAAGGAGCGAGAGCATCCACACGTTACACGGCTTATGACTGGAGACTGCGCTTTCCCCCCAAGAGCCTGTTCAACTGATACAAAAAAAGCTTTTCACGGCAACAAAGGCTCTCATACAGACAGTGGATGTTTGAGCAGAATGCTTGAATGCATTCTTTACCAAACATCTGTTCTTATTATAGTCAAAGATTCAAATAAAAATCGAAAAGAGATGCGGCTCGTAGCTCAGAGGTTGTACAGTAGGGTTGATTCCAGTACGGGGCACCGTTAAGCGGGGGTGTGCATTGCTTCTCTAAATATCCAGATGTACACGTGGAAGATATGATGGGAAGTCACTCTGGAAAAACCTTCTGGAAAGCTCAATGTTAAATGTACCAACAGGACTACTGTATGCGTTCTGCCTTTCTACTTGTAATGCTATAGATAACCCTCACGTTTCATCTGTCAGGTTTTCGCTCTGCAGGGGTTGGATTGGTACATTAATGCATGTAAATGTAACACCCTGCTGTATCTGGGTTATCCGTGTAATAGCATGTTTCTGTCCATACCTCCCCGGCGCTGCTCTGTTCCCCTGGCAGAGCCCCCGTCTCTGCAGAGACTCTCTCTGATGGCTGTATTATTCATGAGCTCATAGCTTCAGTGTCTCTGCACTCTCCATCAGTCTGTGGATCGTCAGACCCCATCCAGCTGCCAGTGTGTCACTGCGCATCACCCTTACTGCACACACACACGCACTCACACACACGCTCGTACAGAACTCACATGTATGTAAATGCACACACACACACACACACACCCCATACACACACCCCCACACACAACATAAACTCGCCGTGTTCCAAACAGAACACAAGGATTGCGGTCACTTCCACCAGAAGTTAACAACGTCCGTTCAATGGTAGTTTTTCTCCTGAGGAATGTGGTTTATGATTATGGTTGCTTACTGACTATCTCAGGCAGTAAAACACTTTGATTGATGTGAATTGGACCAATAACTACAGAGAAAACGTCAAATAACTGCATAACGTCCCTGTGTTCGGAAGACCGTGTTAGCTCACGATGGTCTTAAAACCGCCCTATAAGCCTGCCCAGTACACAAATACCGAAGCTCATCTGGAAGTAATGTTTTAGTTATTCGTCATTCACTGTTCGGAACATGGTGAGCTAACTTGGTGTTGGGGACACTGTGAGGTTACGTTACATGTAAACATACACGTGCACACTCTCTTCCAGCTGCTCCTTACAGGGGTAATGGTGGTTCTCTGGCTCTGCACTTCCATTCACTCCTCTGGGGAAATGGCTGTCTGGCTGATTGCTGCTACATCTCCTGTAGTGGTTTTCCTTGTACACAGTTTCCAGCAGTGGGCTTGCCTGAAGTGGGCCTGCCCTCTTGTAATGCTAGACCCTGCATCGGGAGAGAGAGAGAGAGAGAGAGAGAGAAATGTACGGTGCTCAGGAGATCTTCTTTCATTGACGGAATAAAAAGCGGCAGTGTGTGCTGAGGTGAGGTGCCGCATCCTGGCCTTTTTTCTCTTAAGCGAGGGAAAATATTGAGGTAGAAGAAAGGGAAGAGAGAATTGGAAAATAAAGTGAATGTAGTAGCCCACACCTGGGTAATGCAGGGCAGCTATTTTCAGCCACGATGCTCAACACATCATCAGAGACAGGTTTTTGGCAGATTGCACTTGGGAATCACTGCATGACTGGTCTGAGGGAGCTGGCCCCATGCTCTTTGTGATAAGAGCCATCATGATAACCACAGAGAGCCTGGACTTTATTTAAAAAACACCTCCGCCATTACAGTATCCCTAAACAGACTAAAGTCTGCATTATCGAGGTGGCTGTGTCTCAGTGACTTTCCTGCCGTTTTATCATTCTGTTTGCATGGTTCAGACTCATGAATATTTCTGTGCTATTCGACAGCTATGCCACAGTCCAACACCCCCCCTTCAGGCCTTGGGTCAGAGCGACAACAGTCCAGATTTAGTGCTGAGGGAGGCTGTTTCTACGACTGAGGAGAGATCAATAAGACATTTGCTCTCCTATTTTCATTTTCAGCACACAGCTGTTTCTTTTTTTTCCCGTGAAAATTGCTGTGGGCTGCAGGATTTACAGTAAAAGCCAACAAAATGAAGGCCCGCAAAATTTGGTTCATTTACTGTCATTTACAGCACATAATACAATCTACCAATCTGCACTATACTGAACTGACACTTATAGAATACCATATGAGTATGATAGTCTTGCACTTTAATAAACTGTTTAGATATAGCTTGCTGTACTTTGCAAAAATTTTACATTATTTTAAACGTATGATTTTATCTATGATTTATTCTGTATACCATTGTTATGTACGGTACACTACACACCAGTTTGCCTAATAATATTCCCACTCGTTACCAAATGAGGGAAGATTGAATTACATTCATATGAGTCTTGAGGTTCATTATAAGACGGAATATTAGGGTGTTGAGTACACATCCTGCCAGTAGGAGTCAGTCAGCGGACGTCTTGTTGACATTCTGCTTGTATTCTGAATATCTCCTTGTTCAACCCCCTACTGATCACAATCTAATTAGGCTGTGGAGGTGTGCTGTGCGGCAGGGAGTGAGCAGTAATTTGCAGCTGGTTCTGCTGAGACCCAGGGAATCCAAGGTGAGACAGAGGGGAGACAACGTGGAGATGAGGCGAGCACCGTCTGACCAACAGCAAGGCTCTTGCTGAACCGCAAATCCCACAATGCAAATCCCTGCGGACAGTATGAGCATCACTCCAGGCCTGGAGCATGCCAGGATATAGGTGATAATTTGTGTTCTTGCCTGCACAGGATTTGCACTTGTGTCCCCGTGCTGGTCTGTGTGTGGACACTCAGTTAGCATTTTATTAGGTATTTATTAGACTTGAGTATTTTTAGACTTAAGTCTTCTGCTGCTGTCGCCTATCCGCTGAGAGGTTTGACGTGTTGTGTGTTCAGAGATGATATTCTGCATACCACTGTTGTAAGGTTATTTGCGCTACTGTCACCTTCCTGTCAGCTTTGACCAGTCTGGCCATTCTCCTCTGACCGCTCTCATTAACAATGCATTTCTGCCCGCAGAACTGCTGCTCACTGGATGTTTTTTTGTTCTTCGCACCATTCTCTGCTGACTGTAGTGCATGAAAATCCCAGGAGATCAACAGTTTCTGAAACTCAAACCACCCTGTCTGGCACTAATAATCATTCCACGATCAAAGTCACTTCGATCACATTTTTTCCCCATTCTGATGATTGATGTGAACATTAACTGAAGCTCCTGACCCGTATCTACATGATTGTATGCATTGCACTGCTACCACATGATTGGCTGATTGGATAATCACATGAATAAGTAGGTGTACAGGTGTTACTAATAAAGTGCTCAGTCAGTGTATGTGAATACATGTGTGTATGTAAGTGTGTTTCTGGGTGCGTGCGTGTGCGTGTGCGCGCACGCGCAAAGGGCAGGGCTGAAACATGGGTTGGCCATATTCCTCCTGTGAACGCAGAACGGGTTAATTCTCCACTGTTTGGAGCAGCTTTCAGGAGTGGGCTTTTATTCACATCTCTGTTCATTATTCGCCAGGAGCGCTGGCGTATCACAGCGAATAGGAGAAACTCCCCCACTGTCTCTGTCCAACAGGCCGGAAAGAAACAGAATGAATGATGGAGTTTGGAGTTTGTTTTCTCATTCTCATTATCATTCTCATTCTTTTCCTCTCACTCCCTCCCTCTCTCTCTGTCTCTCTATCCCCCTTCCTTTCTTTCTCTACTTTTCTCAGTTCAGTTAGCTTTATTGATATGCCAAGTCCGCACATAAGTTGCGGCAACACATTTATTGATGACAGATAACAAATCATGAATGGGCTAATGAAAAATAATTTAAACCTATACTAACGTGTGCCAAATTCAGAACTAACCATAGACCAGTGGTGGCCAAGCATATGGCATGGAGGGCCAAGAGTATGCAGGGAGTTTTCATTCCGACCAATCCAACATCTGCTGATTTCATGACTTAACACGCCTTTAACCAGAGACGAGTGAACTGATTGGTCAAATCAGCTGGTGGGCGCTCGCTTGGATTGAAAACCTACATAGTCTCGGCCCTCCATGCACATGATTGGCCGCCACTGGTCTATGGTTAAAGACCATGAATGAAATGACACGCGTCTATTTTCTGTATCTGTATCACGGACTGTCCCTCTCAGATTACAGCATGCCCTGCACTGCACTGGCACAGAAACATATTCCCTCCCCTCTCCCCAGAGGAACGCCAGCCTCTCCGTCTCCGGAAAGGTCTAGAACTCTGACCTCTTTTCTGCTCACACTGAATTGGAGCAGTAGTGTAGCGTAATGTTTTTGGATCTGTGCTTGAAACTGAGGTGGTAAGTTCCAGTCCCAGGTGGGGTGCTGCCACCATACACTTGCACAAGTGTATTTAGGTCTATATTTTGTCTGTTTTTCTTGCTCCTGTGTCTATAACTGTCTGTGGGTGATCCTCCACACTCTTTTCTAAGGGGCCGGTCTCATGTAAATGGGTCATTCACTGTACGTGTCCCAGTGGAGGCCATTTTGTTTATGTGGCTGTTGGTTAGACCAGCTGTTTGGTTGCGGTGTTGTCAGCTCAGTGTATCCTGAATGTGTACGTGGAGGATGTTTTTTTCAGAATTCCGAATGCTAATGGAAGTTTGTCCCAATTTTTCATGGTCCTGCTCTGTATATATACCCACAATTCCCTGCCTTATAATGCATTTGGTTGAAAGACTGATTACAATCTTTTGTTTTTTTTGCTCAGTCAGTTTTTTTATTCCTCCTCTGGATGGCTGAAATGGCTTATGTTCTGTCTCTTTCAATTAATTTACTGTCAAGTTAGCTTCTTTTAAAGATTAACTGTCAAATATAAATCTGTTTATTCGTGGACCTGAATGTTCTGTGAGGTGTAATTTTATATTTCCTGTCAGGCCCCTCTTTTCTGTGGTGCATCTCTTCTCGACAGCATAATCTTCAGCAATCATGCACTGTGGCACTTTACCACTGAAAACAACTGTTACGCTGTTCTTTACAGTGTGTGTCACTGGCATGCTAACTGGATTTGTGTAATCACGTTGTGATTGCACTGTTGCTGGGTGCAGAGTGGATTGGTCCGTGTTAACATGGATAACATGCAGTCCACTGTAGCTGGAGGTTTGAGGCATAGCTTTCAGTTTTAGCCCCCAAAGTGTTTTAAGTTGACCTCCCTAAACACATGCATGAAAGGAAGGGACGGTGAAATATAGAATAGCTTGGGTCTTACCTGCTGTGTGTGTTGCCTGCTGTAAGCTGAACACAGCAGCTGCTCAGGTAGAGGTTGCTATGGATACCTGTAATATTGAGGCTCAATCATCTCCCACTTAACAACCCCCCACCCACACACACACACACACACTCACTCACACACACACACACACACACACACCCTGTATGATGCAGTCCTCTCTGTAACACCCATGGAAGCTGGGTTTGATGCGTTGGTGTGGTCTTAGACCTTAGCTGCCTGGCTTGCTGAGATGGGGGATGAGGTTGATGGATGTTCTCATGTTTACTGTAATTGGTAATAATGCAGTGATTAGGCTGTTGAGATCACAGGACTGGGGCCATGATGTCCACCTCTTCTTCCTCCTCCTTGTCCTCCTCTTCCTCTGGTCTGTGTGAGATGTGCTTGTCTCTGACCGCAGCAATGCTGTGTGTGCGATTGTGCCCTGGAGTGTACAGAATGGAGGTTTTGTTTCCATTTCATCTTTGCGTCATTTTTTTAATCTACTGCCCTTTATACAGTATTGTGGGACTGAAGATTGACCGTGTGTGAATCCATTTCTCTTTGTTAGAGAAACATAAAAAATAAAGAATATATAATAGAAGTTGAGATGAGGGAGAACTGCAGTGAGGGTTTCTCAGAGAATTGGTGTGGACACACTGGGAATTTAATGGAAAAACACACCACGTGTGCACACACCCCCACACACGCCTGCAGCCATACCTCCCCGTAACCTTATGTGAAGATCCTGTCGTGATTTAGGGTTAGTACTGGTTCGTGCTTGGATGTTAGACCGCTCGGGAGCACTAAATTACCGCTGGTAGAGGCGGTGCCAAAGAAATAATTAAAATGGAAAACACAGGCCCACAACAGTGGCAGGCATACTGTTCTGTGGAAGCTTCTGTAGAAGATCTTCACTGTGGTCATTACACCCCTTGGTGGTGTTATCCTTGCTGCTCTGGTCAGATCCCTTCATAACTGGCCGTCTACCTCTGATCATTACCCAGCATTCCTTTCAAACTGACTACACAACATCTCTCATTCCCAGCATGCTTTTCACTTTTACTGTCCAGATTATGACTGCAAAATAGAGATTTCAATTGACCTACCTCCCCACACACACACACACTCACACACACACACACACACACACACACATGTGCAGAAACACTAGCTCATGATACTGAGCGTGCGTCTGTTTGAATACGAACATGCTCGGCTCCTCTTTTCCAGCCCTTTCCCTCACGAACGAGAACCGAGCAGGAAGTGGCAGCAGGTGCAGGATGCTTGTGTTTAAGAGGAAGTGAAGTGTGATGATGACTACATTCCCTTCCTGTGTCTCCGCTCTCTTCTGCTCTAATCTAAGCCCGAGATACAACATCACCTGTGCAGCCCACCTGCATCCGATGTCATCTTGTATTCCCTTCACAGGGAGTATCCATGGTTATTTCCCCACAAATCCACCCGGCGTAATCTTTAACAAACACACAACACCGCCCTTTAATGGGGCTCTACTGTTCAGCCGCTGATTCCAGTAGGAAAGCAAATAGATCATAGCTCAATGTCTGCTGCGTCAGGCCAGGCCAAAGCCGCGCAGAGCGTTTCCGTAATGAGACTCTCTGTCCTTGTGCCAAACCCGCTGGTGTTGTATTGCATGACCGGCCAACAACGGCAAGCGCAGATGCGCAGAGTTAATCTTCCTCATCTCCTGGGCTGCTTCTGCGTGGCACAGTGATGCGTATATCGCCACCGTAATTTAATCAATCTGGAGCAAGATGGTTCAGGTGCGGCGAAGACTCCAGAAGAAGGTGCATCACTCGACAAGCCATCTGTCTGACGAGTCGGCCTCTTCTGCTTTTGACTCTTAAAAAGATGAAGGAAATCTAGTGACGTCCAATGTAGTATTGCGTCTTTTTCCAAACATGGCACAAAAATAGCAAAAAAAAGCAAAAAAAAAAATGGAAAAATAAAATAACTTCAGGCAGAGGGGGACAGCTAGTTTCCTTGTCAACAATTTTGTCTCCCTCTCTCTCTTTTTCTTTCCCTCTCTGTCCCCTCCCTCTCCCTCTTTCTCTCTCCTTATCCCTCTCTCTCTCCCTCTATGTCCCCTCTCTCTTTCTCTCTCTCTCTCTCCCTCCCCCTCTCTCTCCCCTCCTCTCTCTCCCTCCCTCTCTCTCTCTCCCTCCCCCTCTCTCTCCCCTCCTCTCTCTCTTTCTCTCTCTCTCTTGTATGTGTTGATAGGAGTGCGAGATGGAGGCAGATTGACAATCAGAGAGATTAAGGCAGCCCACAGAGGTTTCTGATCTAATCTTGAGGCCGATGCACACTGTCTTGTTTCAGAGGTGGAATGGCTTTCAGTACCTGAGGTCTTTCCATATCTTTGGTGACACCGTGAGGCAAACTCACATTTCTTTCCGTATTTATTTTCTGTAGAAATCTTATCTGAGTCTGAAGGCACTTGTGGCGAGCGTGCAGTCCTGGGCCACACTGAAGCTGATAAACTGAGGCAGATAAGATGTGTGGTGTGTTTGCTTTCTGCTGGGGGAGTGTGGGTGAGACCGCTTCCTGCCCAGCCTCCGTGGGCCCTTAGCAGGCTGCTCCAGCTGTGTAGAGAGGGGCAGGTTTGGGGTATGGCTCTTTAACTCGTATGGGAGTCATCTTGGCTGTATGCTTCACTACGTGGTTGTGTTTGTGTGTGGGGGCATCTGTGTGTGCACGTGTTTGTGTCCACACATGTGCAAGTACATGCGTACTTGTGTCTAGGCCAAGTGGGGGCGTGGATACACTTGTTTGCCTGTGTGTGCCGTATATATGCTTGTGTGCATGTGTGCTTCTGTCTGTGTTTGTGTGTGTGTGTTTGCATGTTAGTGAGAGTGTGTGTGTGTTTATAGTTGTGCAAGAGCCCAATTCTGTAGGATAAGAGCCTGCCTCTCTTCCAACACGCTCATGTAGTTTCTCCAGTGCGCACGCAGAGTGCATTGCTCAGGCTGAGCGCCCTGTGAGTGTATGGGTGAAGAGCACGTTTTGGGGTGACTGCAGAAGAGGAGCTCCCTGCCCTGTGAGCCGTACGGGTGAAGAGCACGTTTTGGGGTGACTGCAGAAGAGGAGCTCCCTGCCCGGTGAGCCGTACGGGTGAAGAGCACGTTTTGGGGTGACTGCAGAAGAGGATCTTTCTGCACTGTGTGCTGTGACTGCTCTTGTTTCTGCACGCTTAGGGTCCACATAACGAGACGCATCGCTTATCACAGCCGGCTTTCATGTTGACTGAACATTCATCCAATCCGGAGAAAAGGGAAAACAAACTTGGGGGAGCCCTCATTCAAGCCGACATTAGCCTGTAATTCAAAGTCATTAAGAGAGATGGTTTGTTGTGTGTGGTGGAAAATAAGATTACAGCCCTTGCTACTCAGTAGTCCTTCAAAGATGAGTCCTGAGGGCATCTCTGCTGCTGTAGTGCCGTGCCTAATTCCACGGACTCACAGCCACACAGACGGGAGTCTCAGGCCCCCATTCCTAAAAACAAATACCGCTTCTCCCATAGCCAGAGACCAAGTGCTTTTTATTAAATCGATAACGTGCTGTGAATCGGATTAAATCTCTGTTTAAACCGCGCGGCCCCCGAAACGTTCATGACTTCACTCCGTCTTGTTTGGTTTTGGCGGTGGGATTTAATTTAAGGCGGTAGCCGCGGCGCGTTCGCGGCCAGCGCGGACGTTCGGCCCCCGGACGACGCGCACTCAATCGCAGAGAAATGAGGCGAAACTGAGCGCGGGAGAGAGCCGTCTTATTCCCCCTGCCTTTTCTCTCGGTTAAAGAAGAAAAATCTAGTAGTCCATTAAGGCAATACAAAACACCATTTAACTCAGAGTGGCTTTGACTCTCCGTCTAAGTTTCCCATGATACCCCTGGAAGGATGGCTGTTAGTGTGAGTGGCAATACAAGGGGGAGTTCACCGTGCAGTACCACACACACACACACACACACACACACACACACACATATATATAGAGACAGAAAGAGATGGCCAGTAATGGCCCTCAGTGTAATGTTGTAGAAGCAATTGGAGGGCAGCAGTATTGTATAGCAGTAGTGCTGACATGATGAGAATGGGATCTTGTTTCCCCCCACATGAATGGAGGGTGATTATGGGAGTGTGGAGCCACACAGCCATCACCCTGCTTTAATTCAGCTGGTCTGAGCACTGTTGGTCACATAGGCCCTGCTTCATTAAGCCTTCATCGTGTTTATCCACACAGATAATTCTGTCTCATGTTCCCCTATGCAAGGTCTTTTCTTTTTGCATTAAAATGGTGCCTGTTACTAATTAACTAGCTGGCAACATTTTTAAGTGAATGAATGTACTTTAACTGCAGGAGTAAGTAATGGCTATTACTGTAGAAAATAAGCTAATGAATTATATGCTGATGAATAATAAGTTAATGAATTATTACTGTGGAAAATAAAAACTGCAGTTATGCAGATACTGTGTGTGCGTGTGCATGAGGCTGTGTGTGTGTGTGTGTGTGTGTGTGTGTGTGTGTGTGTGTGTGTGAGAGAGAGAGAGAGAGAGAGAGAGAGAGCACTGCAGTCATGGTTTCAGCCACAAATTGGGAAGCAAGCTTGAATAATTAGTGACAAAAAAAAATAAAAAACGGTCTTAAAACATAATACAGGTTCGTGTTAGAATTAGCGTCATCCCCGGAGCAGAGAGAGGACTGCCCTATGGGCGGAGCTGGCCTCAGGACCAGAGGGCAGTGGGATGGCTCTCCAGAGAGGGACAGATGGTCCTTCAGCTCCACTGAGCAGAGCACAAACTCACTGTGACTGCGGGCTGGAATGGAGCCTGCTCTCTTACCTGCTGTGTGTTCTGCACAGCGAGCTCTTTTGGGTCAGGCTTCGGGCTGACGCATATAGGCCTATAGATAATTCTGGGCTGTTTCAGCTGACGCTCACTGTGGGGAGTCAACTGGCCGCATGCTGCAGCTTCTCTGTGCCCTGACCTGTCTCTACAGTTCTGTGTGAAATAAGGAGCAAAATAATGTACATAATTTCATGTAATGGGGGGATTATCACTGTTTAATGTTATAAATCGGGGTCGGTTTAATGTGGGGACACACAGTTGGATTTTATAAACACCGTACACTGAAATAATCACAGTTATGTGTAAAACACTGATGAACACACTTAACCGTGATTGTGCATGGGACATAGTAAGTATAAAATACAGTAGACACTGTTAAGTGTATCCAGCATACACACGGTTATATTGCAGCAGAATTCCTGTGCATGGTTAGTGTAATATAGGCTCATAATTCCTGTATTCTAGAGCTACAAAGTGGAATATTGATGATTTAAACCTGGAAATATGTGAATAAGATTTGGACTGGGTGCTCCCTAGGGCAGTGAAAATGGGCAAGGTGGGTGCTTTCACTCAGACGTGGTCCTCACTAGGGTAGTGGAAATGGGCAAGGTGTGTGTTTTCATTCAGATATTGTCCTCACTAGGGTAGTGAAAACGCGTGAGGTGTGTGCATTCGGTCAGACATGGTTCTCACTAGAGCAGTGAGAATGAGTGAGGTGTGTGCTTCGTCAGATATGGTCCTCACTAGGGTAGTGAAAATGGGTAATCTGTGTGCATTAAGTCAGCCACGGTCCTCTCTAGGGCAGTGAGAACGGATGAGCTTTCAGTCTCTCCTGGAACAAGCTTTACGGGGAGACATTGCAGTTCTATTCTTTTGTTTTAGTACCACACTGACAGGAGACCTCGGCTGCTTGAACTAATGGTCCACCCTGCATTATTAATATAACCAATGTCCCCTCACGAGAACGGATATGTTTGCAGCTGTTGTGCATGCGTCTCTGAATCAGTTGGTCTGAAGGAATCTTTACACCTACATATGAGAAAGGGGGCGTTGTGTCACTCGCTTTTCATGCAAATGGAGAGGAAGGCGAGCCACCTGTTGTGAGGAACAAGGCCGATGCAGGTGCTGTTAGCGTAGGCGGTCGATGTAGGCCACCCGAACGGCATTACAAGGAACCCCCCGGTGCTCAGTAAGGGCCTGGGGGGAATGGGGGGGTGGTGGTGTAACTTCCACTCACGGTGGTTATGTGCCGTTTCGCATTTTGATGCCTTCCAAAACAGCTAACTGCAGGAGCCAAGTCAATTGGATGGGCCGGTGATGAAAAACTGATGCGTGTTGACACTTGGGCAGGGGATGAGACAGAAAGGAGGTTTGTGGGGGATGTAAAGTGAATGCTGGAGTAAGACTTTTTACACACTCCAAAACTGGGCTCTGGGCTGAATTACATGCACTGTGTTCAGAAACAGATGAGTCAGTAAAATGGTGCTCTCAACCCCTTTTCCATCTCTCTCCCCCTCTCTATTCCTTTTGGGTTCTTGCACTGTTTATCTGAACAATGCCAAACAGCATCTGCCAACAGGAAGAAATAAGTGGCCTAGCGCTTTTGCAGGTTAATTGGCCTATTTTATAGGCTTTTAATATACATAAATGTCATCATTGATATTGAGAAGGAAAACAAAAAGTTGAAATATTTTTTATATAATCAATACAAATCTTTTCTAATGAATGATACTCTTCAGGTGGCCTTGTTTGGAACAGAAAGCATGGCATAATGCTTTAGTGCTTCCCCGTGAGTATTTACAGTAAGTAAATATGTCTTCTTCAGGGCAACTCACACCACTTACTTTTATTATACAGTCCATTTATACAGCAGGATATTTACTGGGGCAATTCAGGTTAAGTACCTAAGCGCTACCTCAAGGGCACAATGGCACTGCCCCACCCGAGAATCAGACCTGTAACCTTGAAGTCAAAGGCCCACTTTCCCATTATACTACAGTTCTGTTGCTGCACTGTAATTCGCTTGACATTAATTGCTGTCGTTTTCCGTTGTCCAGTCCCGAGGTTCTCTCCGCTCCACCAGGCTTTATTGGGCCTGTCACTGGTGCCAACGGAGAGGTGCCAGAAAAGAGCTATAAACAACAAAGGGAATGATGATTGCTTTCTGAAATTAGATTCTTTACAATCATAATAATAACCGAACGGAGAACAATGAACATTTATATTCATATAATATTAGTGTTGTCTTTTATATTTGTGTTTTGCAAATTTATATATAAGATGCTTATTCAGGGCGCTGATAGCTACTGTATGTTTATCCCTGGTGATGGAGAGCTGTTGGATATAGAGCTCACATTTATTGCTCTACATCTCTCTGTACTGTGCAGCAGAGTGCATTCAGAGCGTTCTCTGCAAAAAAAAAATACCACTTGGTGGCTGGCCTGATCCATTTTTTTGATCCACAATGTCCCCGTGCTGAACTTTAGCAGTGGAAGTGCAGTAAACACTTGCTCCTTTTTCCTCACCCTGTTCCTGTCAAAATATCTCTCCTGCAGCCTGCTCGATGCCCTTCTCAATGACCATCATCAACTGAACCAGGACTCAGCATATACTGAAGTAGTACAAGTAGTAGTGCAGTAGTAGCATGTTATGAAGCAGGTATTCATAGCGTAGCGTTCAAACAGGTCTTCATAGCATTCAAACAGGTAGTCATATTATAGCATTCATGCAGGTATTGATAGCATAACATTCATGCTGGTATTCAAATCATAGCATTCATACAAGTATTCATAGCATAGCATATCATTTGTAGCATTCATACATGTATTCATGTTGTAGCATTCATACAGGAATTCATAGCACAGCAAAGGGATATATTCACAGTCTTTTGGATGTTAGTCTTGAGAATGCCACAGAGAGGTGGCATTCTTAGATGGTCTCTTAAAGCAAAGAGTTTCAGGGGAATGAAGTGCATTGAAAGGCTGGGTCGAAGCCTAGCATGACTGACGAACATGTGTGAAGAGTATACAAACAGTTTTCACTTGAGTGATTTGTTATCCACACACAGACTTTGATCCTTCTGTTGTGGGATGTTGTCTGTCTTTGAGAGGGTGGGGGTGTGGGGGGACTTCAGGGGGTGAAAGAACTGCAGGTCCATGCATCGAACCGGCCAACAGAAACCCTGCTGCCTAGCAACCCTTCTCTGTGCTGCTTTGGAAAGTATACGTGTGCATATGTGTGGTTGTGGGTGTTTGCGTGTGCGCGTACTAGCGTCTGCACTCGGTCTAAAGCTGAGCTCTCCTGTGAAGTCGGCTTCAGGGTTACGAGGGAGAGTGCAAGTGATATCAGCTCAGGTCCTCATCCGAAGCACATTGTCCTAATCCCTGGGAAAGGCCCAATTAAGTGAGCTGATTCCATAACTTTCATGTTGGATTGAAAAGACGTGCACCAGTCGTCAAGCGTCATGGCAATGGTCCCTCTCTCCTCCTCCTCTCACTGACCATCTTCACCTCCTTCCTCCATCCTTCCTTCCCCCAAAAACCAACCCTCCATGCTACCACTTACCAAAAACCCACACACCACCCACCACTTTTGTTTTTTAGTTAACTTTAACAGATTTTACTGACGTACAAGCCAAAATCCTTCATCCTATGGTATGAGTATGGACCATGTAACTCATATAAACACTCCTGTATATATTCTCCTCAGAATAACATCAGACCATGTATGCAAAGTGGCTAGATATTGCACTCTACATGAACTGAGCTAAAGACCAGGCGATGCATTTTGCAGCACTAAATATCACAATTTACATGCAGCTCAGCTACAAATCGCATCATCCATATAGCTGACTTAAACAGAACACCATACATAATACTGAAATAAAGACCAAACCATACATGCAGCTCCGGTAAAGACAACATTACAGAGATGAAGATCTCAGGGGATCTATGCCTCCGCAAAACCATTATCATCAGAGTTCATTTGCCCAGTCATCCGTGTAACATGGTCTGCATGGTGGGAGAAATGGCATTCTTTTAATACGGTGTTTGCCCTTCCATCTCTCCCTCTGCGTTTCTGCATCTTCGTATGCCAGAGCAGTTTCGCCATCAGCGTGCTGATGTACACGTCTCTGCGGTTTACAGACGCCATTAGACCACTGCAGCCGAACAATATTCTTTGGTTGCTTGGTTCTCTCAAAACATTGACATCCCTGCCTTTTTCTGGTCTTCAGAATGGCTACAGGGAGATTTGAAGTGTCAGTTGAACTCCTGATGGAGTGCTTTTCCTGGTGCCGGTCTCACCTCTGCAAGAGCTGAATTAGCTCTGGTATAGTTGGTTTAACTCTGACCTCTTTTGCCGCGTTTCTTCAGTAGAACCTGCCACTGCAGGCCTCTTCCATTCATCACTGCTGCAGGGAGACTTCATCTGTGGCCCCGTGGATCGTTCGGTTCTGTTGCTGAAGACAGTGCTTTTCTGCCACAGACTTTCTCTAAATGTTTTCTGACATGAAAGAGTGAAGCTCGCATGCATCATTGGGTGCAATTCAGGTGGGCCAATAAAAAATTGGGTTTTGGCAGCCAGAGGAGTTGATTGGTGCTGTTAGCAAGGTGCAAAACAGTTTGTGTCCCTTAAAATGAGTGAGAGGGTACAGCTGTGTAGATTTATAGTGCCGACTGCCATGGCCTGGATCACGGTCTTTTATTGATTTGTGTTTGCATATTCCTTTACTGTCTCCTCTTTATTCTGGAAGTCATGTCAGCTGAGATTTATGAAAGAAAGGCGTTATACAAATAAAGATTAAATTGTTATTACTATTATTACTACTACTACTTCTACTACTACTTCTAAGGATAATGTTTTAATGTAATAATTGATATAATTGACTCAGTTCAAATGCATAAATTGATTCAGTTAAAATCATAATCATAATAATAATGGATTTCTAAAGCACCGAGTTCTCAAACTGAAGTAGTGCCGCGCACCATGGGCCTCGGAGAATAGAGTTTAAATGAATGACTGAGTGGATCTGGGGGGAGCCTCTCCTGTGTCTGTCGGTTCTTTAACACAGAGCTGGGTCACCGTTGACTGGACTCTAATGACCTCTGAGATGATAGTGTCTCGGTCGAATGAAAGCTACACCGCTAACGGCCGCTGCTCTTCCGGCCGGAGCGTGATTCAGGACATCCTGGCTTACTGGAGACTCTTTTCTCATTCCCCTCTGTCGTGGCTGCTCCCATTGTGAAATAGAGGCACGCCTGCACTTGGGAAAAGATGGGATTGCGTGCGCGCATGCGGTAGAGGGCAAACTGTTTAGAGATGAATTACTCTCTGTTGACATTTTTCTGATTCAATCACTGGCTACGCAGCGTTTATTAAACAGGGTTCAACCGCTCCCCCAGTTTTTGCATTCCTGCCTGGCCGCGTCTGCAGGCCGTAACCGCGCAGAATTTTAAACTAATAAAGGGGGGAAAATGCCGTAGAATGGCATGCCTTTAGGTTTAAAAATAGGCCGTCTGTGCTATGAGTCACCCTGCTATTACGTGGCCCCTCCCCACCCCTGCGGTCCCGGCCTCCGGGCTCAGGAGAGCTGCCTGCCTTACGTTGGTCACCCACAGACATCCACAGACATCCACAGACATCCACTGACACCCACTGGCAGCCACTGGCACGCACAGACACCCACAGACACCCACAGACACCCACAGACACCCACAGACACCCATTGGGCTATATAGGATGGGGCGGCTTTGGAGTCATTTTTGGGGTGGTCTCGACTGTGTGGCTGGGGATGCTGGTAATGGTGGTTGTGTGTGCATGTGGTTGTGTGTGCATGTGAATACGTATGGATGTGTGTTGCCATGTCGAGGTAGCGTGCGCTTCTTTGAGCTTTAAGGAATCTTGGATTTGCCGCTGAATAAGTTGCCCTTAACTTTAGTTTTATTTTTTTCTTTTTTAAGACTTGAAAATATCTAGCTCTGATCTATGGAAAAGTGCCCCTGTAGTTTTGGTCTTCTTTTCTCCTGTGGCTTGTTAAACCAGGAATTTTTACATCAGCTTTAGCCTGTCTTTCACTGCGTGAAGAGAGCAGAGCAAGGGAAAAATAAAAGGATTGGAATCAAAAGGGCTGGTACCCTGCGGCACTTCACCTTGTGAGCTTTTGCAGTTTGCCCTGGAAAACTGGCATCGCACAAAATGGTAGGCGAGAGGGGCTGGCACTCCATCCTTGAAGGAAATGGTGTGGGCTATTGGAGACAGAGCCACAATGGCTTCTGTTCAACAGCAGCTGCCATAAAACATATCTCTATGGCCTTGTATTAACGGAAACTGTGTTCTCTTTACTATCACACAGTTCCACATTAAAACTGCCCAAGTGCATAATGGCATTTTGAGAAAATGGGATGTAACGTTAATATATATAAGCAAAGTTGTACCAAAAACGATCGGGATAGTGGCTTTTCTTTTTGAGACGGGCACGCACGCATGCACGCACGCACGCACGCATGTCCGCACGCACACACGCACGCGCGACAGCAACAATGTCTTTCATCAAATCTAAATGAATGCAACACTCGAACCTGGCTGGTGTGTGTGGAAGCTCTTGAATTCCACTTCAAAGATACTGTCTCAGAGAGGAACGGAAATAGACTTACAGTACCAAGGAGAGTGTAATGCAGGGGAAAAAAGAGCTATCACAGCTGGTGTCACAGAACATCATCTTGCCAAACTTCAGATACATACACTCTTTCTCAGAGATAAGACGGAATAAAAGGGCTTCATTGTACTGGTTTGTCTGCTTCACACATACACACACACACACACACACACAAACCACTTGCCAATTTTCATATATATGTGAATAGTGTTCTTTCAGTGTAATTTTTGGATATATCTGCTCCTCACTGAAGAGAGGCAGCAGGAGAACCATCTCAGTGTCTCTCTTCGAAACAGTGGGACGTGAATGAATATGTGAGCATGCCATCAAACCTCCCTCCCCACCCCTATTATTTCACTTCCTGTGGACTCACCACCTCACCTACTCTGTACTTACCACACACACATTCCGGTGTGCTGACTAGAACCTTAACTCCTACTTACACAGCACATATATCACTTCCTGTATGCCTATAACACAGCACCCCAAGCTAGTGGAAGGAAGGAGCTGCTATATGTGTCTCTTGACTCCTGCGCTGGTTTCTACATCCACTCTCCCCTCCGACTATCATCAGATAAGATCGGTTTATTAGCTTCTTCTCCCCCGTTCTCCAGCACTCTCGGTTACCCTCTCACCACACTGATAAGGGTTCAGGCTAGCAGTTAAACAAGCACACACACACGCACACACACACACGCATACACACACACGCATGCACGCACGCACA
Source organism: Conger conger (assembly GCF_963514075.1). NCBI lineage: Eukaryota > Metazoa > Chordata > Actinopteri > Anguilliformes > Congridae > Conger > Conger conger. Next base: position 16,806,469 of record NC_083777.1, on the reverse strand, counting down.
CACACATACACACACACACACACACACACACACACGCACACAAACTCACTCACTCACAGCTTTGGCTCTGAGGCTGCGATAAGAGCCAACTGCTAAACACATCCCTTCCCCCACACTGTTATATTCCCTGCACAAGTACATTTCTCACATTTATCAAAGAACACTGGCAGTTTATGTTAGAATCCTGAGGGAATTGGATGCAGCACAGACAACTCCCACAATGCAATGCGCTGTAGAAGTCATCAATGTGAAATAAACTCACTGGGACACTGGCAGGTGGAAGCTGACATATACCGCATGAATTAATTCATACGTGTTGTTGAATTTCAGTCCCGGGTAGTTGCAAATCTGATATGTAAGTCATTTGATCATATGTGCCTTGACCTTTGACCCGCCTGTCCAGTGTGATGCATTTTTCAGCCAAGGCTGGCTTATGAATAAACTGGGCTGAGGATGCCGGGAAAACCAGGCACTCTCAGACCTCTCTTCTCCCGAAACTTCATCAGACACTTTGTGATCATTTCACTGTCACCGTCAGTGTTAGAGGCCCTCGTACCTCCCCAAAAAATGCATTTGTCAAGGCAGACTCTTTGTTCTCTGGAGCGCCAAAGTCGTTGGGTGTATTGTTGGACTGCTCTCAAGGAAAAGTGCCGGGTGACTCCAGTCCAGAAGGGGGCGCTGTTTCGCTGAGTGACCTTGAGCAAGGGCACGGGGGGCTGACACCGTATTCCGGGCTGGCGGGGTGCGAGACGGTGTGGCGGAGGCACGGTGACGCTATCGCTGCAGGAGCGGTGCGGCGTGGCAGCTGCATTGCGGGAGTCGTGCGAGAGCGCCGTGTGTTTTATCGCCGGGCTGACGCCATCGCTCCGTCTCCCGGGTTTAGTGCTCCCGGGCTCGTGTTTCCTCCATCCCTGTCCCTCCAGGTCAGCTCTCACTGTTTCAAACGCGAGGATCCCCTCTGCTGGCCATGTTGTTTTAAAAAAGCTCCTGAACAAATGGGACAATCTGCTGTTTGTCTTATGGCTAATAGCCAGTGTTTTAAAACCTGCCTCCCTCAACAGTCCTTAGCTGAAGTGAATGAGTTTTATTTTCCCAGTGTTCACACAAAACCTTTCCGGACCGTTCTCCGCCTGGGTCTGCTGGAGGCAGATCAATCCCTCGGCTTCTAGTGCCCAATCTTCAGAGAATTGTTGCTTTTTTTGTATTTATATGTCTGTCACTGTGCTCCTGGATGTTTGGAATGTCATTTTTTTTCTCACTGACAATCAAGTACTATATAAATAGCTGCAGTTCTTCTGTTGTCTGTCCCAGCTGTGGTCTGCAGCAGGGGATTCTGGGTAGGCTCTTAGCCTGTACTAACCACCCATATGTCCTTGTGTTGCCACATCCTTCCTGTGATCTCCTTCTGCTCCGTCTCACTGGATTTAGTCCTTCCAGTTGAAGAAGACAGAAAGGCCTGTATATAACTGGGAGTGCTCTCATGTTCCATCACTCAAGGGGGCAGCTATGTAACATAATGGTTTGGTACAGAGGTTGCAACTCAAAGGTTTTTGGGTTGATTCCCTGGTGGATGGCACTGCTGGTATACCTTTGAGCGAAAGTACTGAACCTGAATCTCTTCAGGAAATATCCAGCTGTTTAATTGAATCATATCTCAATAGAATTATGTAAGTGGCTTTGGCTAAGAGCATCTGCTAACTGCCATAATGTGAAATGTAACATCACTGAGGAGGTGGTTCCTGTATGGTCTAAATCTTGTGCCACCAGACAACTGAATTTAGTAAATTTGAATTTATAGTTCAGAATTTTGAATTGTTTATAAAGTTTGTCATTGAGTTTTTTTAATTTCATAATTGGAATGTGTATGTAAGGCTTTAAAACTGAAAGCTGTGATTTGAATCTGAATTTCAAAAACTTGAACTTGGATGGATCCCGTTGAAATTCACTATCTTTAGTATTCAGGCTCAGTTCAGTTAAAAGATTAATTTGAATCTTGCTAGCTCTATTACACCTTTCAACTCTCAAAAAAGCCCCAATTTTCAAATTAGTCTCTTCAAAAGCTTTCAACTCTCGAAAAGCTTGCAGTTTGTGATATCATCAATATGGATGTGCAAAATGCCTAAAATGAGAAATGTCTTTGTTCTGTGACACCACGGGGAAGGCGCAATATGTCAGAAGGTGGTGCTTCCTGAATGTTCTAAAATAGGTTTTCAACAGGAGCGTCTGTGGACTCCAGGTGGTCCTTGAATGTACAGTTGAAGGTTTCCGCTCAGACTTGATATGCAGATAGAAATTTTAGAGAATATAGCCATTTTTAACTTTTAACTTTGATTCTGGATGGGCTTCTTGGATCAGAGAACCCCAGTTGTAAATTCTTAGAATGTGAGTATATATTGTTTATGGTGGCCGTCAGCAGAAACTGCCGCTGGGAGCATGCGTACATGTACATGTCTTTGAGGCTGGCCCACTGGGCACTTTTGCTCTTCTGTCCATGATGGTTGTTTGATGCCTGATCAAAGCCAGACTCACCTCAGGTATCCAGCCTGGTGTTCTCAGCCCAGACCCCAGCTGGCTGCTCCCGCCATAATACCCCGTCTCATAAAGAAGGGAGGGAGGGAGGTGGAAGGAGAGAGGGAAGGGGGGAGCGAGAAGGAGAGATGAGAGAGGGAGGAAGAGAAGGGGAAGATGAGTTGAGGGCAGGAGAGAGAGAAACTGTCGACCACATGGCTGATGAAGGGTGACACTGTTCCAGGGTCAGTGCTGTTGGACCGCGCAGCTGTGCGCTCCTCTGTGACGGCCATCTTTTCATCGCCGTGCCAGTTACAGAGAAGGGATCACAGTGGCATTAAGAAGCCCTAAACACCAACACCAATATCTTAATTGCCTCTGTCGCTTCTCAAAGCGCCCGGTGTCTGGTGTGCTCCTGACTCCGCTCTTTGCACAGCTAACCCATCTGTCGAACCTGCAGCTAAAGGAGACAGGCAGCCGTGTGTCTATGCTGCCATTTTTAAAAATGTGTTATTTTCACTGGCCACTGCCGAATTGACTGCACAGACCGTACATGGAATTGGCTTTTTCTTCTCTGTAGGGAGGTGTAGAACTCAGCATATTTCGTAAAAACACGTAAAACAGGAAAGTGACTATTTTTTTAATTGAAATGGGAACAAATCACACTGAGTACACACCGGGAAAATGAGCGCAAATCCCCAAACCCAAATAACAAAGGAACGTAACTGCACTCCTATACATATTCATGTACAAACACATACTTGCATAAAAATGCTTATGAATTCATGTGCACATTCATGCATGCATGGAGTAATATATCTGGCAGTGCTTAAATATGCTGGTAGAAGTTGTGCCAGAAATACCCCTTGGCCCTTGCCCAACTAATCCCGCTTGTCTAGATAATAGATGGCAGAAGCAGAGCTTCATTTAGCTTCTTGTTACTTTCAGGCTCATGAATGTTTGGCACACACGCACCTAACATACACACACACACACACACACACACAGTCCTTCTCAGGTTTTTGATGAAGTGCCCATGACTCCACGCAGTTCCTTAGGCTGTTGTTATTTATCATGCGGTTAGAGCTGGCCCTGTGGTGTGAGGTATTAATGTTTAAACATGGCGTCTCTTTAATTTATACCCAGCTGGCCCAGTTACACAGTCGCAGTTATCACCCTGTGTGCCATTCTTAGACCTGGTCAGTGATGCTGTAAGCAAGTAAAGTGCAAACGCGAGATTAGCCACTAAAACAAAGGATCTACAACAAAAAATAATTTGATGGTTATGTATGAAGAATATGATATACGTATTTGTATGTGTGTGTGTATAAGTACATACTGAGCATGCATGCATACATACATACAGAGTGAGAGAGAGAGACATATGCCTCTCCTATACCAGTTCTGGCTCTTGTAAACGCATCCTCTTCAGCTTCGGTCTCTGATGCATCTGCATATCCAACATCACATCTCACCCAGCCAAGTGCTCCTCACATATGTATCACAGGGAAATCGCCCTGGCAACAGCCTCCTGAACAACCCCCCCGTCCCCCTGGCGCTGGCCCCCCTCACCTCTTCCCCCATTCCTGGCCAGCTCTGGCAGAGGCTGCTGGGATCAGTCCGCTGGTGTTGTCACCAGATCTAAGAGCCACACCAGTGTTAGCGCTGTCGAGGATGGCCCAGGGCTGTGTTGGCTGGCCTGGTCCTGTGCTCCCATCTCGTTCGCTTTCCTCTTCCTTTGTGTCGTAGGCTGGAGATAACACCCAGGCCAAACGCATGGGCAGGAGCAGGGCTGGGAGGGAGGGAGGGAGGGAGGGAGGGGGGTCTGTCTGAGGAATCCCACATGCACATTGTGTTGGTGCGAGGTCTCTTGTGCGGTTAAATATTAATTTACAGACTGCAGTAACTCCCGGGCTGTGACATCATGCTTTCTGAGAGTGGGGATTGCAGAAGGTTGCAGCAGCAGCAGCAGCGGTAGCGGTAGCAGCAGTAGCAGTCATAGCTGTAGTTGTAGTAGTAGTAGTACCATTATTTGCAATAGTATCACAAGTAGTAGCTGTAGTAATAGCAGCTGTAGTAGTAGTAGTTGTATTAGTAGTAGTAGTAGTAATAGCAGTAGCTGTTAGAACCTGCCTTCTGATCATTAAAGACCACAATTGCAGCTTCGCAGTTAGGCTAATATGCTAATGCTGCACTCAAGCGTTTATGCCGATGGAGGGGCAATTCAGCTCTCAACTAATCAACCTTGCATTAAAAACTCATTGGTACCGGTGAGGCGTGTCGCACACTTCTTGGGACGGTTCCCCTGCTCAGACAGGGGTTTGATCCCCCCCCCCTGCCCACGACACCCTCTGAGCTACGGGTCCCTTCTCTCCCTCTCTGCTTCCTTCCTGCTTGAATAAAACAGACAATATGAAAGGAGGGCAGACCGGTTTGGTCTTCTTTGAGGAGCAGAAACAAAAACCCAAACAGACAAAGCCAAAAAAACAAAAAAAAACACCAGCATCAATCGTGATACAGCCGGCACTCTTCAGAGAGGTCTCCCTGCAATTCACACACCACTCAAGTGCAGGTACCTGGGCTGACTCCATAATGGCTCTGCAGCTCCATGTAGTATTTATTTAGTGGAGACACTTATCCAGAGGAACCTATAATCGCAGCATACAGTGCAGATAGATGAATACCCACACAGATGCATAAATTGACTGTAACACAAATGCACAAAAGCCTCATCGCAAAAATCAATGCTGTAATGAACATATGCATTTATACATTTCCCGTTCGGGGTGGCACTAATGCGTTGATGGCATTGTAAAGAGGAGACATATTAAAGTTAAAATTAAAGGGCGTACTAAAAGGTATCCAAATTTAATGAGGAAGAGCAGCAGTAAAGAAGAAGTGGCTTCAGTTCAGCAAATCTCGGATAGTGTGACGAGATATTATATATCACGCATATTTGATTCATTACATTAATTTAGCATTAACTCTATTTCACTCCCACTTGCATAGGCTGCGTACTGTATGCTACTGATAATAGTGTCGCTAGCTGCAGCGGCTAATGTGCATTTTAATCAGCGACGACCTCCTCTTCCTGTTGGAAGTGCGCCCCTGTCCGCGGGGTGACGGTGTGTTATGTATTCAGAGAAGGAGCGCATCGGATTACGAAGGCAGCGATGCATCACGCGGAAAACGCTGGAAACCCCTGCGATCCTTTCCGGGTGTGGATACCCCCCCCCCCCCCCCCCCCCCCCCACCCCGTTCACCCATCCATCCTTACTCCGTTTAATCTCCTCCTCTTCCATCCCGCTTTCCGTGGGTGTCACTCGTGCAGGGGATCAATGTGCAGTTGTAAATGGGTTTAAAGTGGGGGGGGGGGGGGGGAAAATGGCGCGCAGAATGCAATTACTGCAACGCCTGTCTTTGTATTCCCAGGGAAGAGCCGGTTTCACACTCGCTGCAGAGCCAAGTCACAGGCTGTCCTGGCTGTCTCAGTCCGCAGCGCTGGGGCGGGGGGTTTAGGAGGACCTGGACGTCCGGGGGGGGGGGGCTGCAGCAGGCGGCTCCTCTCAACCTCCTGCCGTCGTCTATTTCTTAAACACATTTTTATCATTTGCAATTATTATACCCCCCTCCCTCACTGTTAAACACAGTGCTGTTAGCTCGAGGAGTTTCCGTTCCATTAATTCCTCTCATTGTGCCCGTGCTCTGCTCGCTGTGTCTGGCAGGAAGTGCAGGGCCCCTGGTGCGGAGCGCTGCGCTCCCCGGGGACCATCTTACACTGACCTTTCTAGGGAGTTACAGGCATTCTCTCCTCTCCTCTCCATTCCTCTCTTCTCCTCTCCTCTCTTCTACTCCCCCCCTCCTCTTTCATCCTCTCCTCTCTTCCCCTCTCCTGTCTTCTCCTCTCCTCTCTTCCCCCCTCCTTTCCCCTCCTCTCCTCTCCTCTCCTGGCCCTCTGACACACCACTCCCCCACAGATCATGTTCAGTCGGTGCTAATAAGGAATGTGAGAATCACTGTGTCACCATGCGGAGATATATTAGGCATGACTGTGTTAAGCAGGAGGGAGGGAGAGAGTGAGACCGAGAGAGAGATGGGAGTGTGAGAACAGGAGAAAGAAAACGCTCCTCTCCGGATGCTATCAGACTGAATTATAGCTCAGATTTCCTCATCGCAGTGCACACACTGATTTTACATGAACAGTGTTTTGCTTGAGTGTGAATTGCATTTTTCCTTTTCATTTATTTCTTGCAATTCTGCCAGAATTTTAATGCAACAGTATAACAGGCCTGGGAGTGTGTTAACCGGAGGCTTTTATCTTCCAAATGTTAACTTGATCCATTCAGTGCCATTTTCCAAAAACATTATTTTATTTTATTTTTTTATATAAAATTTGAGGGTTTGATATTTAACTGACCTGGCCAGGGTGTATTCCTGCCTCTCACCAATGCATGCTTGGGATAGGCCCAGCTCCCCCAATCACCCTGATTAGGAATAAGTGGGTTAGATGATGGATGGATGGCTGGATATTTAATGGTAGAAATGTAGATGTCAGTGTAAGTCAATGTAATGGTCATTTGACATTTTTCAAGAAAAACAGAACTTTTTTCCTATTTCACCCTGCATCGCAGTGCATCACAGGAGTTTTTTCCAGCCCGGAGGCGATATGATATTGCGCTGTAAAAAGTTACAGCTTTCTGAATTAACAATGAAAAGTGTGGTCTTTGAATCCCCTGGCCTCCTCTAACCTTGTTTCTTTTTTTTCTCTCTCTCTCTCTCTTCTCGGTGCTGCGCTGTGACCCCTTTCCTCCTCTCCTCCGATCCTGCAGGTAAGCATCTTTGCATTCTTTTAATCAGCAGAGTTCATCAAAGTCACATCCATTTCAGTGTCTAGTCTAATTCCTTCCAACCGGGTGAAACGCGTTGCAGCTGCGGTTGAGTTGAGTTTGAACGTGACTTTGACCACACAGCGTGAGGACAGTGTAAGTGGTTCCGGGCTCCTCTCTCCGCCTCAGACAGCGCTGAGCGCGTTGCTTGTTCTCCGAGTCCCTCTCTCATTCATAATTGATTCGTGTCATTCATTGAGGGGATTGGGAGTGGAGCGGCGCTGATCCGGGGGGGCATGACTGTGGCAGGGAGCGGGGGGGAATGGGGGGTTTTGAGTGACATTATTTACAGCACCGCAGCTCAGGCGTGTGTGCAGGATGTCCAGGAATAGTCCGCCTCCTGTCCTTCGGGCTGCGGTAACTGTGTGCCAGGAATAAGAGCCGTACGGTGTGTGTAGTATTCACAGGGGCCCTGGGGCAGCTCACAGTCGCAGCGGTTCTGGGGAAATAAGCGTTGGTACGTGTGGGTGGAGTTCACGGGGGCTCTGGTGCAGGTCAGAGTCGCAGCAGTTCTGGGGAATAAGCGTTGGTACGGTGTGTGTAGTGTTCACGGGGGCCCTGGTGCAGGTCAGAGTCGCAGCAGTTCTGGGGAAATAAGCGTTGGTACGGTGTGTGTAATGTTCACGGGGGCCCTGGTGCAGCTCAGTCACAGCGGTTCTGGGGAAATAAGCATTGGTACGGTGTATGTAGTATTCACAGGGGCCCTGGTGCAGCTCTCAGTCGCAGCGGTTCTGGGGAAATAAGCGTTGGTACGGTGTGTGTAGTGTTCACAGGGGCCCTGGTGCAGCTCACAGTCGCACTGGCGGAGGTTCATGGGCCTTATCAGGCCAGGCTGCTTATCGGGCCAGACGGGCCCGTGTAGGCCTTTAATTAGTTTACATCCTCCACTGCTCCCTGTGTTCACATCCATATTCATTTCTGATACGAGTTCTGACACCGGCCCTGTTCCTGCGGGCTGGGCCGCCCGCTCGCCCGGCAGGCCGTCGCCGTGACGTCCTACACCGTCGAGGAGCGAGCGGAAAACACAGGCCCACTCCCGCCGTCCTTGTGAGAGGAAGTGGGATGGGGAAGTGTTAGCGTGTGACACGGTGGCGTCTGGTGCCATTGCTCTCCCGTGACGACTTTCACTCGTCTCCATGACTGATTCAGTCAGTCCCCCCCCCCCCTGTCTGATGTTCATCGTCACCCCCCTTTGTTTTTGCGCCATTAATAAAGTTGACAGTTTGAAGCAAAGACGGTCCGTTTGCTGGGGATTTCTTTTCTCTGCACCTCTGACGGCCTTACCTTCCCTCTGCCCGTGAGACGGTCCGAGTTATTTCATTATTTTGTGTAGTTTCAAATTAAAACTGATCTCCAATCTCTATTGACACGAACAACAGTATATCACGTTAAGCAGTTACTTTGTAAAGTGACAGTTACTCAATGTGTTCTCAGAGGTGCGGACGTTTGATGCGATAATTAGGACGGAGTCGGACAGCGACAGGGCTCTCCTTAATTAAACCACCCAGCCACAAAGCAGCTTCTGGATGACGATCAGGTCTTCCTCTTCCCCCTTATCCTGCTCACGGTTAATCGCCTGGAATAATCCAGAGAACGGCTGCCTTTCACAGGGTCTGCCGGAGGAAAGGAAACACTTTGTTTTTGATAATTCTGATATTTCATATGAGTAGTAAAGAAGCAGTATTTGCTGGTTGGCTCACCCCGGTAAGGTGCTGTACCTCTGTAATGACACGCCCCAGCGGCTGGTAAATGGTAAATGGTAAATGGTTGGCATTTATATAGCTTTATCCAAAGCGCTTTACAATTGATGCTTCTCATTCACCCATTCACTCACACACACACACCAACGGCGGTTGACTGCCATGCAGGGCACCAACCAGCTCATCAGGAGCATTTGGGGGTTAGGTGTCTTGCTCAGGGACACTTCAACACAGCCTGGGTGGGGTATCAAACCGGCAACCCTCCGACCGCCAGACGGCTGCTCTTACCTCCTGAGCCAACGTCAGCCCCGGTAAGATTCTGACGCAGTCAGAAATTCAGCTGTGTAATTCCAGAAAGGGAATGTTGGAATGAAAGCGCTGAGAACAAGTGTTGTGTCATTAGGAATGGGGTTGGGGAGTCTCCTCTCTCTGGTGAGTTTTTCCGAAGGTGCGCTGGGACTTCCCCGCCCGGATTCCGGCTTCGCTGGCGCGCTGCCACGGCAACGCAGCGGCGTTCCGCGGAGCCCGTTCGCAGGAAGCGTTCCCGCGGAGAGACGGCCGTTCCTCCCGGACCCGGCGACGACCCTGAGGTCTCGCGGACGGGGGGCTCTAAGCCCAGGAAGGAGAACCGTGGAGTCGGCCCCGCAGAGGGACCCCAGGCACATGAAGACGGGCACCTTCTCCAGCGCGGTCTATAAGATTACATTTCAGAGCTGCCCGCTGTTCTGCACAATGGAATTATTCCTCTCTCTGCTGAAGAGATAACCCTCCCTGCAGTGGGAGCAGCTCATAAATAAAGCACGGATAGATTGCGGTGCTGGCGGTAATGGAGGAGGCGCAGGGTGGATAAGCAGTTTTGCCATCCGGCCCTTGTAGGAACAGAGGAGAGGAGACAGGAGCCGGAGAGATAGCACGATAGAGCCCGAGAAAGGAAGGATTAAAAAGAGGAACGGGGAGAAAAGGAGGACACGGGGGCTGTGTAAAGGGATTTGATGTGCTAATAAGGTCCTGGGTTGACCCCATTAAAGCAAATTCTGCTGTGGAGTGGAGCCGCAATACCACAAATCTGGTGTCACAACAGCCCTTTTTCCAGATTTCATTTATTTGTTATAATTGTGTATCGATTCTGACTTCCAACATTTAGGGTCCTCGCAACCTGTCCTGAAAAGGGAGAGAGAGCGCAAGAGGGAGGGGGAGGGACTGTGTAACTTCATGCCAATAAAATCACCTCCACACAGAACAAAAATTTAAGGCAAGAGAGGCATCGAACATCCAACAGAGTACATATGTTTCTCAAGTGCCCCTGGGACACGTAGTTTCTGTAAGCTGCCGTAGATGCACTGCGTGATGGATGTTGTGTGTGATGGCTGGGCGCGGTTCGGGGCGGGTGTATTTCTTGGAATCGGGATTTCCTGCGAGCTGCGTGAGTTTCCTTTGTAGCGCGCTCAGCCAGATGGTGCTGATTTTCACTGCTTTCTGCAGTCAGCTTACAGGTATATGACCAACAGCTTGCCAGTCACGCATCAGTGCTTCAGCTTGACGCTCCACCACTGGGCCCAGTGTTTCTCCATACGGCACATTTACAGTATCTGCTAAGATTTTATTTCTATAGTTTTTTCTTTTGTTTGTCGGTGACCTATGACTGAGTGAGAGTTTCCTTATGCTACATCCTGCTGGTGCTATGCTAGCACATGTTGTGTTGGCGTTGCGGTGTATTGTATTTTGTGTGGGTTGATGGCGTGGGCAGCGTGGACCGGCTTGTTATATCGCGGGTGTGTTCTACAGGTTGTGGGTTTGAGGACCCGCCCGTGTTCTGGCAGAAAAGCTTTCCAGTGTGCACCGCAGATAAGGGCCTGAGGTTGCCAGAGTTTGGCCAGTGCTAATCCCCCTCTGTGGAGGGGATTATCACCTATTAGGACAGAAACCAAAGCAACAGCAACACAAATGTACTTGGGACTTTATCCTCTGTGTGTTTCAGCTTGGCAGTCTGAGGACTGTCTGAGCCATTCCATGCTGAGGGCCACAAGCCATCTGATCTGGTTCTAACTGACGAGAGATCAGTCTCAGTCCGCTCTGTCCGTCCTAGTGTGGAATACTGCCAGCTCCAACTGACCTGAGATCAGTCTCAGTCGACTCTGTCCATCCTAGTGTGGAGGGCTGCCAGCTCTAAATGACCTGAACTCAGTCTGTCTGCTCTGTCCATCCTAGTGTGGAGTGCTGGCAGCTCTAACTGACCTGAGATCACTCTCACTTTGCTCTGTCCATCCCAGAGTAGAAATGTGAAGGTGTTTTTTCTGTTTCTGTGAATTTCTCCTTCCTGCATTTCTTCCCTGTGCCTTTTGAATATTTTAGATGCTTTGCATTGTTGTGATATTTCACGTGCTGTAGATGGTGGTGGAGTTGAGTAGTAATATCCAGGTTATTAATGTTCAATGAGGCATTGGTCGAATTCTTCAGTTGTAAATATGAGTGATATTGATTATCGGGGTCAGATGGTTCATTCTGTATTTTAGAAAGGATAATGGTTTGAGTGAGCGCCAGAACATAAAAATTAAGGGGTTACTGTTTATTTTAAGGTTGGGTTTGTGCCAGATAGTGATTTAGGTGGACCGTAAAACACACACACACACACACACACACAGACACACACACACACACACACAGACACGCACACGCAAACATTCTTATTTTCTGCCACAGTCCGTCTGGCATTCCATATCACAGATCCCCTCGTGTGTGTGTGTGTGTGTGTGTGTTTGTGTGTGTATGAGAGAAAGAGAGGGAGAGAGAGCGAGGGAGAGAGACACACACAAGGGGGATCACTGGCTGAGTAATGGCTGTGCAGTGAATTCTGGGAAGGGGGAGTCTAACCTCTGCTCTGGGCTCTGGGATGGTGATCTGCCCCTCTGGGTCGCCCTGGTGAGAGGGCCCTTAGCTCCACCAGCAGGACAGACAGGGAGCCGGGGGAGAGAGGGAGGGCCAGGGGGACCGGAGCACTGCGATAGAGGGATCAGAGCCAGGCTTATCCCCTGGCTTCCCGCTGCAGTCGGACGTGCCTCTCCCCGCAGAAAAGAGGAGACGCAGGCAGTACAGAGACACCGCGTGCTCCCGGCTTCCGACAGCAGGCCCCGAGCGCTTTGACAGGCGCGCGGTAAACGGCTTTAATCCGAGGCAAGGTCACACGCTCACCTTGCCTCCCCGCTCCCTTCCTCCTGCTGAAGGAGCGGGACCCCTCTCCCCTCTCCCCTCTCCCCTCTCCTGCATGTGCGCGGAGGCGGAAAGTGCGCTCGGAATGGATGCTGCTTCATTGGCATCGCCGCGCCACATGACAGGAATGAGGAATAACCGTTTGGTTTGCAGAGCAATTTCACTACAAAAACTATTAACTTACATGGTTCTATCACTTCCCTTTAGCAGATACTGTTATCCAGAGTGATTTTCGAAAAGAAGCACATAACTCAAATCAGAGCTCCAATTATTGTTTGAATAGCAATTTTTGGGAGTAGGAAATTGTTTCAATTTTCTAAACGCATTTCAATTAGTTTCTGTGTTACTTCAGCTGTCAGTAAATGTTAATTTGTGTGAAAAACTCTCTGCAACTTACTTGATACTAAATGACAGCAAAAGTAGTACAATTTATTTACAATGCGGCAAATCCCCTCATTTACATTAATTAGTGTGACAGTGTATCATCATCGCGTTTAACATTGTGTACGCAGTAAGATTGCGTGGGTGGGAGCTTGCGTGTGTGCGTCAGAGGGAACTTGATTGCGGTGTGATGCGGTTTTAAAGGTGTGTCCGACTCTCGGGAAGATTGGGCGGGTTTGTGCTAACAGGTTCGCTTGAGAAGGGTCGAGTGTTCATGAAGGCTAGAGAAGAGCGAAACTTTATCGATCGTCTGGACTTTGAACAGTTTGTTTTTCAATGGCGGAGCCTCGCTCCATTTGTCTCTGCTGAGTCACCGGTAGCACGACGTGGTACACATGGCTGTACAGCGAGAGGGTAATTTAGCCATCATGAAGGCAAAGTAGCCAGATTAATGCATATGAGGAGACAGCTGCTCATTTCTGCCAGTGTAACCAGGGGATAGAAGGCTGCCACCATCACTTACTGTGTCTGAGGAAGAAAAGTACGGCTCTATATAGTGCCTGGTGACTTCATGTCCGTGTGTGTCTCATTGTGTGTGTGTGTGTGTGTGTGTGTGCGCGCCAATGTGAGTGTGCCCCTTCTTGTGTGTGTGCTCTGTGTTTATGCATGTGCGTGCGTGCGTGTGTGTATGTTGAAGTGTATGTTAGTGTAAAAGCACAGTGACCCATCCTGCCCCTTGCTCCTCTTACATTGGTGTGTCTAATATATTGGAGCTCCTCCCAGTGAGGAAAGCCCAGTCATATCAGGAGGCCTGTATCTACACTCCACATCTTTCCACCGGGTCCGCACAGCTGAGCATCAGCTCTGATGCCTGCAGACGGCAGGTCAGTTGACGAGGGACTCCAGTGCATGTTGAGACAGGGAGAGTTCAGTGTACTACAGACCTCCCTCCCTGGGGAATACAGCTACTGATTTACTGTAGTAGCGCTACAGTGCCTTTAGAGCTACTCAACCCTGGTCTGGAGCGCTACAGTGCCTTTAGAGCTACTCAACCCTGGTCTGGAGCGCTACAGTGCCTTTAGAGCTACTCAACCCTGGTCTGGAGCACTACAGTGCCTTTAGAGCTACTCAACCCTGGTCTGGAGCACTACAGTGCCTTTAGAGCTACTGAACCCTGGTCTGGAGTGCTACAGTGCCTTTAGAGCTACTCAACCCTGGTCTGGAGGGCTACCAAGCTTTTAGGGATACTCAACCCTGGCCTGAGAGAGCTACAACCCAAGGCCAATTTTAATCCGGTGCACAGTACTATGAGGTCCCTCCCAAGTACAGAGTGTCAGTGCTGAGGGTGTGAATTAATGCTGGGCTCAGGGACTCTTTGTACTGTGAATATGGGGGGCCCACAGCCAAACTTTTTGAGCGGTGCATCTGGCAGTAAGCACTTGTCTTTGGCTATGAACAGCTCGGCATGCTGTTACATGTGCCATGTCCTGTTCACCTCATCTCATCTATCTCACCTGCTAACTAGCTACTGTAACTGCATCACAATCAAGGCATTCCTGTTTCTGGCTAGCTGTAACTTACTGTCGTGTAAATGATCAGAATCAGAATCAGAAAAACTTTATTGTCTGACATGACAGAAAATCATCTCCGGTGTGGCTCAACAATCAGAGACAAAAAAAACAGACAAACTGACACAAAACAGCATTCCTGCAATCAATCAATCAATAAATAAAACAATGGCCATCTAAAAGAGGGTGGGGGGGGGATCGTTTAAGATTCTGATGGCAGTGGGAATAAATGAGTTTCGGTAAATGTTTTTCCTGATGGAGGGAACTTGATAGATTTATTTGGAGGGAACTTGATAGATTTATTTTGTTAGCTTGATGGTCGATCCAGGTCACATTTTCTTTGCTGTGTCTTCGCCATTTAGATCAAAAACATCAGGCAACACTTGAATCTATGATCAATGCAATCTATGATCAAAGTCTGCAAAAAAGCTCTTATGGCAAGGCCTCATGAAGGGTTCATAAAGGATTTATAAAAGCCTCATAAACCACTCATCAAGGATTCATAAAAGCCTCATAAAGGGCTCATAATGAGCTCATAAAAGGCTCATAAAGGATTCATAAAAGCATCCTAAAGGGTGGATAAAGGCGTTGTGCTGTCCTCTCCAGCCCTATGCTTGTTTACGTTGGTTCAACCCTACGAGTTGGCAGGCCAGAATCGGGATTAAAATGGCGGAGCATTCACGGGGAGAAGGGCGACGTGCAGAGCTAATACGGGCTCTTGCCTTTATTTCTCGTTCTTCAGCAAGCCCAGCCTCAAAGCCAGCGAGACCTCTGCAGATCTGAGAGGCTCTGAGTGACGGTTTGTTCCCAGAAGCGGGAACCAATTTCATCAAAAAGGTAATGGTCTGGGATGGGGCCCCTCTTGAACTCCTGGCTCTCTCGCAGTGCTTTGTCTGGCCCTGCTCTTCTGCTGAAGAGGGGTTTGAGGAGACAGGCTTCTGGTGTACCGCCATTTTAAGATGAAGGGGTCACATCAACAGACTGTGATCGGCTAGTCCCTGGGATGAGACGAGATCAGATTCTTCAGCAGTAGTAGATATCCCAAAACGAAAAAAAACCCTGCACATCCTGAACCCAAATGTTATTTGGCAACAGTGTTGTATAGCAGTTAGGGAATCTAAAGGTGGCTGGTTTAATTCCCAGGACAGACACTTGAACCTTGACCATGGGACCTGCTTCAGTAGGCTGCACATCCAGCTGTATAAATGCTATTCTATCTCTGCTGGAAAAAAAAACAGCTCAAGCTATGTTTTGATGCAGCTGGTGGCTGCTTGACCAGTTGGACCTGCTCTATACTCAGCATGGTTTGACCAGCTCAAGCTATGTTTTGAAACAGCTGCTAGCTGATATTTCAAGCTGGTCATAGCTGGATTTTTACACCCGGGATGTGAAAAGGCAAGTTGCTCTGAAAAGGAGCATCTGCTGAAGGGAAGTTAAGTACTGTGATGTGGACATGCCATCCTCCATCTGTGTCCTGGTTTGGACTGCAGGGAGGCCCCAGGGTCACACACTGGCTTTGTTTTGCCTTTTTGGTCTTTGCCCGCTGGCCAGTCTAACATCCAAACATCTACCAAATAGCCCTGGCTACCACAGGAGTAGTATTCACTTGTTTAAATCAATATATTCATGAATGAGCACAGGGTAACAGAGGTCCAGTACGTGACAATATAAGTATGTGACAGTAATATTATTTAGTTGAATGCAGAATGAATGTGAGGATTACAAGCCTTTTGTTTTGTGAAATTAGTGGTTAATGTTGTGATAAATGGTTTTGCTTTAATGCACGAGGTTTAACGTCTACATATTCCCTAGGGGCCTCAGGTGCAAGAAGATATTTTATACACAGACATATGAAAAACTATAACAGCAATTACCTAACTATTGGCTAGAAATAGATTTATATTCAAAGAACAGAGAAATGTGCCCTGCACTGGCCATTTACAGTCACATCATAAACAGTGATTATGTGTGTTCATTATACATGGGTTTTATACATATAAACAAATTCTATTGCAATATTTGAGCATGTCAGACTTTATCCTACTAAGAAGTGGGTCACATTAAATGGGACATTAAGTGTGTGTTTATGTAAGTCTGTGTCTATAGGAGTTTGTGTTAAATGTGCGTTTAAACGGTCCTGAGCTGGGGAAGTTTTGGCAGACAGCTGCAGGCTGTTCTGATGCAGGGACTGATGTTAATTTCTTTCTTCTCTGCAGTAAAAGGGTTTAGTCAGCGACTATGGGCCCCGCCGGGCCAGGCTAACCTCCCCCTCCTGCTGGAGGAGCAGAGGTCTGAGATACAGCACCGGCTGCTGCGATTACTGCCCTGTTTACATTCTGCTCTGGAGGTGCTTTAGGGACAGGTGTGTGTGTGTGTGTGTGTGTGTGTGTGTGTGTGTGGGAGAGAGAGTGCGCAGGGAGGTGTGTGTGTGTGTGTGTGTGAGAGAGAGAGAGTGCGCAGGGAGGTGTGTGTGTGTGTGTGTGTGTGTGTGAGAGAGAGAGAGAGAGAGAGAGAGAGAGAGAGAGAGAACGCAGGGAGGTGTGTGTGTGTGTGTGTGTGTGTGTGTGTGTGTGTGTGTGTGTGTGTGTGTGTGTGTGTGTGTGTGTGTGAGAGAGTGAGTGTGCAGGCAGGTGTGTGAGTGTGTGTGTGTGTGTGTGTGAGAGAGAGAGAGAGTGCGCAGGAAGGTGTGTGTGCGTGTGTGTGTGTGAGAGAGAGAGAGAGAGAGAGAGAGAGAGAGAGAGAGAGAGAGCATGCATGGGTGTGTGTGTGTGTGTGTGTGTGTGTGTGTGTGTGTGTGAGAGAGAGAGAGAGAGAGAGCGTGTATGGGTGTGGGTGGGTGTGTGAGTGTGTGTATCAGAAATAGATGCATATAGAGAGGGCGTGAGTAAACATTAAAATCGGGCCAGACTGGGACCTCCTGCTGGTGCTCATCTCCACTTGAAAGCTTCCTCTCTTTCACCCCACTTCTGCTTTTACTCTCCTCTCCACTCCTCCACTCGCCCAGTTTTGCGTCTCCTCGACTGTTAACTGCTCTGACTAACTGCTCTCAATGCTAACGAGCCTAAAGAAACTTCCTAACCCAGATAACTTCACACAGACTAACCCCGAACAGTGAGAGCTCAATAAACAATAAACCGCTTTAATGAAACGGGGTGACTGGCTCAGTCGGCAGAAAGCCCTCTCCTCTCTCCAGGCTGAAGCGTGTTTTTATTCCACTCTTGCAGACATCTCTGATGATCCGGCAGCCCTTAGTTTTCTGATTCTGGCCTCTCCAGGTGGGATTCCCAGGCGTGATTCCTTGCTGTGAGTCGCTGTGTGGGGGCCCAGCACCGTGTCCCTCTCCCGCTGCTCTCCTTATTCTGCACAGGGCCCCACGGTGCCCTTCCCCGCCCCTCTGCCAGGCATTCTCAGCGCCGGTGTGCAGTGATCTCCAGGCACTGTGTGAATGAACACTGTGTACAGATGCAGTGATAGCCGCGGGTTAAATATCCCCCGGTTTTGAAAGCACGGAAGTGACGGATAAGATCCTGGTCTTCTCGGCCGGTGGGGTTGCGGTCTGGTTACTCTGCGGTGGAAGAACAATCGATGTTTTTCGCCCCGTGTGGTCATTACCGCCACGGTGGATCTCACTAAGATGTGTGATGTGGTGCACCTTACTCCATTACTCTGTTACTCCATTGGTGGGATCTTCTCACCAGTGAGTCCCTCACCCTGTTTCAGGGGATGCTCCCTCACCATGGAGGCCATCGGACCGATGCTTTGCTGCAGAGGCTCTCAGTGCTTATTCAGTTTGCCTTGCCGGTATCAAGTGAGGATTCCCCATGCGTCTCTGTGCGAACCCTCAACACTCAAAAATCATTCAGACACTACACCTGTAAAATTAATACAGCTATTAAACCGTTTTGTTTTCACAGAAAGTGCTATTCTTTTGTATGCGAATGGATGGCCATTGACACGAAAACAAGGGTCGACCTGACTGACTCAGAGCTGTGTTTACGGTGTGGTGGAATGCAGATATCGTAAACGGCGCCTACCACAGGAGACGCACTGCCCAACTGTGGTAACTGTGTCAGCACCAGTCAAACGGCACCTTATTAGCACCGGGTTCACCCCAGAGTCTATAAAAGCGATGAATATGGCAGTATTTTGACGAGTTTATTTTATTTTATTTTTTTTGTATACCTGTTACTCTTGATGTGAGTCACTTCATGGCCATATTGAGTATTCAAATGACTGCTTTCCAGAAAAAGCGCCCCCCTCTCTTCCTCTCTCTCTCCCCTGCACCGCCGGCAGGATGTCCTGACTCAACCTCTCCTGTAGCCATCCCTCACTTACGCACTCAATTCCCAGATGCCTGCGGATTTCAAAGCTGCATAAAGTTAGTGATTTTGGAACTATGCCTCTCTGAATTATTCTGTCTGTTTCTTGATTAATCATGGCTGTCTCTTTTAAGTCCGTTCTCCGTGGAGGAGGAAAAAAGCCTTTAGCCGCCAAGAGGGCTGGGCATGGCGTGACCGAGAGAGTGGTCTGGTGTGATGGGTCCGCCCCCTTTCTCTTGTGACTCTGTGACTGCACCCCTGTCACGTGCTTCCCTTGTGACCCTGTGACTGCACCCCTGTCACGTGCTTCCCTTGTGACCCTGTGACTGCACCCCTGTCACGTGCTTCCCTTGTGACCCTGTGACTGCACCCCTGTCACATGCTTCCCTTGTGACACTGTGACTGCACCCCTGTCACATGCTTCCCTTGTGACACTGTGACTGCACCCCTGTCACATGCTTCCCTTGTGACCCTGTGACTGCACCCCTGTCACATGCTTCCCTTGTGACCCTGTGACTGCACCCCTGTCACATGCTTCCCTTGTGACCCTGTGACTGCACCCCTGTCACATGCTTCCCTTGTGACCCTGTGACTGCACCCCTGTCACATGCTTCCCTTGTGACCCTGTGACTGCACCCCTGTCACATGCTTCCCTTGTGACCCTGTGACTGCACCCCTGTCACATGCTTCCCTTGTGACACTGTGACTGCACTGGTGACCCTGTGACAGCACCACTGTCACATGCTTCTGCAAGTATGGACTTGTGAATGACCCCCCCCTCCCACCCATCTCCGCTACCATCTTGCAGTTCCCAAACGAGACTGCTTTTACTGCACCTGTTTACCATGAGCGAAATCAAGGTGGCAAATCCAGGACATAAGGGCAGGTTTTCTGGGACTGCAGCGAGACCATTAGTGTCATAAAAATAAAAATAAGCAAACAAATAAAATGGCTAACAACCGCTGAGAACAGGAAAGAGCGCTCGACGGTATGTAAGCGATCCAAACGGACCGCATGCAAGGTTTTTGTAGCACTGAAAATACTTATCAATTATACACACCCTGGCTGTGTTCTGTTCCCCAGGAGAAGTGTTTGTTGTCCTTTGAAATGTCACGATTAGGCCTTTTTTTAAAGCCGCCCCTGCTCCACTCGGCCTGCAGGGACCCGTGAGTCACCAGTGCCCGTCCGTGATCCGGTCCCTCAAAGTTTAAGTAAGTTCAGTAGAACTGAGTCTCTGCGACAGCACTGGCAGCCTGCCGAGGTAGGAAGGAACCCAACATGCCAGAGACTCGCCAAGCTGTCCCACATGCACCGTCCTGAAAACGTCCACGCAGCCCGTTGTTGGACGCCGTCCCACAAACACGCTTCTTCAGTAAAGAACCGGAGTCGCAGGGAAACCTGTCTGGCTGATACTAAAATTACGACGGAGCGTTTGGCTAATTGCGATTCATCCGGTGATGTTGGGAGGTTTATCGGTGTCATATCGCGGTTGGCTTTCATCAGAAGTTTAAGCGGCGCAAACTTCTGGCGGGGCCTTGATGGAACTCCCATTCAGTAAGTTTAATGATGGATGGAATAAATGTGAAATGGGTATTTTTAAGTGCGCCAGCTTTTCAGATCAGATGTCTGCGGCTAACTTCAATCACAGCTACTTGAATAAATCATGCATTTCTAATGGAACTGTGAAAACGGTTATGAATACGTAAAGAGGCATAACTCCTTTTGTCATTGCTTTTCTTCTGCACATAAAGGTGCATTTTCAATAAGAACAACCTTGTGTGGAAGCGGTGGTGGGGATGGGATGCCACTGCTGTAGGTTGCAGTCACTCGCTAAAGAAATAACTCTCAAGAGACAAGAATGTACCTGGACTGAAGACAATTTCCCCCTGATTCATTCTGTATGCATTTGTTCAACTTTAATACAGTTGTGTCTGAAGCTTGTGGCTTTGATGTGAATCTATGCTTTTTCACACCTTTATATCTGTAGCTTCCCTCTATTTTGCTGTCGCTGCTAGCACAACAGGCCTGGTTAACCTACAACTGGGAAAACGCTACTATCCTTCAAAATCACCCAATGGGATGAGCATTCATTCCACTCAAATGAAGTGCATGACAGACAAATGTCGAAAGCAAGTTTTTACTTGAGCATCAATAGGGGGCGCTCATTCTGGTCAACTAGTAGCTGGTAACCTGTTTTTTTAGTTCGATCACTAGAACATCCTTCCTTGTATTGATGTTGGGTTCCTGAAACACTGGTCAACTTTGCCGTTCCCTTATGAATCCCCTCACCCTTGGTAAGTGATGTGTGGAGAGCAATTCAAAATGGCTACTGCTGAAATGATAGGTCTCTGTATGATGCACATTTCTGAGCCGTATATACCCTCTGGGAGCCATTATTACATTACTGTGATCTTTATTTACGCATCTCTTCTCTATGGGGCATTTACTCGCATCCCCCTATTACACTACGCCCTGTACTAACGTGCATTTCCTGTGTACATCTTGTCCTGCATCCTCTCTGTGAAGCACTGCTGGGTTCTCTACAGAAACAGAGAGACTTGACAGGTGGGCAGAGGAGGCTGAAAGATCAGCAGTCAACAAAAGAGAGAGGGGAGAAAGGTGGAAGAGAGGAGAGTGGTAAGAGAAGAGGAGTGGAAGAGAGGAGAGTGGTAAGAGAAGAGGAGTGAAAGAGTAGTAAGAGATGAGAGGGCTGAAATGGAGAGCAGAGGGATGAAAGAGAGGAGTATATCTGGTATGAGAGAGAGCGGAAATGTCGAGCTGGCACTCGTGGGCTGGTGGAACTGTAGCAGCTGCAGCCCTTTTTGCCATGACAACGTAGACTGGCGTTATGCATGTGTTCTTTTGGAATGTGTTAAGGCGAAAATAAGTTGTGTTAATGCCACCTGTCGTGTTAGCACCCGCCCTCCCCTTTCCTCTGCTGTGCGGTCAGTCACAGCTGAACATAAAAACAAACAGAAATGGGAAATGTGTGAGTGTGTGTTTGTGTGCTGTGTGTATGTATGTATGTGTGAGTGTATATGTTTGTGAGAGAGAGAGGGGGTGGGAAATTGAGTGTGTGTGCATGTGTGAGAGAGAAAGAGTGTGTATGTGCATGTGTGGGAGAGAGAAAGAGTGTGGGTGAGTAAGAGAGAGCGAGAGCGTGAGTGTGTGTGTGTTTAAGAGTGTATGTGTTCAAGAGAGTCTGAGCCTTTTTGCCCCTTAGAAGCACCTATTTAGCAATATGGCATTGTGACATGGTTTGTGCTTGGTGTTAGATGTTCATGTAGTGCTGCTGACCCCAGTGAGACCTCAGCGTGATTCATCCCCTGTGATCCTGGTGAGCTGACACGTGAGAGTTTGACCACAGCAACAGGTCGATGTCCAAACTGCAGGCCAGAGCTGTGCGCATTAGACACACTATATTTGGTGGCCCGTGACGC
Source organism: Conger conger (assembly GCF_963514075.1). Classification (NCBI taxonomy): domain Eukaryota; kingdom Metazoa; phylum Chordata; class Actinopteri; order Anguilliformes; family Congridae; genus Conger; species Conger conger. The sequence continues at coordinate 16,784,460 of NC_083777.1, read as the reverse complement.
AAGGTCTTCAATCACAGTTTGACACGGTGTGTGAAGACATCAGTCAGTCTTTGACTGTTTCACTTGACAGATATTTTAGGACAGTGACAGACAATTGGAGATTTAAAATGAGTCAGAGTGCTACTGATCTCAGGTCAGTGATGATGCCGAAGTGAGACCAAATGCGTCCAGCTGTTGCCAAACTCTCACTGATCTGCTGCTGCAGAACTATAGCTGATCTCAGGTCAGCTACAGCACCTTCCTACAGGCTCTCAGGATCACTGAGTCCCGTAAAGCTCTTTATAGAGCAGAGGAAACAGAGACGAAATGAAGAACTCTATCCCGGACTTGACTTTTGCAGTAAATTTGTTTATTTTTCAATTTCATCTAAATGTACCTCCTTGCCAGAAACAAAACAAAGTTATTTTCCAAAGATGGAGGTTAGATGAATGAGAAAAGAACTCAAAAGGGCAGCCGTGGCCAGATTCCTCTGAGCTCTTTAGGATTTGAGCAGCGATGTATTTTTATCAGTTCTCGTTCTCTCTCGCTCTCACCCATCTGCTCTCAGCCCCACTGTCAAACTCAAACTCAAACTCAAATCGGCAATGACAAAGATTTATGTACATGGCAAATGTGAGGACCAAAGTGGTCTTGTTCTTCTTGTTCTCTCTCTCTCTCCCCCTCTCCCTCTCTCCCTCCCCATCGCTCAGTGTTGTGGGCCTGCTGAGTCTGTTGCTGTAAGACGCTGTGTGCTGCATAGCCTGTAATTGCTCTGACCCTCAGCTCCAGCTGAAGTTTTGCGAGACTGCAGAGAAAGTGGATAATTGTGTCGCTGGAGAGAAGCTGAATTTAACTGAGATGCAACTGGCAGAGACAGCACAGGGTGTGGAGCGTGAGAGAGAGGAGGAGAAGAGGAGCGAGGGAGGGAGAGAGAGAGGGACCGCGGACTTCACGCTCAGATCATGGCGGTGCATCAGAAACCCCGGATTATGACTTCCCAGCTGTGTTTTTCTCAGTGTCCCACTTTCTATATCAAGAGGGCTGTGAATGGGAGTTGTGGGATTTCTTTCTGCCCTTCCTGACACGTTTAGTGCCATCACCAGCAACCATCTGAGCGCCTCCTTGGCTTCTGTCTTCACTCTCCCTCTGTCCAGAGGTTCTCTGGGGCAGAGGGAGGGAGGGAGGAAGGGAGAGAAAGCTGCCCTGGAGCCATGCTGTGAAACTGCCTGTCCAGCTGGCCTTGAAGATGGAACTTTTCCTCTCCATCCCTTCCATAAAATGCAAGTTAATTTTCTTTAGCGTAAAACTTTCAGAATTCATCTCAATATTGACCATGACTGCATGCAGGGAGGCAGTCGCTCCCTCTCTCTCTCGATAAGAAAATTCATAGGCACGTCAGGATTTATCGGCACGGAATGACATTTTTTTTCTGGATTATTTCAACAGTCACAGAACTGAGGCTAACCAAACAAAAATAGCTAAAAGTGAAATGTAATTTAAATAAACATGAGAAACAACATGCTGAGACTCTCAGTGTTGTTCTCTCTCTGAAGTTAGTGGAGTAGATGTTAGTTGCTGGGTAATTTCAGGGTTGTATGTGAGAGCTTTGAGAGTGGGGAGCGGATGAATTTGTGATGCGGTACGCTGAAGCAGGGCGTTTGCGGCGGTGGCCTGTAGTCTGCAGTTTTCAGAGCGGGAGGACGTATCCCTGGGGATTTCTCCTGGGCCCAGTTTAGCAGCCGTAGCCCCAGGATCTGGGCAGGATTTAGGGGAGGATGGAGGCCGTCAGCCAGGGGCTCTGTCTCAGATTCCCTCATCCTGTCCGACTGAGCCTTCCCTACCCCCCAATGACACAACATTAAACACAGTGGTGCGTGGAGACATCCTTCACCTGTCACGAAGACAAACCGCCACGCAGGATGTGAACACTGCGCTCCACTGCTGCTGACTCCTGCTGGTCCTGGGGGGGCCGGGAGTGGGAGGGGTCCACAGGAAATGAAAGGCATTGAATACAAAATTGAAATGAGACTCATGCTTAAGATATGCTCCCCTCATCACTTCATCCATCACAGGAAACTAAATGATTTTCTTCCTCAGTGCGTATGCAGTCGCAGGGTCCCTCTGTTGGTGTCGAAGGGTACAGATGTAGACGTCCTGGGGAGAGCCCAGGAGAGCACAGGTGGACTGGGGGTGACGCCCTTGGGTATTCCTGCAGATTATACTGTCGGCCGCCAAACCTCTCACCCCACGGTGCTCGAGGTGGTAAGCCCACAGCTCAGTTTACGGGAGGCGGGATCGGCCATCTTGAATTTTGCATTGCTGAACCTACAAAGCGGATAGACAGTGTCCCGAGATTAATTAACATTTGCTATCTATCTTCCTGTGTGGCTCCCAGCACTCATAAAGAGCTCTTACAGAGTGTCCATCAGTCTCTGGTCTCCCCCTCACTCCTTATTTAAAGCTGTGTGTGGCGCCTCTCCCATTTCTACTGCACGAGCACGACTAACAGACTGCTCTGCCGGACGATCAAGCACCTGCTGAAATTCTGTTTCCAAGAGACTTATGAAGGCATGCTTCGGAAACGTGGTCCGACTGAACATTTTCCTCCAACATCTGTCCATAATCGAATGTAATTTGACCTCCTCAACCCGTGTGATTATTTACTGTGATAGATCCCTGACTGCATTTCTGTAACATCTGTTCTTCCTCAATTTTTTTATCTGGGTGGCCAGCGGAGGATTGACTCCCCTCTCCAGCCAGGTTCCTCTGAGATTTTTTCCCATCTGAGTTTTTCCCATCTCGCTAACATTTGAGTGTTTTTCTTCCCACTGGGGAATATTTTTTTTTTAACCTCGCTTGCTTTTCGGGGGGAACAGATTTTGTTTTTGCCCAATTCTCCTTCTGTTACTCTGTAAAGCATCACAGTTTTCTGTACAAAGCGCCATAGAAGTATTTTAATTAAATTTAACAAGCGAGCTTTCCCGGTGAACACGCAAAACTGCCTCTCAAGGCACCAGACGAAAAAAAAGGCTAGAGGAAGTGCTTATCCCCTGGCACCGTCTTCGTTTACCTGCCTACTTGGTATGCGGTGGTTATTTTTAGGACCACACCATTAACAGCTGTGAAATTTCACACGGAAATGCTGATGAACTGGGGAGGCGAGGATGTTCTGTTGAATTGTTTAAATACAGTACCGAACGCGTGCGCCGGGCCTACCCTTCCCAACGCTGCCGGTAGCTGGAGTGCGGATTTCGGGGAGCGTGGGCGGGACACAAAGGGTGCAGTTGCCGCTTCTATTTTTCGCCGGGCTTGCCGCGTTCGTCAGTGAGTGGGTCTTTGAGAGCGGCCTGATTTAGCCCCGGTTCGCACTCAGCTCTGTGCCGAGCGTGATCCGTCGGAGACGAGGCGAGAGTCGCTTCGTCTGGAGGTGTGTGCGGACACGCGGGGCGGCTGTTTGGGTGGTGTGTATGTGTGTGCCTGTGTCTGGGCGTGGGGGGGGTGGATGGGGTGTGTGCAGTGTGTGTATGTGTGTGGGTGGGCGGGGTGTGTGGGTAGGTGGGCACGCAGGTTGGCTGTGTGGGTGATGTGTGTGCTTGCGTCTGGGCGTGGGGGGGGGGGGGGGGGGGGGGTGTGCAGTGTGTGTATGTGTGGTGCATGCGTGCGTGCGTGCGTGCGTGGGTGTTGTTAAAGTTAGCCTTCAATATAAACCAATGCCAATGCTTGCAGAAATGACAGCCTAAATACACAGAGAACCAGACTGTTTAATCCGCATAGAGTTCTTTATGGTGGTAGGAGGAAGAAGGAGACAGCGTATGTAAACAAAGACTAATGTCCTCATATTGTGCTCCATGAATCTGCTTCATGAAGGTAAATCTGTTTGACATCTGGATAGCTGTCAGACAGACAACCTTAGTGTGTATAGATCAGTTATACATATTACCAGCCCCTCGCATCATTCTGCGACATCGTTACAATGCTGGAGTGCATTTTTCGCTCCGAGTTTTGCAGTTAATCAGTCAAGGCCACAGGCAATTAAACATAGACGGGGGCTGCTACAGGCCTCTAAGGAGCTAAATAGAAATATGCTAAACAGATTTAATGTATTAAATCATTTTTCATATTTATGTTTTTACATATCAAAGAATGCTGTTCTTTACCAGATATTCTCTGTATTTTCCTCCCAAAATTATGGCATACCATGTGATGCAGTCTATCGCTGTGTTCATTTGCCTTTTTTCCTTGCCAAGCTCGATGAAGATACACATTTTTCATATTTCACAGTGCTAAGATGACAGTGTTTTCCCTGCGAGAACAGTCTGTTCCTGTCCAAATGGCCCCGTCTGAGCCGTGACTTCTTTTCCGAATCGACCGGTGACCGGCCCTCGCATCTAATAACCGTTTCCACAGCGCCGATTGAGCCCGTTTCACGAGCGGTCATAATAAAAACAAATCACGAAACGCTGCAGATGGCGTGGGCATTGTTGACGTGCTCATTTTGCGAGTTTTTGCGACGCGCCCCCAGAAGAGGTAGACGGCGTTTTGAGGCCTTCGTGTGCGGGCGCTCTTTATCCCGCTTCGACACGCGGCCGCGCCCGTCTTCAGGTGCCGTCGAGCCCGCGTCCTGCCTCCCGGAGTCCGCGGCAAGATGAAATCAATGGCAGATTAAATGAAGTGTCTGCCGCTGTTTTGGGCCAGCTTTGTTTTCCTTCCCCCGTAATCACAGGAGTTTTTAAAACGGCGCCCCGCACATTTTTCATGTCCAATTGTGGGAATGGGAGGGTTGGAGGCTGGCGAGGAATCTCAGGTAATTGGGTTTTATTTCTCCAATTTCCTCCGACTCCTGTCCCCTGGAGCCCGAAGACTGATTGCCCCGGCGTTGGGAAGGGAGGGGAAGGGGCCGTATTGTAGTGGGAATATCGGATCCCTTAAGTAAACCGGATCCATCTTCCCTTCTCAGAAGGAGGGGGAGGGGGTCACCAAAAGCCCAGGATAGGATGCATGAAGAAACGGACATGCCTGTAAGGAATTTGTCGAGCTTTTGCCCGTCTAACTCGTGTTATTTCATTGAGATGAACTTCTACAAGGCACCTTCAGTGTGTGAAGGAAATTGTTGAAAATTCTGGTGTGAGCTTTTATCCTGCAAAGTTTCATAAGCCTTCTGAGCAAGCCTCCTCAGTAAGATGTGTCATCTGCTTCCTCTGGGTGGGAGCTGCTGTACGTGTGGAGACACTAACGCTTGTGTCTGCGTGATTAACAGCCATCAGCTGGGACTCGCACACCAAATATTAAGGGCAACAAATTGGCTGTAAATGTGCTGGGTGTGAGAGATGACCTGGCCTGGTGTGAGATCAGTAATAGACTAATCGAACGCCTTTTACTGTTGGTTCTTATCTTCCTCTCTGCTCCCCCCGCCCATGCCACAAGCTTTACAAGGACAGGAGAGCAGAGTGATTACTTTTCGCATTCTTCACTCTCTCTAGGGTCTTTAACCGAACAGAGGGTGAAATACGTAATTGTTTTGGATTCAAATACTTTTCTGCGCTCAGTTGATCTTGCCTGCTGCGATTGAGCCAACCACAAGGACCAGAAGGCAGGGTTTGCTTTTTTTGAGAGTATTTCATAGGTTCCAATAGCTCCCCCAGACAAGCTCTGTAAAGCGCTGAATTGTATTTCAATCCAAAACAAATACGTGTATTTCACTCGGGTCTGTTTACAGACACTGTGTACTGCGTTAGCCAACGTGGGGCAGCGCGTGGAAGAGACGCAAGGCCGAAAGGAGAAGGAACGAGCGAGAGAGGATATAAACGTGTGAGACGTCACGTGCCTCTCGTCCCCGTGAGCGCGGCCCTCTGCTCCTGACCGCGCGGCCCGGCTGAACCTCCGCCGTTACCGCCGTCTTTCACCTCCCGTGAGGTCGTTATGGCTCCGCGCTGCGCCTCCCGCTGGCGATAACCCCGTTCCTTACTCTCTATCTGGAGACTCGGGGTGTGGGTGTCTGGCTTCGGGCGGGGCTGACATAGCGGGATTGATTCCTGCTGTATCGATGATCTCGCGGCGGACTCGTCCGCAGGGCTAACGAAGAGGGCCGGTCAGGGGCTGCACTGACGGGGCTGTTAGCCTGGTAATGATGAGCGGGATTAGCCCCGGGTTAAAGCTTGTTGAGCAGGGCCGGGCGCGCCGCGGAGAGAATCGGCTTGGCGGGTGATGGATTCCCCTGTCGGAGGGAGGGCAGCGGAGCCGCGTTATTGACAGAGGAGCCGATCAGACCGCGACAACCCGGCCTATCTACTGTACCTGCTGTAGCTGCTTCCTTCCACACTCACCACCGCCACAGTGGCGCCAGACAAGGCAACTGAACAGCATTCTCAGCAGGTTATCAGATACAGAGTAGTGCCAGTGCCGTTAAACCTATTACAATGATTTCTGTTCTTATTGCTCTTATTCTCAAGTTCTTACATGCAAACCCCCTCATAGGAGCAGCACCTCCTCAGTGTGCTTCAGTGAGGAGCCCAGGTGGGAGGTGCTGGTCTCAAGTTCCAGAGCTATTATTATTATTATTATTATTATTATTATTATTATTCATAGTTGCATTTGCTTTTTTTGCAATTTATTGTACGATGGTGTACATTTCGAGTATATGGAATGTGTATCATAGTGTATGCATTTACATGCTGTTTTAATATCAGAACAACCTTTCTGTTTTTGTAAATTTAAGAACATCAATATGTTGGATTTATGTACATACTAAACACAGGGAATTAAAGCTTTATGGCAGCAAGTTCAGTTTCCATAGAGATATCTGCAAGTAGTGAGTATATATATGTCTCTGTGCAACGTGTATCTCCAGCGAAGCCGTTACCAACAGTAGCACTGATAACGACCAATTAACTCATGTTTGGGTGGTTGATTTTTTCAGGAATGCATAATGATATCAATATTTCACTTTGAGTTTCCTAACATCAACTAGAATATATGATATGATACTTACACAATTTAATTAATAGAGAATATGGTTCCTGGACTAGTGCCCTATTCTGCTGTTCATACTAGTCTTACACGGAGAGTGAAGTGCGTGTGCGTGTGCGTGTGCGCGTGTGTGCGTGCGTGCGTGCGTGCGTGCGTGCGTGTGTATGTGTGTGCCTCACAGAATCTCTTAGACCTTGTGTTAAGCAGTGTGAATGGGCTTTGTAGATGGCTTGAATACGTTTCTCCTGGTTTCACCAGTCTTGTGAGGTCCTGGTTTGGGCTCATTTCCGTGTCACCACGCGGCCTCCTTGGCCACACTGAAGAAGAAGCTGGAGCTGGCTGGTTTGTTAATTAAACTCAGGGTATTAATCCCGCATACTGTAATTGTGATGAAATCCCCCACAGCACAGCTCTCGTTCCCCATGTTCTCAGATGTATTTAAAAAAGAGAATTAATGAAGAGATGCATGAAAGATTGCCGGTGGAGAGTGTCGATGGGGCCCCCTGGTGGGGAGTTGAGATGCCCTGAGCACAACCTGAACCAGCACGCACGCGCACCACCAGGAGCCGGCAGATGAATGTTCACCTCCGGAGGAGGACCTGTGTTCTGTTTCTGGTCTCATTAATAACAGCGCCGGTTCCTCAAGCGTTTCGCCGGACTGACTGCAGCCGGTGCAGCTTGGCGTCAGCCGTGAGCTGCTCACCTTGCCGTGGGTTTTTCAGAATGAATCCTGGAATCCACACAGATCACAGAGCGAGGTGTTCGCTGGAATCCACACAGATCACAGATCACAGAGCGAGGTGTTCACTGGAATCCACACAGATCACAGATCACAGAGCGAGGTGTTCCCTGGAATCCACACAGATCACAGATCACAGAGGGAGGTGTTCTGGAATCCACACAGATCACAGAGCGAGGTGTTCGCTGGAATCCACACAGATCACAGAGCGAGGTGTTCTGGAATCCACTCAGATCACAGAGCGAGGTGTTCTGGAATCCACTCAGATCACAGAGCGAGGTGTTCGCTGGAATCCACAGAGATCACAGAGCGAGGTGTTCACTGGAATCCACACAGATCACAGAGCGAGGTGTTCGCTGGAATCTGCTCAGATCACAGAGCGAGGTGTTCGCTGGAATCCACTCAGATCACAGAGCGAGGTGTTCACTGGAATCCACACAGATCACAGAGCGAGGTGTTCGCTGGAATCTGCTCAGATCACAGAGCGAGGTGTTCGCTGGAATCCACTCAGATCACAGAGCGAGGTGTTCACTGGAATCTGCTCAGATCACAGAGCGAGGTGTTCACTGGAATCCACACAGATCACAGAGCGAGGTGTTCACTGGAATCCGCTCAGATCACAGAGCGAGGTGTTCACTGGAATCCACAGAGATCACAGAGCGAGGTGTTCACTGGAATCCACAGAGATCACAGAGCGAGGTGTTCACTGGAATCCACACAGATCACAGAGCGAGGTGTTCACTGGAATCTGCTCAGATCACAGAGCGAGGTGTTCGCGGTCAAAGGTGTCCACACTTCAGAGCTGACTCATAGTCCCACAGACCCCGGGCTGTCCCGATCCCCAGCTCCTTCTGTGCGTGTCCCGTGGTTCCTCGCTGGGATATTTACGGCACAGCTGGGCTCTGCTCTGGGGCTGCGTGGCACTGCTCTGTTTGATTTACCTCGTCTTCTCAAAGGTAAACACGTGTAGAGGTGTGTCTGTCAGGGCGCCTTCTGAAGATGTGCCGATAAGAGAGAGGGAGGGAGAGAGATGGATAAACATTTACCCCAGCCTGCAGAAATGACAAATAATGTCCATGTTTTATGGCCTCGCCTTTCTTTCTTTATCTCTCTCTCTCTCTTTCTCTCTCCTCCTCCCTCTCTGAGTCCTTCTATCACACTGTGGGTATCAGTGAAACATTACCTTTTCACCTGGCCCATTTGTCTCATTGGCTGTTCTGCTCCATATATACAGTATGTTAGATACCATGTAAATGAATGGGGATGATAGGATGTGTGCTTCCCCTGAGTGGAGAGACCTGCTGGAGGTGATGAATCTGCCTGTCATTGGCGTTCAAGATCCAATCTGTTTATTCTGTCTGCGTTTGCTGCTCGGCGTGTGTATGCTGATTACATCTCCTGTATGCTCACGTTCTCTCTCTCTATCTCTCTATTTCTCCATTTCTTCTTCTATCCCCCCCCCCCCTCTGTCTTTCTGTTTTTCTTTCTAATTCAAATTCAAATGAGCTGTATTGGCGTGACATAATGTACATAGATGCGTAGTGCCAAAGCATGGGGAAAAACAGTGGACACTGAATAAGTATATAAACCGAATACAGATTTGTAATGTCTGAATCAGGGGATAACTGATGACAGACGTGGACAGGAGGATGAAGTGAACACTAAAATAGGGGAAGCGTATTGCCATATCCTCATTTGAAATAGTGAAATTCGGCCGTGGTATTAATTTTCTGCCACGATTATGCTGGCTGAGAGGTCTTTTTAAACAAGCCGTCTAAATTAAGTCTGGGCCGCCACGTTTACTGCGTATAATCCCTCAGCCCTTTCGCCTGTCCACTGAAATAAGTTTATAAAATACAGGAGGGAATACTTCGCCATCAATAACGTCCCTGCTGGCATAGATCCCACTTCTCAATTAGACTATATTTTCCTAGAGCAGGGAGCCTAAGCAAACCATTCCATTGATTAGTACCTTAGGACCTGGATATCTGCCCAGTGTGGTGCCTAATCACGTTCATGAGTGGCAGGGCAATTTCCTACCCACAGCCCGACGGCTTCTCGTTCAGAGACCCCGCGTCCGTCTGTGAATCAGCGTGGAGGCTGCAGAGAGCGGCTCTCACTGTTAGCTGTCAGTCTGGGCTCCCCCGCCCCTCCCCTACCCGTTCTCTCAAAAGGCAGATATTTCATTCTCTGCTGTCTCAGTTCCCTGTGTTCAGTAAGGACCGGGGGGGATGGGTAGAGGTATGACTGAATGTACAATGTCTATAGGTATGTATTTGATAGGCCATTTTGTTTCCTTATTACAGTGAGCCAGGTCAACAAGTGGTGTTTTTTTTTTTTTTTTTTCAATGGTGTGTGGACATGATGTGGGTTAAAATCGGTTGAAAAATGTGCTCGACGTTCAAGTGTGTTATTTCCTTGACAATGACATGTAATCACAATAATTAATCCCTGGCCCCATTTTTTCTTACGAATACACACACATACACACACACGCTCTCTTCCTCTTCAGGGAGTCCTCTTCAAGGCTTGAGGAGCAGAACAGTTTCACAGGAGTGAAATAAATAAATAAACTGGTTGCTGGGCGTAAGGCCCCGTGCCCCGTTGGCTCTCACACAGCACACACACATTGACACGGGGCACCTCGCTGTGTTATTCTGCTAAATCTGAGCTGAGTGTTCTCAGGGCTGCTCCGAAGCTGCTCATGCACTCCATCTGACCCCTGTCAATCACTGTGCAGAACATACACCCCCTGGCCCGACAGCAAACAATGATTTTAAATATTTCATGGTGAGGGGTTGCTATCATTTTAATGACTTATAAAAAACAGCATTTTTGAACAGTCTTGCCATACCTTGTGAAGCTTTGTCATGTCTATTATTAATGGTGTAGGTCATAACTCGTGTTTTATTCTTTCTCTCTCCTGTGTGCTCGCTCTCTATCTCTCTCTCTTTCTCTCTCAAATTCAACATTTTTGAATTCAAAATGCTTTATCTCTCTCTCTCTCTCTCTCTCTATCTCTCTCTCTGTCTTTCTCCCTCTCTTAAATTCAGTTCATTATACTTTATGGGCATGAAATGGCTACAGTGAATATCGTTATATGCAAGAAGGTTGAAATGGAAGGTGGGAAAAAGTACTTTAAATGTTTTTTAAGTATACTGCGTTTACGTTTAAGTAATTGGATGAAGATTATTTTGGTTTTAATTAAAAAGCTTGCCTAAATGATTATGTGCATATTATGTGTACTGTATCTCTGTAGACTGGTAGGATTGTACATCTTGCTGGGTAGTTACTCACCATACCTTCAGGTTGTGACACGCTGAAACATATTGTGTTGTGGCTGTGGCTGCTGCTGTTGGCACATCTCCTGAAAGGATTTGCAGCTTTTCCTCATTTGTCAGGAAGCAGAAGTTGTTTTGAGAGTTAGAAAATTTACTGAAATATACTTTTCTTATTTCGGTGTATTTCTCACTGTGTAGTTGGAAGCGTGTCTCTGTCTCCACCTCTCCTGTCTTACACTGGCCATATAAACATTAATCTTTCGGCAAGCATGACTTTTATGTCCACCTTTTTCATTTCCTGAGGTGTGGTCACTGAGCCTGTACTTGGTCATGATCGGTCTCTGCTTTGTATCTCTGACACGGAAGAGAAACTCTCTGTCGAGGGCCTGATAGCAGTGCGGTTTATTTTGGATTTTAGTACTGTTCTTCCAATGGTCCAGATCAATATTTCCATTATTTGTTTCTCAGTTTTGTTCACTCATTGGCTGCTGTGTAACAGGGCTGACCTGAGACTGGTTAGTACTCAAAGAGTCGAGGGTCTCAGAATTGAACGTGGAGTACTGTACATTTTTAATAGAATGTCAGTAACATGTTCTGAGCCTACTGAACTACCATTAATGAAGAGTGTTATTTAATGAAGGGTATGCAAGATCACTTTTTAATCCCCCTGGCCCCTCCCTAACCTCGTTTCTTTCTTTCTCTCTCTCTTTCGGTGCTGCGCTGACCCCTTTCATCCTCTCCTCCGATCCTGCAGGTAAGCTTCTTTACATTTTTTTCATCTGCAGAATTCGTGAAAGTTGAATCCGTGTCAGTGTCAGACATAGGCTTTCCTAAATTAAATTACACTGGTGAATGCTGGTAAGTGAGTAGGTTTCGTATTCTCATTTATGGGGTTTAACTATCTTGTATCTTAATGGTGCGGTGGAGGCCTGGCTGGTGCCTGGACATGTATTGTTGTCATGGAAAGGTGCTTTAATTTAAGCTCAGTCGGTGATGTGCTGTAGGCGATCCGCTTCTCCGTTCAGTGTATGCTCAAGACAGAGCTGTGCTGCGATTGGGACCGAAGGCAGTTGGTGATATTGCCTCCATTTTTATACATCCACAGCGAGGGAAAACGGACATTCCCCGGCTGATGGGTCCCTTACGTGTGCTGGGGGTTTCAAATGTTCACTAAACATTTCCATTTGAAATTTACTTTAATTTTTTATTCCCCCCCCCCGGTCTACGGAGCATTGCTGAATGTGGTGCGGTGAGCACAACTAGTTAAGCGCTTATGTTTGCGCTGTTATGCCTGTTGGCTTCACAGTCAGCGGGGCGGGTTCGAAATCGCGGTCGCCGGCCGTAATGCGGAAGGGGGAATGGCGGAGACGCGCGACTGATAGGGAACGGGGAGGCTGAACCGCAGTGTAATTGACTGTCACAGCCGCGAGACTTAGGTACTCCGCGGAACCGACGCTCTCTTCCCTCGCTCAAACTGGATTAGGGTATTCATTGGCTGTTTACATTCCTTTCAGTTGACGTGTTTTGACAAAGAAATTGAGTAAATTGTGAGATGCTTTGTGAGTAACAGCGGGAGGAATGCGCTAAATTGATGCACTCAAGAGACAGAAATGGGAAAGTGCTCCTTCTAATGTCTTTTCACAACATCACTTCCTGTGTGACACTTCATTAAGGAGGAACAAGTGAATGCAGGAAACATCTCCTGCAGTCAGGAGCAGCAGATCCTAACAGGACCCAACAGCCTCCGCAGCAGTGAAATGTGCGGTGCTGTCCGTATGTACTCGGGCAGTTACGCAATTCTTGTTGTTTTAGCTCTGTACTCCAGCACATTGGATTTGAAGTGGAGCAGTGGATACACGGTTAAAGTTCACACTAATATAAGGATATTTGAATTCGTATCCACCGATCCACCGATCCCCTGCAGTCAGCTTCCGTTCATGTTTGTGTCAGGAGCCTTTCGCCCTTAAGCTTTGTTCTCAGAAAATGAAATGCATGTTCAACTGGATGATTCTAGACTTGGTTAGTCCAGAACTTTCTACCTTTTGGCCTTAAAATACTCTGTGGTTGCTTTTGTTGTACCTTTATAGTCATCCAATCAGTTTTGAGGCATTAGGTTGGACCTCAGCAGATGTTTCTGTGCACTTCAGAATTCATCCCACATCATCAATGAAGAAAAGTGAGCCAGTTCCAGTGGCAGCCATAGATGCCCAAGTCATAACACTACCACCACCATGTTTCATGGACCGTGGATCATAAGCAGTTCCTTTCTTTCTCCACACTTTCCTCTTTGATTTCAGGCTAAGATTGCCCGTGAGACTTTGTTTCAGAACTCTACAGTACGTACTTTTTAGGAACCTGTATCCTGGCCGTTCTGTTCTTGAGGCTTACCAGTGGCTTTCATCTTGCGGTAGACCCACTGAGGTTATGCTGGTGTAGTCTTTTTATTTTAGTCTGAAACATCAATGTCAACATCCTGAAGAGCATTCTTGATCTATTTGATAGTTGAAAATGATGTTTTCTTCACTAATGAAAGGATTCAGTCTTCCACCACTTTGATCATCCATGGTCTATCAGGTTGTTAGCTACTGCTGTGCTCACCAGTGCATTCTTGTTTCTTAATGTACCAAACAGTTGATTTTGACATTATGTTTATAATCTATTATGTTTTGCCATGTTTCTGATTGATTAATCCTGATTTTCAGCATGTCACTGTCCAAATACTTTTGGACTGCACTGTACATACATTCATATTTGCATTCATATTCCCTGATATATTTAGTGAAAGTCTAAGGAATTGATGTCTATGTTTTTATATTACACTGAGCTCACTTTATTGTTTCTTTATTATTCTTCTTATTCCAAACTTTCATCATAACGACAGTGTTACTGGGTATGCATCACACATCAGAGACCAAAAACAAATCTCTCGAAGGTATTTCCTCCTCCTGTTGGGTTAATAATAGAGCTGGAACACTAGAAGTGGATTGTTTCTTCTGGCTGAATGCTCAGAAGGGAAGTGTTTTATCAGACTTTCTAAATTAATTTCAGTCCCTGTGCTTTGTTAAGGGAATTGTCCGTTGCCCTCTAATTAATATAAACAATGGTAGGTCATTGAGCCAAGCGCATACGTATGTGCAATAATCAAATTTAGACAAGCAGAGGTTAACAAGCCGATAACCTATTAATTCAAACCCCAACAGTTCTTAATTGTTGTTCATTAGTAGCTTGCTGATCGTGGATGTGATATTAGTATTCTGTACATGGTTTTATGACCGCTTCTTCGGTAGAAAAAAAAAAAATACAACCAAATCAAACCTATGCCTCCTCACGACTGCTCATAGTGCTTTATAACCCTTTGCGGCTCCTCGAAGCCTCCGTCTTTGTGCTGTGTATGGACTGAGTTGCGCAGTGTGTGTGTGTGTGTGTTTGTGTTTGTGCGGATTGAGGTTGCGGCTTCGTCGGATCCAGGCACTAGAGGTGTTGTCATGGTGACGAGAGCCAGTCTCCTTTGCATTGGTGAGAACTCCATCTCCACCTCCTTTCTTCTCGTTAAAAGTTAACTTAATAAATAAGTCCAACAATGGTACCTACCTGCTCAGCTGTGCTTTGGCAGAAGGAATGATAGATTTGTCTGAAGTACCTCTCATGAATCGCTTTGCGTCACAGTCTGTGGGTCACTTTATTTGTAATACGCAAGTTCAAATTCTGTCCATCGTGTAGGCTAGCATGAACACGCAGTGTTCAGTTTTATCCAGTGCAGGCAGGGTTGCACATGCACCATTTCACATCTTTCCACAGTGAGTGATGAAAACCGTTACATTTAAACACCGAGAAATTAAAGTCATGAAAACCGTTGTGCAAATGTTTCATTCGCATTTTCTCGAGATAAACATTCATGCCACCCATGTCTTCATTATTGAGCATTTCTTCTATGAATTACAACTTTTTTTTTTCACAAAAAGGAATGGAATTTTTGAATGTGATCTAGCAGAGATAATTAGCTGGCATTAATCATATGTTTTATCGATATTGTTTTGGAATAAGATAAAGACAATATTTGTATATTGACAATAAGTATTTTGACACCATTTTTATTTCTGTATTGCTTTAAAAGTTCAGGGTTAATTTTACCCAGCAAACAGTACCAACATGACCAGAAAGTGAGCAGAACACAAGGGTTCAGGGTGAAATCCCGACTGAATGCTGGTGAGACTTAAGCACGGATATTTATAATTCCTCCCGCAGTTTCTTGACAGGGCTGAGAGTCTGAAGTGTGGAAGTCTATAGAGAGGTGTTAATGAGAGGTACACAGGTTGCTTTTGCATTTTAACATCCGGCATATTTTCCCCCATTTTGAAGACAATGCTGTGACTTCTCATCTTGCTCCCTTCTCCATGCATTCATCAAGCTGTGGTCTGTGTGGTGTTCTAAATTGGAACCGTGTGTGTGTGCGTTTCTGTGTGTGTGTGTGCGTTTGCATGTGTGCGAATGTGCGTGCGTGTGTTTTTGCGAACATGCATGTGTGTATGTGTGTTTATGTGTGTGTGTATATGTGTGTGTGCGCGTGCACATGTACGTGTGTGCATGTGCTTGTGTGTGCGTGTTTTACGTGCTAAAAATGGGCATTAGAGGGGAGAGGGTAAAAGGAGAGGAGTGTAGTGAAGGAGAGGAGAGGGGGATAAAGACGAGCGTAGAGGAAAAGAAGTGATGCATAAGGGCGGAGCCTGGGGGGCTTTAGCATGGTGTGGTTAGTCACTCTCTGTAGGGGTGGGTATTAGAGGGGTCACTATTGGGGTGATTTGTGTCTCAGGGGCAACTCTTCTCTCTGTGCGTGCCTCAGGGTGCGGCAGAGCCAAAATGGAGCCTCACTCTCTCACCTCTGTCGTGCTGCCGCACTTTCTCCTCACCCACAGATTACATTTATCTCACTCTCACGGCTGCAGCAAGACACAACGCTCTGCAGCACACTAACTCTTGAGCCTTTCCACTCCGTCAGAGAGGCACATCACCAAGCTGGAAAACACAGTTTAGAGACTCGCGTCTGTCTGTTAGGAAGAAGGGATTCAGACTGGTAGATGATGAGATTATTACTTTTTTTTGTATGTATGTATGAATGTATGATTGTTACTGGTAGCAGTAGCAGTAGTATGGTAGTAGCAGTGCTGTAATATCTGTTTTAATGAGCAATTTTGCATTTGCCATGTACATATTGATCCAATGTACATTATTTGCCAAGAAAACAAATACTGGAATATACTGTATACAAGGTTAGATGTAATTATGTCAATAACCCTGCCCCTGTCCTTGCAATGTTCTACATGTACTCTGTTAGACAGCCTTTCCTGGTGTTCCTGTTACATCATTTGTCTGGATATGCCCCAATAGAAACAAACTTCAGAACAAACCTTGTTCTGCAACATCTGTCCTTCACAACTCAATGTGAGACAGATCAATTCTGTGTGGCGGGCTGTGACAAATTCTATATCTATAGGCCTGTCTCCTTGCGTCTTCTCAGCCTTGCACGAAAACAAGATACTTTCTTTTTTTCACACATGGAAACACACGTACTTCCTTATACTGCTTCAATAAGCTTGAGTGTCCCCATTTGGACTTTTATCAAGCGAGTGTCGTTAGACACAGTTTATTTGAGGGTTGAGAGTATACATTTTTAAAATTTGAAGTAGCTTCCTTTGTTACAATTCATGTTACATGTAGAGTTTTGTTGAAATGGCTGAAAACAGGCTTTTAGTTTTAGAAGCTTAAAAAAGATGATATTTCTTTTTGTATTAAACCCACCTTTTTTGCCCTGAGTTCACGGTCTGTTTTATCTTCAATGCTGCACTATAAAACAATAATTTATTCAGTGGAAAGTTCAGTTGTTTTTCTCGTACAACCATAATTATCTTTGAATGTTTGTGTATATTTATATGCACATGTGTAATGTTATAATGACCTAGAGTCCCCAATACCACATTAAAAGTCTAAGTTGGCTAATGTTAGCTAATTACTTTATTGTAACTATTTCACTGCTTCAGGTTGTCTACATAATCAAATCTGGTGGGCACTGGTTGTAGTTGTTTAGACTTGTTTTTGCAGATGTATTTCTGTATTGAACTGGAAGACAGTTGCACTCCTGCTGTTGTTTGATATAAGGTGAGCACACAAGCCGTGCCGTGAGTGAACTGTTTTGTTCGGCGGTGTCGATGCGTTTCTGTAGCGGATCCGGCCTGTTGTAGTATTCCATTTTAATAAATCAGAAGAGGTTCTGGGGGAGACGTAGCGTTGATCCACAGATATTGCTGTGATTGATCCTTGTTTTTACAGTCATATTAAAATTGAACTTATTTTCAAAAGGATTTACTGTGCAGCACATAGTCTTATTTGAATTTCCCTGCTCGCAACATTGTCAAGTTATACTCTCACTTGAATTCTGTTTGTGTGTGTGTGTGTGTGTGTGCACGTGTGAGTGTTTCTGTTGTCTCCAAAAAGTATTTGACTGGCAGTTACTCGTATGACCTGTAATACAGGAATATTGGCATTTGTTCATTCCAGTGTTGGCTTTGATGTGTAAAATGTACGAAGATGCAACGGTTTTGTTTGATTATCGTCGGATTTCCCATCTCTTGCTTGAACATGAAGTGTAACCTTTACCACCAGCTCCTTCTTATTTCATGTTTCTTATTGTTCTCATTTCTGTATTATTCCAATTCCTGAATATTTCCTTCCTTTTTGTGCAATTTTCACTTGGCTTCAAAAGCACACTGAGTGCTGTGCGTTTCCTGCCTCTGTTGGGGAATACCAGAGCTCTCTAGGTCTCTGTCCTTTTCCATGACGGAGGGACTCTGATGAAGCCTTGTCTAATTAGTTCTCCGGCTGCATAACGACTTTCTGCAATAATTATCTTCCACTTTATTAAAGCTGTTGAGGAAGTGCCTTTTTCCCCCAGAGTGTTTTTTCCCTGGTGGTCTGTGGAGAGGTAGAACAGGAGATGAATCTACGGCAGGGCCACTTCTCTTTCTGTTTTAGTCTGACTCTCACTGTGCAGTAACGGCAGAGGACGGGCTGCTTCTGAGATGGGATTTGGGGCACAGTATCCATGTTGCCTTTGCTAACTGTCAATCTGACACTTCCTGGAACAGCTGCTGAAGCGTATTAATGTACACTTGAGGCGTGAAATTGACTGAGCCTTTCTTCCCCTATGCATGTATGCTAATAATACAGCTGCTACCGACCCTGCGTTTACTAATGCTGCTGCTGCTTCTGCAACTATTCCTACTACTACTACTGCAACTACTACTACTACTACTACTGCAACTGCTACTACTACTACTACTACTACTACTACTACTACTACTACTACTACTACTGCTGCTGCTGCTACTACTACTAATACTATTGCTGCTGCTGCTGCTACTACTACTAATACTACTGCTGCTGCTGCTACTACTACTGCTGCTACTAATACTACTGCTACTACTACTACTACTGCTGCTACTGCTGCTACTGCTACTGCTACTACTACTACTACTACTGCTGCTACTCTGAATTAGGAAAGGAAATCCTCCAATGTCATGAATCTGTGCTTATCCACAGTGACTAACATGGCTGAACAGTCAAGATGGCCAACTATTGACTGTTCTCTGCTCTCCTTATCGGATGTCCTTAAATCCTGTTGCATGCTTAATTAACCAGTTTGATGCCACAAAAGCGGTTTTGCCACAGAGGACTTCAACCTACAGAGGGAAAAAAGTGATATGTATCGCCGGCATCCTAGAGGGCCTTAAACCAAACTGAGACATAAAGGCCCAGGGGAGCCTACCACTGTCTGCTCCTGTTATCTTCCCACAATGCACCTGTGCTCTGCAATTCCATTTGATTTGTGCAGGAGCAGGTGAGAAATTCTGGTCTAATTGGCATTCAGCTGTGGCTGTTTATCATCTAAAAATACAATCTGCAACAATAAATCCTGACCAAACACATTTGTTGCTGAATTGCATTATGTTAACGTCCTGACACAATGGCCATTTGCCTTCTCAGTCATGGAGGTGAGTCAGGGCTTAACTAGCAACACATTCATTGAAAAGAATGAGCAATTTACAGTAAAAATTGCCATTGACCCCGCTTCTGAAGGGGAGCTGCACAAGAGGCGTCTGTCGGAAGCCTGGGAGGTGTCCAACCACCAGCCCTGAATGCGCTGCGGAGATGCTAGAGATGCTACTAATACAGAACCAAAGATTGCTTTGTGTCAAAACAAATTCATCTCTTCATTGTGTGTGAGCAGGATAGATATTGACGGACTGAGTTGTGCGAATCGCATGCTGCAGAGATTACAACACGACTGGTTACTGAGTCTTATTCACATTTGGAAGCCATTTCTCTGCGCGAGTTCATACATCAGCCCACCAGCCTATCACACGCATGCGTGCCCGTGCGCACGCATGCACGCACGTGTGCCCGCGGCTGTGTTTGCGACTGGCTGAACGTGGTGTTTGTTTTTCGTCGACTGCGGTTCTCAGTTCTGCCTGGGAAGCGTTGACAGAACCTCTGAAGGCTGAACGAGGGGGATTGTGCCTTCTCTCGCAGAGCAAAGCGTTCTCCTCCCATGGGGGGGTCCTGCCGGGGGGGGTGTCATTCTGATCCACCTCTCCAACTGCCCTCTGATCTCAATCCAGCACTCACAATGCAAGGGCTAGGGTGTGTGGGGGGGGGGGGGGGGAGGAGGTGGTTGGTTTAATGAAAGGGGGGGTTAATGGTTTGATGAGTTGCAAAGTACCACTTGCTGCTATTTGTAAGTGAAATTCAGGGATAAATGCTGATTGAATCCAGGCTTAATGCTAATATAATGACTGCTCTCAGGGAGCGAACGCAGATGGATGAAAGGTAGTCTTAAGGGGTGTGAGATGTGAAATGCGGCTGCTAAATATCCCATGGTACTGTGGGTAAGGGATCCCCTGGCGCTCGCTGCCAAATTCTCCCTCCGGCTCCCTGGATATGGCCCTGTTATTTATTACTGCTGGAGCCCTCCCTCTCCTGCTACACTCAGGCACATCCAGCATCCTGCTGCAAAATGGCTGCCATGCATCTCACTGAGGGGGGCTGGAGACACACAGACACACACACAAATACGCAGACACAAACACACACACACACGCGCATACACACACACACACGCGCACACAAAACAGACGCAGACACAAGCACACACACACACATACACACACACACACACACACACACACACACACGCACATTCACACATACACACGCAGACACAAACAGACACACATGCGCTCACACATGCACACACACACACGCGCGCATACACACACACACAAACACACACAAACACACACACACATGCACACATTCCCTCCCTCTCTTCACTGTAGAGCGCTTTGAAATTCATGAAAGGCATCTATAATTATCATCAGGCATGTGTTACAGTGGAGATGGGCTGAATGTACGCATCTGCACACACACAAACACACACACTCACAAGGACAGTTTAAACCCCACAGATGTGAAATGGTGGAGTTCGGGGTTGCTGGTCATGAGTGGTAGTGGACAACTCGGGTGCAGTTTTGTACAAAGCATTACAGCCAGTGGAAAAGTTTACTGCTCATGGTGTGTTGGCAGCAACTATAGCGCAGTTCAGTTAAAGGTCAGGCCACACCAAAATAGCCCATGTCATACATAATGTGCTTCAGATATGCACATTTCAAAAATAATTGAGCAAATGAGCTTTGGCATAAGTTGAACTAAGTCCCAGATAGTTACACTGGAAATAACCTCATGAAACATTAATGCGGTTATCGCATCACATTTGTGGAACCATACCAACCATACCGTACTGTACAGTTGTGGATAGTTTTGGTTGGCCAGCTTTCCCTCACATATACCATGGTTGTGATTGAGAATGGTAATGCAGGGTTTTATAAATGCCGCCGGATCTATCGTACGGCTGCCCGTCTCGTGCCGCGGACGCTAGAACAGCTGCGCGTCTCTGAAAATGGCCGCCTCCGTATCGCATTCAATTAGACTGAGAGGAGGGAAGCTCCTCTGTGGTTGCCTTCAGCGCTCAGGACTGAGAAATTAAAGCGATCGTGTTGGCTAATGTGATCTAAAGGATAAGTTAGTTAATTGGATGCAATTCCGCTCCGCAGCCCAGGGCTATGGTCGGCGGTAACGTTATGAGCGACAGTGAGTGGTGCCTGGCTGTCTGCCAGTGCTACCTGCACCCCAGTGGGGAACACGGGGAAATACACCGTTTCTCCTCCAGGGAAAGCCTGAAAAATCTGAGCCAAGCGATAACGGCGATGGCGGTGTATTAGCACGTTAGCCTAACTCATTCATTTTCCAAACAGTTTAACTGTGAGAGGGTAAGGTTAATGATACTTAATGAGATTTTATTTTTACATCTGCATCTGTTTTATTGGAGGTCTCACACATTTTATTTACATTAAAACTTTATCCAGAACTTTCACACTGCCGGTATTTCCCTAGGTAATTAGAGCTAAAGGAGTCCTGGTCACATACACCTCTCAGTATCTCTGTATGTTTTTCCCATCATAAGACATAAATAATATAGTTCTTACTTTCTTACTACCAATGTTTCAATGTTTCCATGTGAGAAATCCTGAATCCTGAAGATTATTTCATTCTATTTTTTCATTAGTTTAGATAATAATCCAGAAGCACATTATTCACAGAGTTAGATTGCACTGTAAGAAGTGTGTGTAACTCCAGTACTTCCTCTTAAATAAGCCCCTGTGGACAGCGCATAATCAGATTGCTGGTGATCAGGCAGAGGAAGCTGCATACTCAGAGATGATATGATGTTAATGGGTTTTGTCTGAGGACGCATCCCTGCACCATTTTGTAGATCATAATCTGTGCTCCTTTCACTCGAGCGCATTGCTTTCAGTTACTCCAAACAGCACAGGAAGTGACAGGAGCCGTACGGCTGAGGTTTCCTGTGGCGGTCCCTCCTGTGCGGCTAACAGGATGTTTCAGACGGGATCGCTTCCTGTGGTGGGGGGCAGAGCAGTCTGTCACTCACTGGCTGAGAAACACACATGGTCACACACATAATCCCCGAGCTCACACCAGGATGAAGTGATCTCAGAGGCCCTGTCTCTCAGAGGCCCTGTCTCTCAGAGGGTCCTGTATGGCCCTGTCTCTCAGAGGCTCCTGTACGGCCCTGTCTCTCAGAGGCCCTGTCTCTCAGAGGCTCCTGTGGGACCCTGTCTCTCAGAGGCCCTGTCTCTCAGAGGCTCCTGTGGGACCCTGTCTCTCAGAGGCCCTGTCTCTCAGAGGCTCCTGTACGGCCCTGTCTCTCAGAGGCTCCTGTGGGACCCTGTCTCTCAGAGGCCCTGTCTCTCAGAGGCTCCTGTGGGGCCCTGTCTCTCAGAGGCCCTGTCTCTCAGAGGCAACTGTGGGACCCTGTCTCTCAGAGGCCCTGTCTCTCAGAGGGACCTGTACAGCCCTGTCTCTCAGAGGCCCTGTCTCTCAGAGGCTCCTGTGGGACCCTGTCTCTCAGAGGCCCTGTCTCTCAGAGGCTCCTGTACGGCCCTGTCTCTCAGAGGCTCCTGTGGGACCCTGTCTCTCAGAGGCCCTGTCTCTCAGAGGCTCCTGTGGGACCCTGTCTCTCAGAGGCCCTGTCTCTCAGAGGCTCCTGTGGGACCCTGTCTCTCAGAGGCCCTGTCTCTCAGAGGCTCCTGTACGGCCCTGTCTCTCAGAGGCCCCTGTACAGCCCTGTCTCTCAGAGGCCCTGTTTCTCAGAGGCTCCTGTACCGCCCTGTCTCTCAGAGGCCCTGTCTCTCAGAGGCTCCTGTGGGGCCCTGTCTCTCAGAGGCTCCTGTACGGCCCTGTCTCTCAGAGGCCCTGTCTCTCAGAGGCTCCTGTGGGGCCCTGTCTCTCAGAGGCCCTGTCTCTCAGAGGCTCCTGTGGGACCCTGTCTCTCAGAGGCCCTGTCTCTCAGAGGCTCCTGTACGGCCCTGTCTCTCAGAGGCTCCTGTGGGGCCCTGTCTCTCAGAGGCCCTGTCTCTCAGAGGCTCCTGTGGGGCCCTGTCTCTCAGAGGCCCTGTCTCTCAGAGGCTCCTGTGGGACCCTGTCTCTCAGAGGCCCTGTCTCTCAGAGGGTCCTGTACAGCCCTGTCTCTCAGAGGCCCTGTCTCTCAGAGGCCCTGTCTCTCAGAGGCTCCTGTGCGACCCTGTCTCTCAGAGGCCCTGTCTCTCAGAGGCTCCTGTGGGACCCTGTCTCTCAGAGGCCCTGTCTCTCAGAGGCTCCTGTACGGCCCTGTCTCTCAGAGGCTCCTGTACGGCCCTGTCTCTCAGAGGCCCTGTCTCTCAGAGGCTCCTGTGGGACCCTGTCTCTCAGAGACCCTGTCTCTCAGAGGCTCCTGTGGGACCCTGTCTCTCAGAGGCCCTGTCTCTCAGAGGGACCTGTACAGCCCTGTCTCTCAGAGGCCCTGTCTCTCAGAGGCTCCTGTACGGCCCTGTCTCTCAGAGGCCCTGTCTCTCAGAGGCTCCTGTGGGGCCCTGTCTCTCAGAGGCCTTGTCTCTCAGAGGCCCTGTCTCTCAGAGGCTCCTGTGGGACCCTGTCTCTCAGAGGCCCTGTCTCTCAGAGGCTCCTGTGGGACCCTGTCTCTCAGAGGCCCTGTCTCTCAGAGGGTCCTGTACAGCCCTGTCTCTCAAAGGCCCTGTCTCTCAGAGGCTCCTGTGGGACCCTGTCTCTCAGAGGCCCTGTCTCTCAGAGGCTCCTGTGGGACCCTGTCTCTCAGAGGCCCTGTCTCTCAGAGGGTCCTGTACAGCCCTGTCTCTCAGAGGCCCTGTCTCTCAGAGGCTCCTGTACGGCCCTGTCTCTCAGAGGCCCTGTCTCTCAGAGGCTCCTGTGGGGCCCTGTCTCTCAGAGGCCTTGTCTCTCAGAGGCCCTGTCTCTCAGAGGCTCCTGTGGGACCCTGTCTCTCAGATGCCCTGTCTCTCAGAGGCTCCTGTGGGATCCTGTCTCTCAGAGGGTCCTGTACAGCCCTGTCTCTCAGAGGCCCTGTCTCTCAGAGGCTCCTGTGGGGCCCTGTCTCTCAGAGGCTCCTGTGGGACCCTGTCTCTCAGAGGCCCTGTCTCTCAGAGGCCCTGTCTCTCAGAGGCTCCTGTGGGGCCCTGTCTCTCAGAGGCCCTGTCTCTCAGAGGCTCCTGTGGGGCCCTGTCTCTCAGAGGCCCTGCCTCTCAGAGGGCCGCTATGTGTTCACAGGCTGAGCTCAGAGACGGCGTCTCAGAACACTCACAGCGAAGGAACAGAACAGCAGAACAAAATCCTCCATGGAATCAGTATTCCACCACACTGCGGGATAAATAAAAGATTTATTTTCAATCTATGGTATAAATATTACATCTGTCGCAGACATCTTACAGTAAAACCATATTGCATTCCTCTCATAGAGTTTACAACATCAGTTATTAATAGCAGTAATGCGTGTATCTAAACTGAGATTGTTCAATACGCTTTCTGTTGTTTTTGTCGTCCGGTCAAAAATCAGCTTTGCGGCATATCCAAGCAGTCTTGTTTGATGCTTCAGTATGAAATTGCTTGACCTTGAGATACTGTATATGAATAAATAAGCACAAAATGGGAGAAAAGCAGAAATTTATACTGTAAATGTCAGGGTTTTTTCCATCGCCGTGTGAAGTCGGGCTTTCAATTATTCAGCCCCGGACTGGGATAGGAGGGAAACAGGCTGAGAGAGAGCGAGAGACATGCTTCTCCCACTCGCCCTGGGAGACGGCCAGCTCACTCAGCTTATTTCCTGACTTTAAGCTCACTTTTTAAACATAATTGGCACCTCCAATTTAATTGTTGGTACACTGCATAAATTAGTTTGCAAAGGCATGATTACCTAGAGGCAGCGCTGTCTCAAACGCACTCACACATACAAATACTCATTTGTCTGCTCCATTCTGTTTCTCCATTCTCTGCAATATACGCCGTATCCGTCATCTCCTAACGGAGAAAGCCACCCAGCTCCTAGTCCAGGCGCTCGTCATTTCCAGCCTGGATTACTGCAACTCCCTCCTAGCCGGTCTCCCAGCTTCTGCCATCGAGCCCCTCCAGCTGGTCCAGAATGCTGCAGCCCGCCTGACCACCAGTCAGCCCAGGTCGGCTCATGTCACCCCGCTCCTCATTGGCCTCCACTGGCTTCCTATTGCCGCACGCATCTGATTAAAGGCCCTAGTGTAGGAATTTCAGGCTGCTAAGGGGACTGCCCCACCTTACATACAATCCTTAGTCACTCCCTACTCCCCAGCTAGACCACTCCGGTCTGCCAGCTCTGGTCGCCTTATGGTTCCCTCACTACGAGCACCAGGCGGTCGAGCTGCACGTTCACGCCTGTTTTCCGTTCTGGTTCCTCAGTGGAGGAATGTCTTGCCTACCACTGCCTACCACTGTCCGCCTGTTTCGGCGCAGACTAAAATCACACCTTTTCAAACTGTACCTTAGTCCTACCTCCTGATTTCCCCCGCCCCCCTTTCTGATATCCCTATCCCTCTTGTCTAACCCCCCCAAAAAAAAAGAAAAAAAAAGAAAATTGCACTTATGATGACTATATGTTTAGAACAACACTTCATGTGTATTTTACTAGTTATGGATGTGATGCTTTAACTTGTGAAAGAACCTATGCACTTGTAAGTCGCTTTGTATTAAAAGCATCTGCCAAATGACTAAAATGTAAATGTAAAGGTAAAATGTTTCTTTCAAGTATATACAATGTATATTTTATATATACAATGATTGCATATCTAGCTCTCTCTCTTTCTCTCTCTCTCTCTCTCTCTCTTTCTTGTAAAAAAGGGGTCTGGACCCTCACGTTTAGTGCTTTTGTTGTGGAATGTCTTCCTCGCTTCCGTGTTCTCTCTTTTTCTCCTCTTTCTCTCTCTTCCCCTTGTGATTTGTGGGAGTTCTGTTTTTCTAGTGTTAAGGTGTTAAACTCTCTCTCTCACTCTCACTCTCTCACTCTCGCTCTCTCTCACACACACACACACACACACACACACACACACACACACACACACACAGCTCTGATTCCCTCTATGGCCCTTTAGGCTGGCACTGGTCTGTGGGATGTTTGGACAGAGGTGACCTTAGGGGACCGTGGGGGCTATCAGTCCGCCGCGATCCCAGAGCTGATATCCAGTTTGGGAATCCTTAACTGATCCGATGCGTCCCCCCTCCAGAGACGCTGTAAGCTGGGTGCATTCGCCCGCAAATTCCTGTCCTCTGAAAAACAAATCCGGCAGGAAAACACACACAGGCCATGCCTGCGAGAGAGGCGCTCGTGCCTGTGTGACGGGCTGGCTCCGTGAGCCCAAGGATCGGCGCGTTTCCGCAGGGGCCCGTGGGCGCGTGCGCTCCGGGGGAGAGGAGGAGGAGGAGGAGGAGGAGAGGAGGGAGCGGCGTGTGCCCTGGAGTGTCACTGACGCACCGCTCAGCGGGGCTGACTCGGCACGGCCCAGACGCCGTCACGCCGTCACACGCCTCCGCGCCCGGGTGAGGGGCGACCGCGCGCGTAACGCTCCGGAGGAGGTGCGCCCGGGGCGTCGTCAGGCCCCGATCCGGACCGCGCTCCGGGTTTATCGGCTCACGGGCGGGTTCGCCGCGCAACGGAGATGAAAGAATAACAAAGACACGCGCCCCAACAAGGGGGGAAATTAGAGCTTTATGAGTCCTCTGCCTTAAAATTGTAATTCAGGGCAAAACAACTTTGAATGGCGGACTGCCTCATTACGCTCTCCTGAATCGCGTTGGACGATAATTGATAATATCGTTGAACACCATTAAATAGCGCAATGTGGTAAGCCACTCAGAACCAATCTGTTTTGTTTTAGTGGAGTGTCTCTCTTTCTTTTTCCTCTGAAAGTGCTTTTATGTTGATGAAAGCATCCTTAAATGGTGTGGAAAGTTCCCCTCGGGCTGGCGCTGCCCACAGTGATGGTGTTGAAGTACTGATCTCAGACCTGTCCACAGTGATGGTGCTGGAGTACTGATCTCAGACCTGTCCACAGTGATGGTGCTGAAGTACTGATCTCAGACCTGTCCACAGTGATGGTACTGAAGTGCTGATCTCAGACCTGCTGTGTCCACAGTGGTGTTGTAGAAGTACTGATCTCAGACCTGTCCACAGTGATGGTGTTGAAGTGCTGATCTCAGACCTGCTCTGTCCACAGTGGTGTTGTAGAAGTACTGATCTCAGACCTGCTCTGGCCACAGTGGTGTTGTAGAAGTACTGATCTCAGACCTGTCCACAGTGATGGTGCTGAAGTACTGGTCTCAGACCTGCTCTGGCCACAGTGGTGTTGTAGAAGTACTGATCTCAGACCTGTCCACAGTGATGGTGCTGAAGTACTGATCTCAGACCTGCCCACAGAGATGGTGCTGAAGTGCTGATCTCAGACCTGCTCTGTCCACAGTGATGGTGTTCAAGTGCTGATCTCAGATCTGCACTGTTCGCTGCTGGTGGTGCTGAACGCTCTGCACGGATGAGGCGCTGTCCATTGGGAGTGGTTCTGAAAGCACGGATGAGGCGCTGTCCATTGGGAGTGGTTCTGAAAGCACGGATGAGGCGCTGTCCATTGGGAGTGGTTCTGAAATGTGTTGCATTGCTGTCGGTACAGAGCTGTTGTACAAAGCTGGTTCTGGTAGGACAGTCATTTTTGTTTCATGGCAAAGATCGAGCTGGAGTTGGGGTCTTCTCTGTTCTGCTCTCTCATGTTTTATTTCTCTTATCACTCTCATACACACACACATACACGCACACACGAACGCACACAAACACACACATTATCAACTTATACTCTCACTTGAATTGTATTTATGTGTGTGTGTGTCTGAACAGACGGGGTTAAGGTATGGAGTGTGTGCAGGCACAGAGAAAGACAACGCCCTGGAGAAGTAGAGAACTTGGCTGCAAGTGTGATGTAGACAGTATTAGCCTGGTGCTCAGCTGTGTGTTAGCACTCTTTAAAAAGCCCTGCTTCAGCAGTGAGGCTTGTGTCCTCCATAAACATGGGAGGAAGGTTCTCCAGTCTGCAAACAGAAATGAACTCTCCAGGACATGAATATGCAGAAGCGAGAGCGTAACTTGAGGATAAATAGTGTTTTTTATCTGCAGATAGTGCAGTGTGGCCTTTATCTCTGCACTGTGTATTTTGTAACAGTTGTTAAAAGAGCGCCCTGCTGTAAGCCAGGAGCTGCGTGTGCTCTGCACCGTAGCTGCAGCTTCTCAGCAAGCCTGCCCATGAATACTGGATCATGTGTTCCTGCTCTCTTCCTGCCTGTCTGTCAGCATCTTCTTTCCTCTGACCTTCTGCTGTCTGTCTGCCCTCCCTCCCTCCTTCCTTTCCTCCCTCCCTCCCTCCCTCCTTCCTTTCCTCCCTCCCTCCCTCCCTCTCATTGTCTGAATATGCTCACCACACAGGCTTTGGCCAAAATAAACTGCATATGAAAACAAGTGTTGAAGTGTTGAAATTGTATAATTCCTTTCCCGTGAGTGTGTGCATCGCCTGTGCATCTGCATGAGTGAAAGGCTGTAAGAATGACAGATACATGGGCACACCTGTTCCATCAGAAACCGTGTTGTCCAAAGTGAGGCGGTGGTTGTGCTGTGATGGTGGAGGGGGGTTGGCAGGTGGCGATCAGTGCCCCCAGGGACCCTTAATATGTTTCAGGCACGGCGCTAAAGAAATGGGAGAGAAATATCTCGGGGTGATGTGACCTTTAAGATCACGGAAAATTCTCTCTGGCTGTCTGCGGGAGTCAGAGAGAAGCGTAGCATAGCGAAAAACAGACAACGGGGGAGACTTCATTTGCAATGCGCGGCTCTCGCCCATTAAATGAATTGATTTTCGTCTGTGAATGGCGGACTGAGTTGTTTACGGCTGCAAGTGTATCTGTGCGCGTAACGCTGTCAGATGAAGCGCCGTTAATAACCCGAGACTGCTCTCATTTTTACTTATGGGCGCGGGTCCGGAATGTAGCGGCGCCAGACCGCAGCATAGCCCCGGAGCAGCTGGACTATCCGCTGCTCGCCGCCCAGGCAAACGGTCGCGTCTTCCGCACTAAACCGTCATAACGAAATGAAAAGAGGTCCTCTGGCGCTTTTGTTCCGATGAACAGCGCCACTTGTGCAATTTACATCCATCTATTTTTTCAGCTGAATAGCCTCTTTCAGGCAATTATCCAAAAGGTTGTCAACGTGCATTAGCTACTGGAGCCGGCCCTGCGTTGATTAGAATGGAGGGAGGTGAATACGCTAATGCTCCTCGCAGCAGATGATAGGCTATAGATTTCAGACCGCATCCAGTTTAGCTCTATCTGCCGCTTTTTTATGATTATTATTTTTTTATTTTTTTACGAAAGCGGAACTGCCACTATAACAATACAGCAGCGTGAACGCTGGAGTAAAGCCTATGGAAAAAAACGTAATGAGAACAAATGGAAGCGTGGGGATGATGTGCGGAGATGGGGAACGCAGCCGGGGGGTGGTCAGGGTAGGAGAAGCACGGGCGACAGTTGATTTGTTTTACGCCTCATTCTGATTGGGTGAAACAGAAAGTTGTTTTTCTTCTTTCTTTTTCCTCAACCTAGCGTGAAATTGAACATGATGGCGCACAGACTCGCGGAACTTAACAGGTAAATGATGTAGCTTGTTAAACCGAGCTTTGTGCATGAGAGGAGAGTCCAACAAAGACGCATTTATTATTATTATTATTATTATTATTATTATTATTATTATTATTATTATTATTATTATTTTTATTATTCACCATTATTGTGATAAAGATGTGTGTATTGTTTGTTAATCTGAGGTCTGAGGCTCCATTAAATTTTTCGGTGTCTTCAAAGGCATGGCTTGGCTCCCTCTGACAGAAGAGAGACACACAATCTCTTGTGTGTGTGTGTGTGTGTGTGCGCGCATGTGACTGTGGGTGCACGTGTGTGTGTGTGTGTGTGTGTGTGTGTGTGTGTGTGTGCGCGCATGTGACTGTGGGTGCACGTGTGTGTGTGTGTGTGTGTGTGTGTGTGTGTGTGCGCGAGCCCGCATGTGACTGTGGGTGTGTGTGCACGTGTGTCTGTGTGTGTGTGTGTGTGTGTGTGTGCACGTGTGTGTGCACGTGTGGCTGCGGGAGTCTGTGTGTGTGTGTGTGTGTGTGTGTGTGTGTGCATCTAATCATTTTCATACTTGTTTTGCTGTTGGAACAGAGGCTAAATGTGACAGTGATTTTTATAACATGCCACATTCGTAGGGGAGCCAGAGAGGAGGGTTGGGAGGTGACAGACTGCTTCCACTGACTGTGTGCGAGGAAGAAAGTCAATTGCAATTAAGAGATTCAAACACTTCCTTTGACGAATAACCACCATTGTCTCTCATTCTCAGTTAAAATCCCCCGCACTTTCAATATCCTTCCTCTGGTTGCCAAGTCTTCTACCCAAAAGTCTGATTTTTTGGATAAATCTGTTGAATTTATTTGCGACTGCACTGCTAGGGCTATAGACCTGTAAAACGAGGAGTACGGAAAAGTGAGAAATGTGATGGCAAACACACGCTCGTGTTTACGCCTCAGCAACAGTCTCTATTACCGCTGTGCGACTGTCTGAATGCAAAACAGCCATTCAGCTGGAGAGACTTTGACACAGGTCCCTTTTCAAATGAATGACTGTAATTGTTAGGTGTCGTTTGTTTTCGTTTCATTTTGGCTTCTTGAAGTCGGCCCTTTTTGACCCTGTGGAAAAAGCAGGATTTCAATAATGTATGCATTTGTGCTGCTGTCAGACCTGGGCCCTGGCAGTGATCCGGGATGGGCATTTCATAGTGCAGCCCCCCTGAAATAAAGCCCCCCCCCCCCCCCCCCCCCCAAGGCCCCTGTAGTGAAGAGCTCATAAATCATTCAGACACAGAATGATGAAAACACAAATGTGGGTCCCAAGCAATTCGCTCCAGTGGCCCCCCCCACCTTCGAAGTGCCAAGCAACGGAGGGAATATTAAACAGCCCCTGCCCCGCCCTCTCCGACCCCTGGGCCCCTCCCGCTGCTGTGGTGAGGAGGTAATGGCACCTGCTCGTCAGGGACCCTGGGCCAATGACCATCTCCCAAGAGCCCGTTTCCCATTGCCAGTCTGTTTTTCATTGGCCGAGGCCTAACTCTGAAATTATTTTAAAACCAGGTTTGATTCGTCATTAAATGTAAGTGTATTATCTCCCGCATGAAAGAAGCGAGAGGCTCTGAATGTTAAGAGCACAATGGACTCAGCTGCCTTCACTTACGAGCGCGGTGCTGTGTTATTGAATCTCACCTCACCATTATGTTCTACTCCAGCTTCCAGCTGAATCTACTCCCAATGTAAATGCAAACAATAGCCCTCAGCGTGTGTGGAATTACAGAAGCGCCAGCGTATACTGTGAAAATATAATCATAAACTCCCCAACAGACCTTGCCTTGTTTCAGTCCCAGTACTTCTGCCTGTATTTGTGCTCTTTATACTGTAGGCCTTTTTGGGATTATCGTGCTGCAATTGGTTTAGCAATTGAATACTTTATGATCCTGTGAGAATTGCTGAGTACCTTTACATCTGCATTTATTATATTTACTATTTATTTCTGCAGCTGGGTATTTTACTGCCAGTTGAAGTAGCTTGCTCAAGGGTATGATGGTGGTGCCAAGCTGAGAATTGAACCTACAACCTTTAGTTTCCAGCAGGACATAAGCACAGCCAGAACATGAAAAAACTACATCACTGTTGTTTTTAAACCAGGTTGATTGGTTGCCCAGTGGTTGGCAGCCCAGCTGATTGGTTGCCCAGTGGTTAGCAGCCCTGCTGATTGGTTCCCAGTGGTTAGCAGCCCAGCTGATTGGACTACCTTGTCATGTAAATCACAGCTATCGAGACATCGGGCATGGCTTGGGCTGAAGTCTGTGGGCTGCGGGCCTGTGGATTTCACAGTTTGACCGTCTGCTTTCTAATGGTTCTCCAGCTTTCCTGCAGTCTTCAGCCCCCAAAAGGACTCAGTTCAGTCTCCTAGGCATAGTTTTCATGGTTGTTCACAGCTGTGCCTGCAGGTTCCCACTGACATTAGCCTCTGTTGAAGACTGCTAAGCTGAGTGTTCGGCTTTGCAGAGTCATAGGCTTTTATAAAGTGTTTTTAGCCACTCTGTTCTGAAGTCTCTTTGGTATCCTTTCGGTGTAAACGAATGAGAGAGGAGACGTTAGTCATAATTTGGTTCAGAGTTCAGAGGCAACATTCAAGCTCAATTTTGACTAATTGGATTCCAGATATATCTTTGTCTCACTCTCTCGTTAATCATTTGGATATGTTTTTCCAAGAATCTGTAGGTAGAGTATGTGCATATGTCCGGCTCAGATGGCTCTGAATGCATCACGCTCAGTAAATGAATCATTGTCCTGATTTTAGAACCTGTATCTTGGATGAAAATGAGAGCGAGCAAGGACATATGATTGAGATGAGTAAACATGCCTGCAGATAGTCACACCCGGTCGTTTAAATGGGCCTTTTAACGACCTGTTAAAATGAATTTGCCATGGGCTGGGCTGTTTCTCTCTGAGGTGGGAGTTGTGGCTGTCACAGGGCTGATTCTCTGGGGTAGGGTAAGGATTTTACCAGCCCTAACTGTGGGTCTGCGGGGGGAGGGGGGCCGCAACTGGGAACAGCTGCTGTTCAAAGAGAAGGATTGGAGAATTCAAAAACTCCCCCCCCTCTGTTCTGGAGTGGTGACATTTCACCGGGACATTTTCTCTGCTGCTGTGCTGGGATTGGTGTATCTGCACTGGGAAGGGCGGCTGGGTTGGGGTATTTCGCTGGGAGGACCACGTGGCTTCTCTCACGGCGAACAGTCTCTCAGTCTCTCTCGGAGTGAAGCTGCTGTCAGCACGGACAGCTTGAAGGAGAGCCGGCAGATAGTTACAGGTGAGCGGAGGGAAGTGCCTCTCTCTCAGGGTGCTAATCTAAAAATAAGCGCTACACCCGCTAAGAGCTGGAGCAGCACGCTCCCCTCCCACTCGCCGCCCCTTCTCCTGGGTGTGTCACCAGGTAGAGCATGTCATTATTTTATATAATTGTTTCCCAACGTCAAAGCGCATTTTTCAACTTCCCCTCGCAGGTGTGTAATCTCGCACCTGTCAAAACAGCGAGTCGGGGCTTGAAAGTCTCCCGTCACTCAGCTGAAGAGGAGCGCGACGCTCTCCTCTGAACCTGCGAATCGGAGCATCCCACCCGGCGTCTCCTACGCAGTCTTGTTTGTCTGAAACGGGGGGATTTAACCCCCGCCTGGGTGGGGCGGGGGGTACTCCTGCGTGGGGACTGGTGTATTGAGTTGCCTGCTGTAGTCTGCTTTCATTTATGAAAACAAGTTTTGTACTTGTTATTACTTCTGTAGCTGTGCTTGTCCTTGGTTGTCACAGAAGCTCTGTGAAGAGAGATTAGAGGGGGGATTGAGAGTTCACTCGTGAGCTCATACCACAGCGGCTGCGCTTGTGCGTGTGTATGTAAAGGTGCGTGCGTGTGCCCCATTTTGTGCCCCATTTTGCTGTGCTGCCATTTTGGAAGCAAGACGCTGGGCCCAGTGGCTCTTATGTATGTCAGTGGGTCTTCACGCACGCCCATTTAATGCCATCTGTTTACGCAGCTGCCAGGGAACTCTTCCCAAAAATCTGCAGTCTGTTTTCCCGATGTGGCCTGAGCAAATAACTAATGTACGCCCAGATCAGTGTGTGACCCTCTGCCAGCAGCACGCCCCTGCGTGTGTCCCACTTCTGACACCAGGAATCTGCCTCTCCCAACGGTGACTGATTCACCGCGGGGTCCTGGGTCAGTGCGTCACCGAGGGAGAGGAGGGGAGGCGGGGGTAACACCACACGGAGAGCTGAGCCTCGCTCCCCCTCTCCATCTGCATCTCTCCCCCTCCACACTATTCACTCACACTGTTCACTCATGCTGTTCACCCACACTATTCTCACACACTACTCACTCACACTACTCACTCACACTGTTCTCTTACACTATTCTCACACACTATTCACTAACACTATTCACTCACACTGTTCACCCACACTATTCTCACACACTATTCTCACACACTATTCACTCACACTATTCACTCACACTGTTCACTCATGCTGTTCACCCACACTATTCTCACACACTATTCACACACACTATTCACTCACACTGTTCTCTTACACTATTCACCCACACTATTCACTCACACTGTTCTCTTACACTTCACACACACTATTCACGTACAGAGTTCACATACTATTCCGTCACTATTCTCTTACTCTATTCACTGACACTACTCATTTACACTGTTCACTCACACTGTTTACATTCACTATTCACACTCACTCACACTATTCACTCTCACTATTCACGTACAGAGTTCACATACTATTCCGTCACTTCCAAGCTTGTTTCTGCCTAATTCCGCCACTCTCTGTTGAAGTGATTTTATCCTCTTATGTTCATCCATGTACTGTACTGTGGCTGTGTCTCCAGAGGCCAGGACTCAGCAGGAGGGAGGTGTTTTTTCCCCTGAAGACAGAGAGACTCGCTGGTGAGGGCCTGCTTAATGAAGAGGGAGATATGGGGAACCGTGTTCAGTCTTGTTATTTAAAATAGCAGCAATTATATTTATGCTGCAGCTTTGGAATTAAACACGCCAGAAGAATGGCAAAAAAAAGAACAATACTGTAGAACAAGGAATTTACCATGACAGGAGTCCTTATGTTAGAACGAGTGCAGAGACTCTGTCCACCAGGCAGCCAGCTCTGAACCCATATCAAATCCCACCCCGATATCTGAATCCCCTTGGGTCCAATTTTCTGCCATTCCACTTTCTGTAGTGTGATTCCATCTCTATCTGTGAATAAAGCGAAAAATACAAAAGGATTTTAAAATACATTCAAATAAAAAGGATTAAGATGTAGTTGAAAAAAACCTAGATTTTTGCACACCCGCATGGCTCCGCTCTGGGTAATATATATTTTTTCTGGATTTATTCTTTTGTAGTTTTTGTAGCTGTCAGAACAGTAGAGATACGTTTGGCCGATTCCTGTTCATATGGCCACGGGCTATTTGCAGCAGCACAATTGACTGACAGCTGTGGATTACGGTCTATAAGAAATTTCACCCGCTAAAGGTGAAGATGAGTGTTTAGGGTGGACGGGGGTAAAGGCAACCGGTCACTGTGTACGTGAACTTCACCAATGAGCTGCCCTTTGGGTTATTTAACTGGATTTTTGGTGGGGTTGTGCACTGAAAAAAGACTGTGGCCTCTCCATGCATTATTACAGTGATGGATTGGGAGAGCCCTCCTTGGATGGAAAGCATGTATACAGCAGGTTGTTTTCGCAGGAGGTGGGGTGATCTTAAGGCTTCGGGTCACCCAGGTTAAGCCATTTCTCTCTGGATAGAGCGTGTGACCTCCAGCCCAAAGCTGAAACCAGAGTGAGCTCTTACCCTTTAAAAACCCCATGTGTTTCCTGTCACTGCCCCACATGCGTGCCCTGTCTCAACCACTCATTCACTGCTCACTCACTACCTAGCCAAACGTCTTCTGAGAAATCAGTCCTGAAGGAACCATTTATATTTGACATTTACATTTAGCATTTACCTTAGACTTTAATGCATGATATTACTCTTGGAAAAGTGAATACGGTGTTTTAGATTATTTTCTCTCTAAATGTTTAAAGAATCATTTGAAAATTGTTGTGCTTTTTTTTAATACATGGAGACATGCACATGCACACACGCACACACACGCACACCCTCACGCATACACACACACAGATTCTACTGAAACTTGCTGACTGGGTGCTGAGAAAAGCCCAGATAAATATTTGATTGAGGGTTAGTTTTCTGATGAGGTTGAGATGGCAGGGTCGACGGTGGATGAGGAGTTCATTAGAGTGTACATTCAGGCCACTAATATCGTAAACATGATAATTTACAGTACCTGTGTGCAACTGCAGAAAAACAAAACCATAAAACCTCTTGTGTGTGTCTACGCGCATGTGTGGGCATACAGATTACAGTTTACACAAGTACACGTGATAAAACTACATAGTACAGTAATGTAAAACAATAGCCTGAGTTGTATTTGATACTGTCTGAATGTACATTCACTGAGCACTTTAGTAGGTATTTATTATACTTCTGCTGCTGTAGCCTATCTGCTTTGACGCGTTGTGTGTTCAGAGATCACTGGATACCACTGTTGTAATGTGTAGTTATTTGCGTTGCTGTCACCTTCCTGTCAGCTTTGACAAGCCTGGCCATTCTCCCTGACCGCTCTCATTAACAACTAGTTTTTCCCCCCAGAACTGCTGCTCACAGGATATTTTGTGTTTTGCGCACCATTCTACAAATCTAAAGACTCCTATGCATGAAAATCCCAGGAGATGAGCAGTTTCTGAGATACACAAACCACCCTGTCTGGCACCAACAATCATTCCACGGTCAAAGTCACTTAGATCACATTTTTTCCCCATTCTGCCATTTGGTCTAAAAAATAGCTGATCCTCTCGACCACGTCTGCCTGGTTTTACGCATTTAGTTCCTGCTACATAATTGTCTGATTAAATATTTGCCATTAACAAGCTGGCGTACAGGTATACCTTATAAAGTGCTCAATGAGTGTATGTATACATTTATTTGCAGTGTTTGTCTTGAATGTCCTAGTTTTGAGAGAAAAAATCTGTGGTCATTTCTTTTTTTATTCCCAGCCTCAGTGAGCCAGGACTGCAGGCTTGAGCTGAGAGGTTTGATTAGACTGCTATTTGTAACATTAAACTCTTCCAAGTAGGGGTCTTATTAGCTAATGTAGGTCATGTGCCCTGTAATTAATCTGGTGTGTTCAATTGCTTCCTCAGTACCGATACAAGAATGCTTCCGTTGCGACAGTGTTGGAACAGTGATACAATTCTCGTTATTTTGGCTCCGTACTCCTGTACTCCTGAAGTCTGTGACATCACTAGATGATGGTATCTTCCCTGGTGATGCTCTGCCAGGCCTGTACTGAAGCCATCTTCAGTTCCTGTTTGTTTCTGGCACATTTTGCCTTCAGTCTTGTCTTCGGAAAGTAAAATAGCATGTTCATGATCAGTGATTGACTTGGCCAGTCAAGAACTTCCCCTTTTAGGCCCTGAAAAACTCTTTGGGGTCATTATCCTGCTCTCAGAAAAATTATATTGTTGCATTTACTTTAAGTTCTTGGACCATGTCCATATTTTTTAATCATTTGAAGTTGCATACTTAATAATACTGTATGCAACCATAATTTTTATTAAGTAATCATTGAGTGAAGCAATTTCCAATTAATTTTGAGGTGTTTGGTTTGACCTGAGCGGATGAGATTTCACATCAAGTCACATCAACAAGGAAGTCAGTTAGCCAGTTCCCATGGCAGCCAAACATGCCCAAGCCGTACCACTACACGACCTCCACCATGTTTCACAGATCATGAGCAGTTCCTTTCTTTTCTCCACACTTTCTTCTTCCCATTACTTTCGTAGAGGTTCATACTCATCTCATCCATCTGTCAGACATTGTTCCAGAACACTACTGTTTTAATGTACTTGTTTAGCAACCTATCTGTCCTGTTCTTGAGCCTTGCTAGTCAACCCTCTGAGGTTATGCTGGTGTAGTCTTCTCTTTATCTTCTCAGTGGTCTTGCATAGCCTGCCTGGTTCTTTGCTATTGCTGTGCTGAGTTCCTGCTTCCTAACAATGTATCAAACAGTTGATGGTCCTGTTGAGAGACAACAGCAATAGACTCCACATGCAAATTCTGCTCCTAGAATCAAATCTGCACCTTATGTAGCTTTCTTGTGTATGAACATGCAAAGGCACACAGCTGACTCATTAACCGCTGAGCCGCCAATTGTCCAATTAGCTTTTCTCCACTAAGACTATGTTGTTCACCTGATATGGATGCAATTACCGGACTGATGCCTGCACTCTAAGCCCATATTCATTGTTTTATTTCAAATCTAATGTGCTGGAGAACAGACATTAAAATGGCACTGTCCCAATGCCGGAATATAAAAATATTATCCATCCAAGTCTATAAATGAATTGAAGTGTAATAGCCCAAATAAATATATCAAAGATGTTTGTGGATGACATGAACAAAATCTGGATAAAAGCAATGAAAGTTTGATGTTTTGGGTTTGGAAGGTTGTGTATGGAGTATACTGTTCCCATGTTTTACACTAATGCTTCATCATGACATATTCATCACCCTAGTTCTGTCTCATCATATTCCTGAGGTTTCATGTATATTTTATGGGCATGGCACATGGTCTTCATTGAATGATGTAAGATTTCTCTATCAGGCCTTGCAAATGGAGCTTCAGTAACATCTTCTCTGGAGCTAGTTTTAATCTTCTTTTGATCTTCTTGAACATTTTTTATTTCTCTTTTTACTTTAAATATTAGCTTATAATTAATATAATATTAATATTACCGGGAGCAACCCAGAACAAAAAAGCATTTGCAGATATCAAATAAAAGAAAAACAACGTTCAGAAGGCACTTGATTTAGTGTTGTGTACTACAAAGTGGCTTATGCACTCACAAGGCAGGAGCCCTTTAGACATATCTCTGTATGGAGAGGTGAGTCATGACTGAGCTGGTAACAGCATACGCTGTGTGGACCTTTCATTGATTTGTCCATCGGTGGAGGTAGTGGACGTTGGCTTGGAAGAGAAGTCAAGTGTCTTGTCTTTCACAGGTTGATGTTGAAAAGCTCAGTGATCCAGAAGAGATGTCTGAATGACCTGGCTCTTTAGCCCAGAGACTCCAGGTCTAAAAGCATGAGGAAAAAACAGCTGCAAGCCGCGGGCTTCCTGTGGGAAGGATGAACGGTGGTTCATATTCGACGGGAGACAAACGGCTTGTCAGACTCTGCCATCTCCAGCCATCCTTCAGCATGGCAATAGTTTCTCCCCTTTTATCGAGACACTTCTCAGTGCTGTCTTGGCTCAACTGGAATTGGGTTTCGGACAGCTGGGCTGCGAGCAATTTGAAGCACAACAAAACTGTACCTCAAATGAGCACAGTGGTAATGCTGTGGGAATTGATTTTCCAATAGAATAAACAGAAAAAAATGAGAGGATTGCTTTCTCACATTCGTCCTGCCCGTTCCTGCTCTTCCACCTACCTGCAGCAGACCCGATTAATCAATCCACAGACCTGCTCAATCGAACCTGCAGACATACTCAATTGATCTGCTCTGAAGGTGAGCTCAGAAGACCTGCCAACATATTGTCTGATTAATCACCATCTTTGACCTCGATTCACCAGGCCTGGCTATGAACAACAAGCTAATTAGTGCAACGTCTAACCTTCTTACTAAGCATTCAGCAATAAAAAAAGCAAAAGCTTTGAACAAAAACCGCCATTGATTATGAAGAATTATTTCTGCTACTACTCCAGAAACTGACCTTTTCGGTGTTGTATCTTGATGCGAGCCATTGAAACAACTCCCTGGTGAGGTAAGGTGGCCAGGGGAATCCCTCAGAGTCAAGGTGACCTTGCAGCGTGAAATTGGATGTGTTCTTCATTAATGCGTTGGGGAGGGGGGAGGAGGGTCAAGGGTCAGCCAGGTTGAGCAGATTGCACTCCGCTCCAAGGGGCTTTTCTCTGGTGGTGTTCCGTGGCCTTCATCGGTCTGAAAGTGCTCTCCTTTATCCTCCTTGCACACTGACAGAGCAGGAGCAAACTGAGCCTGCATGATGAATAACCTCCTCCACAAGTTGCCCACCATCTGCTGGCTTCAGGGGGCTGTGGGCCCCTGAATATGAAGGTGAAATAACATGCCCCTATAGCCTGCCTGGTTAGTGTCAGCGCGGGGGGAGAGTACAGGGGACAGTAAAGGAGAGCACTGAGGTTCTGAGTCAGGTCCGGACCTGGTCTCCTATAAGCACACACGCATCCCTGCTGGGGTGAACGGGTGTTTTATTCTTTGTTCAGTTCCATTCAGTTTTATTTGTGTCACACTTTTTACTTACTGTCACAAAGACCCTTTATAGAGTACCAGAAAGGCAAACACCAGACCTATATAGTCTATAGTCTTTGGCCTGGACCAGGGGGTATCAATCTTTTCCAGTCCAGGGACCCCTCCCACCCAGGCTCAAAGGCATCACTGTCCTAAGTTAAAGGTGGGGCGGGGCTGTGAGATGGCAGACCCCTGGTTCAAAACCTACAACCTTGACTAATGGCTATGAATCAAGTTCCCAGTGAAGTGCACGGAGCCACACTGCTGAGAAGCTGGCCCTTAAACCTCTCTAAACCCGAGTCCTGGAGATAAGGCATGTGGCCTGATTCAGTCCCGGCCCTTCTGGGCACAGGCCCACTGTGCTGCCGCAGTTTATCAGCCTCCGTGCAGGTCTCTCCGGGCCACTGAGCTGCACCACACTGCAGCTCAATGAGGGCCATGCCCAGCCTCCTCCCGCTTCTGGAAAGATCCATGCACCGCTCTTTCTGCCAGAGCCATTATCAACTATAGTGCAGATCCCCATTTTTGGCATAGTTTGACACTAATAAGTGCTCCCCCCTCTTCGAAACGACCGTGTGACTCCATCATCTTGAACACTAGAGATATACGAACATCTGTTGTTGAGACCTGACCAACACGACACAGTTACCGAGCTCGGCAGACCCAGGGACATTAAAGCCTCTGCCAAGCTGTCTGTCTCTCCCGTATCATGTCATTAACCTCCACCAGGCCTCAGTGTGCCCCCAGACACATAACACCTGTGTGTGTGTGTGTGTGTGTGTGTGTACATGTGTGTCTGTGTGTGTGTCTTTATGTGGAAACAGATGTTAACAGCCCTCTGATTCATTATTTAGCCTCATGAAGAGCTCCGCTCTGAGACCGTATAAAACCACAATGACTTCCTTTCCACCTGAGCGTGCTGGAGTAATCAGCCGCAGAAGCAATCAGCCGGTGATGTCAGGTTCATCTGCAGCTGGTGTGATCTGAGCTCGGCTCTGTCCCTGTCCCAGTTCACCCAGAACATACGAATGAGTCCCATCAGCCAACTCCTCTCCACACTCTCTTCCCTCTCAGCTGCCATGTCTTCACCGGGGGGCCCAGGGAAGGGGCCTACAGGCCCAGGGGAAGGGGCAACAGGCCCAGGGGAAGGGACCACAGGCCCAGGGGAAGACGCTGTCTAGACTTGCTCAGGCTGCCAGTTTGCCTCTTTGTCTGTAACAATGGGAGACAAACTAAGAATAGCTTGATGACATTGTATCCTGTGTATGTACATCCTGTGTGTGCACATCGCTGTGTATTAAAAACAATAGAACCTATGGTAGTTGATGATCTGGTAAATGTGGTGAAAAC
Source organism: Conger conger (assembly GCF_963514075.1). Classification (NCBI taxonomy): domain Eukaryota; kingdom Metazoa; phylum Chordata; class Actinopteri; order Anguilliformes; family Congridae; genus Conger; species Conger conger. Next base: position 16,743,084 of record NC_083777.1, on the reverse strand, counting down.
TCTAACTGTCCAGCACCCAACACCCCCTGTGGTGGATACTGTGGAAATTGATTGTACTGTCCCTCTCACACATATTCCTGTTTATCACAAGCACACGGACAAGTGTTCTCTTGAAAAGCAGCCGGCTCAAACAGCAAGCCCATGCGGACCGGTCGCTGGTATCGACCGTATTTCAAAAGGTCTCCTTTAGTTTTGAGAAGGTGCTCAACTACTGATGGTTTAGTGCAGCAGGATTTGTGTTTTATTACAGATAGAAGTCTGGACAGGACACAGCGCTAACTGCCACTCATCGATCCCGTCTCTGCTGGAAGCCTTTCCTGCAGAAAATACCAGTTTTTTCCCCAATTTTCTCTCAGGTTTGCAAGAAAATAATGTATTATTTCCCCCCACAATTGTAAGGAAGTTGTGTGGTAATCACACCACAAGAGGTGATGGTAGAACTATTGTAAGAAACAAAAGTGTAGACTTTTTTGTTCTTCTCTGCTGAATAGTCCTAATCCTTCAGGACGGGCACTGACAGATCTACAGAGACAGTGTAATGAGCAGCTGGCTCTGATCGATTGGACTTAAATGCATAAAGCAGCTGTTTTCCCACTGATATTTATTCACAGTACCGCACTGTCAGGCCTTCTTAGTGTGTCTCCCTAATCTCTGATTCAGTATCTGTCCATTAGGTCTCTGTCTCAGCCTGCTGCCAGACAGACAGCTTTATCACTAAAACATTTCATTAGATTTGCTTAGATCCGCTTGCTGTGCGCGCGTGTATGTGTGCATGTTGACGCGCATGTGTGCCTGTGTGTGTGTGCATGTGAGAATGTGTGTGTGTGTGTGTGTGTGTGTGTAAACGGGTATGTGTGCCTTTGTGTGTGTGTGTGTGTGTGCCTGTGTGTGTGCGCGTGCATGTAAACGGGTATGTGTGCCTGTGTGTGTGTGCCTGTGTGCATGCATACCTGTGCGGAGGTGTGTGTGTGTGTGTGTTTACACGGTTACAGTGCTTCCTGTCAGGTCGACGCCTGGATCTCTGAGTCCCATTTTAATTACTGGTCTCAGCAGGGGAAGCACGATGCTTCAGCTTACGTCAGAGAGAGAGAGAGAAAGGGGGAGAGAGGGGGAGAGAGGAGCTGAAGAAAAGGGAGAGAGAGAGAGAGGGAAAAGGAATGAGATTGGAGGGTGTTGGAATCTGAAGGTTAAATGTGGAGATAATTGTATGAGCTCCTTTGTAACATGCTGTATTTAAGCCCTTGTGTGCGAGTCTAGCTGAATACCAGTTGATGTAAGGCTAGGTGCTCGGCTCTGCATTCACATTTATCTGCCTGAGATGAGGGATCACACATTATTTATTTTGGGGGCTGTTTTACGCGGCGCTTGTGGTGCGCGTGAGCATACCCAGGGTGAGGAATTCAACACTTGGAGCACAAACCGAACTGAGGGAGCGGCAGCGCCGTCTGGCACCGGAGAAATATCTGGAATGCAGTCTGTTAAAATTAGACTCGGATTTCACCTGAATGTTGAGCGTGGTGTCTGTACCCTCCAGTCGTGTGTTCTGGGAGCAGATAGAGGGGAGCGGAGAGGGAGCTGGGCCGAGCTGACTCGTCAGCAGAAAAATAACAGCGAGGGAGCGTATGTGCTACATATTTATGTTTATTTATTTTCTCCTCTCCTGGCCTGTGCTGCCGTGACTCTGTCCCATTTCGCAGACCTCCTGCAGCCCCAGCTCCACGCCGCCCGCCCCCCTCTCCGTTTAACACACAGCTGTGAGCGCGGGCCTCCCAGCCCGGACCCAGGGGCGTCCGCTCCGCTCCGAGAGCGAAATGCCAGCCACTCGCCTCCTCCCTCCCTCCCTCCTCCTCTGGCCCTTTGAGTTCATCACTCTTTGCTGTTTCCTCCTTCACAATAGCGCTTGATTTTGATTTAAGGCCGGTTTCGCTCAAATCCAAAACGCGACAGAGCAGACATGAGTGTTGGGTCTGATTAGATTCTCAATTAATTCTGCTTTCTAAACAGTCTGGTTCCCTTCCATACAAACCGTCTGCAGCTTCTTTTTTTTTTTCCTTTTTTTTACTCATCGAAATTAGATTGAAGAAAAAAAAAACCTGCAGCATTCATCTTCACCCAACCATTACATTACATTTATTTTGCCAGCTCTCTTATCCAATGGGAATTACGCCGTGAAGTACAAGTACTTTCAAGAATACAAGCTGAAGTATGGGGGACTGTAGTGGAAGATAAAATACATACTTTATGACTGTGTAATAACAAGCGCTAAACGCATTTCTTTTAAACCTCTTAGTTTTTTTATATACTCTTTTTAGATACTCTTCCAAAGGTAGTCAAACTGTCCAGACTATTTATAATATAACCGTTCACATCTTTTCAGCCGAGAACAAGAGTCACACTGATCCCACACCAGTAAGAGAATGGGAAGGCCACAAAGTCTTTATTTCATGGCCGAGGCCAAATGTATTTTTTATTTAGTGTCCCAGAGAGTGGCTCTATGCTCCTAAAGAGTAGCTCTGTGCTGAAGCAATACTGACAGTGGTGCTCTGCCCCCCATTATCGATCTAAGCCTGGAGAGGGATCTTCCCATAAATCTGTCAGCTTGCTAACCATTGGATGATATTATGAGAAATAAACCCCTAAGCTTACAGAAGATATGAGACCACATCCTGTTTGTCTTCCCGTGTCCACACTGTTTATATTCCTTTTTCCCCCCACCCTCTTCTTTCTACATTTTTCCCTTTTGTTTCCAGCGGGTGCTGTGTATAATTTTGCACAGTAAGCTTTCGCAGAGAAGGTATTCATTTGCTTGGGTCACGTCTCTATTATTTGCTGTGCGTTGTCAGGGGAGATGAAGCCACGCTGGCGTTTTGACAAATAAAGGATGGCTATATGATTAGCTAAATTGGCGCTAATTTGGGCTCTGATTTACTGTAGCAGATGTGATTGGAATGGTTTCTGAACCTTGCTTCATTCATAGCACAGAGCTGCGTGTCTGAGCCAGGAGGGCCACCGTGTTCAGGGAGGGCAGGGCGGGTGTAAAGTGCTGGGCTCTGTCTGCTTAGCACTCTTCACTCCAATCATTTTAAGTCTTCATCTTGGCTTTCATCCAACAAAACATGTTTGGGAATTCATTTCAGGCTCTCTCTGTCTGTGGTCATGCTCTGTGACGTGCGTGTTCACCACACATTTATTTTCTCCTCTAAACCATGCAGTGCACACCTATACCATACAGTGTACATTTAAACCGTGCAGTGTACACGTAAACCATGCAGTGTACATTTAAACCATGCAGTGCACACCCAAACCGTGCAGTGTACATTTAAGCCATGCAGTGCACACCTAAACCATACAGTGTACATTTAAACCATGCAGTGCACACCTAAACCATACAGTGTACATTTAAAGCATACAGTGCACACCTAAACCGTGCAGTGTACATTTAAACCATGCAGTGCACACCTATACCGTGCAGTGTACACCTAAACTGTGCAGTGTACATTTCAACCGTGCAGTGTACATTTAAACCATGCAGTGCACACCTAAACCATGCAGTGTACATTTAAACCGTGCAGTGTACACCTAAACCATGCAGTGTACACCTAAACCATGCAGTGTACATTTAAACCATGCAGTGTACATTTAAACCATGCAATGCACACCTAAAGCATGCAGTGTACATTTAAACCATGCAGTGCACACCTAAACCATGCAGTGTACATTTAAACAATGCAGTGCACACCTAAACCATACAGTGTACATTTAAACCGTGCAGTGTACACCTAAACCATGCAGTGTACATTTAAACCATGCAGTGTACATTTAAACCATGCAGTGCACACCTAAACCATACAGTGTACATTTAAACCATGCAGTGTACACCTAAACCATACAGTGTACATTTAAACCATGCAGTGTACACCTAAACCATACAGTGTACATTTAAACCATGCCGTGCACGCCTAAACCATGCAGTGTACATTTAAACCATTCAGTGCACACCTAAACCGTGCAGTGTACACTTAACCATGCAGTGTACATTTAAACTGTGCAGTGTACATTTTAACTATGCAGTGCACGCCTAAACCATACAGTGTACATCTAAACCATACAGTGTACATTTAAACCATGCAGTGCACGCCTAAACCATACAGTGTACATCTAAACCATGCAGTGCACGCCTAAACCATACAGTGTACATCTAAACCATACAGTGTACATCTAAACCGTGCTGGAAGCGTTCTATTCAGGAGCCAATCTATTCTTTGTGAAGCTGTGAACATTCATACCCCAACCCCACAGCTCATCACAGCATGGCTCCCAGTGCATGCACCCCCTCACCGCTGTCTCAGTTAAACCTGGGGACCAAGGCTGCAGATGGTTAGACTTTGTTTACGCTCTGAGAGCTCTCCTGGCATTTTATCCTGTCTTTATTAACAATAACCAAAGTGCTGCTATAATTGATCCTTTAGAATTCCCGCGATGGTGACGATGAACTCTTGACAGAAACGAGTGGTATCACGCACGCGCATACGCGCACTTTAACCTACACACACGCATTCACGGTCAAGTACTTGCACACAAACGTTCTCACTGGCAAATGGCACAGACGTGTACACACAGGCATGCACTCACGTGCGCACACACTCGCATCCCCATACACGTTCATAGCCAAGTACAGGCTCATTAAATGTAATGCAGAAAGGTTTACCAGGATAATGGAAAATTTACTACTCAGAATATATAACAACTGAAACAGCAACTGTATATTTGACCCCTTCACTGTTAATCCTGGTAATAATTAATGTTACTTAGAGCTGACTATATATATATTTTTAATATAATTTAGCAGTTTTTATACTGTGTAATTCTGTGTTTTGTGGGAGGCTGAACAGGAGCTGAATAGGGTCATCCCGACCATGCTGATGGGTAATTAAATCAGACGTGGCTTTTTCAGAAGATCGTTGGGTCATCTTCCAGGGGTCTTCTCTTTCCACTGCTGTGGACATCCGTAGCCCTCGGCCATTTTAAGAGCCTGCTATCTCTCCTGCATGGCTGCCCAATCATCATCCAGGATGTAGCGCAGAGGCTGAGTGGAAGTTTGTTTTGGGCGATTGGATTAGGATGATTAACATTAATGTTCTGAATGAAGTGGCCATTTTCTCTTGCTGTATTTATTCTCTCTTTCCCGCTATTTGTATCCCTCCTCCGTCTCTTTCTCTCTCTCCCTTCCCTCTTTGTCCCCCTCCCTCTTTCTCTCCCATCTTTCTCTCTCCCTTTCCTCTTTCTCTCCCCTACTTCTTTCTCTCTCCTTCCCCTGCTCTGTGTATCTTTCTCCCCCTCTCCCGCCTCCCTCCATTAACTGTGCGGAAAGTGCCGGGGCCTCAGAGCGAAGATGATTGAGCCTGTCCCACATGTAATGCTTTTCTCAGCCCAGCTTAATTAAGGGAGTAGCTGTGGGCTGGCTGGGCGTGGGCGTGCGGGGGAGGGATCGATGAGAGGGAGAGCACGAGAGAGAGCACGAGAGAGAGAGAGCGAGAGAGCGATAGAGCGCGAGAGAGAGAGAGAGAGAGAGAAAGAGAAAAAGAGAGAGAGAGAAAGAGAAAGAGAGAGTGGGGGAGAGGGAGAGAGAGAAGGAGAGAGAGAGAGAGCAAGAGAGAGAGACAGAGAGAGAGAACCACCTGCATGGCTCCCTGCAGCGGGGGTGTGGGAGTCCTTCCTCGGGTCTCTGGTAAATAACGCTTGTCAGCTGGGGGGCGGCCCAGCTAGGCCACCTGGCCTTAATTGGACTCCTGCGTGAGGAAAAGCGTGTCAATCTGACGGCGGATACTCTTATTTATTTATTTACTTTGCCATTAATTAGTCTAATGATGCCTGTGCCTATAACGGCGCACTTCATTAACCGATCCGCTGCCATCCCTCGGCCGCAGTGTCCGACAAAGGTGCAGGAGAACTGCCGTGTGATATAGCTAATGTGTCGATGAAAATGTGATTACCTGAAATTCCCCAAAGCCCTCGCTATTGATCTTCAGCTAATTATTTTATGATGTTTTCCCCCTCCTAAGCTGAGACCCACTTGGCCATCGCTTCATTACCGAAGAAAAAGGCACTCAATTAAGGCACAGTTTGCAGTGCTGGATATCACAGCTTCGTGTCAGAAGTTAATCAGGACAGAGCGGTTTAAATGTTACTGGAGAACCTGAGCTTGGGGAGTTAAAACGTGTTAAATCTGTGTTATAACAGACAGCCTAGTCCTCTCTGAAGCTGAACAAACACCTTTTGTTGGATATTTGAAATCAGCTGGTTTTTAACTAGTCTCATGGAGTGTGCTTGAAGAATTCCAGCCAAATTATTTTGCCTAATTTCTACTCTAGGTGTAGATCTGCATCTGCTACATCTACATGTAGGTTATCCAAGATGAAAGCAATATGAACAAGGTTTTTTATTTCTTTATTGTATCAAAACTTCAGGATTATTCATTTTCTGATCAGAAGATCAGAAAACCTTTTTGAGACAAACAGTTTGACTGAGTTTGTGGACCGTGGAGACAGTCATTGAGTTTATCGTGTATCTTCATAAAAGGAACAAAAACCTCTCGAAGCCAGCAGGTAAGGATCACTCACCTCGGCCAAATGGTTGGGGGGATTATAAAAAAATAATGTTTTAAAAAGGTACACGCCGCAGGATGGGTGCTTTGCGGGAATTAAAATATGAAATTTAGGCTGAGGAATTTTAATCCGAGATTCCCCATAAAAATGCAATTAAAATGATGAAAAGAGAAGAAAGGTAGGGAGTTAGAAGGGTGAGGTAGGGACGAGGCCCTCTGGAACGTTCTGCTCCCTCTCCTGTACACAGAGCCTGTAATTGTGCTGATTCGCAGAGATGGTGGGAGCTTAGTGCTTTAATCTCTGCGGGGCGTGTGATGTGATTTAATGGGGTCTGTTACTCCATGCCCATCAGGGGTGGGGGCTTGAAGTGTGGGGGTATGGTGGTGTGGGGCTGTAGGGATGTGAATGTGTAAAGGTGTAGGTCTGTGGGGGTGAATGGCTCTGGGGGTGTGGGGCTGTAGGTGTGTGGGGGTGCAGGTCTGTGGGGTTGTGGGGGGCTGTAGGTGTGTGGGAGTGTAGGTGTGTGGGGTTGTGGGGGGCTGTAGGTGTGTGGGGGTGTAGGTGTGTGGGGTTGTGGGGGGCTGTAGGTGTGTGGGAGTGTAGGTGTGTGGGGTTGTGTGGGGCTGTAGGTGTGTGGGGGTGCAGGTCTGTGGGGTTGTGGGGGGCTGTAGGTGTGTGGGAGTGTAGGTGTGTGGGGTTGTGGGGGGCTGTAGGTGTGTGGGGGTGTAGGTGTGTGGGGTTGTGTAGATGTGTGGGGTTGTGGGGGGGTGCAGGTCTGTGGGGTTGTGGGGGGGTGTAGATGTGTGGGGTTGTGGGGGGGTGCAGGTCTGTGGGGTTGTGGGGGGGTGCAGGTGTGTGGGGTTGTGGGGGGGTGCAGGTGTGTGGGGTTGTGGGGGGGTGTAGGTGTGTGGGGTTGTGGGGGGGTGCAGGTCTGTGGGGTTGTGGGGGGGTGTAGGTGTGTGGGGTTGTGGGGGGGTGTAGGGGTGTAGGGGGGAGTGTGGGACAGTGGTCCTCCCAGGTGCTGAACGCGCTGTGTGGGGTTTGGAGTAAAAGCAGCAGATTTTACTTTCAGCAGCAGTGACACCTCCATAACTAAGGAAACTGCATTCCTTCCAGCAGTTCTTGCAGGAACCTTTAGCTTAATCTGAGGGCCGGCGTGTCAGAGAACTACAGACTTGTATTCGCGCAAATAATAATAAAACAATCTTATTTCTAATAGCTCCCTAAAGACAAAATTATTGATTGTCGAGTTCATTCATTTGTTGAGCATGTTCTCTTTCATTTCTCCGCTGGTCACATTTTTATTATGGAGAGTGAGAAACATTCACGGAGGGCACAGTTCAGAGAGAGGTGCACAGCAGCCTCGGGATGTGAGAGAATGCTGCACATCATTACCGCTGTTACCGGCAGAGAAAGGTTCCTGTTCTCCACTTCACTCCTGCCTTTAATCTTTCAGCGATGGAGAAAAAAAGAGAAGATTGTCAATAGCAGAGAGAAATGGCCTGATTTCAGTAAACAAGAATTCGCAATTATGTAAGGCTCAAGAGCACGGGTAGGGAGCGTCTCAAAATGATGTTTTGTTGTAAAAGGGAAGGCGTAACCGTGTAAATATTGTTGTCTTTTCGTGTCGTCTCGTACGGCCCCTGAGCGTCGGCCCCCGTTCTTTCGGCTGCTTCCTGACGCGGGCGAGGAGCGATCCCTGCCAGCGGTTTGACAGTGAGTGTAGAGAGCTGAGAGGTTGTGGGAGGAAGACGCCAAAATGACATTAGTTTCAGACTGTGGCAGCTGTAGCGATTTGTCAGCTCCAGAAAGGGGATTACCATGTCTCCGTGCATTCTTTTGTTTCTTTTTTTTATGTTTATTTTCTCGTGCTAACAGTGAGAGAGATCACCGTTCATAGGACTGGCAAACTGAGGCGTATCCGCTTGCAAACATGTACAGTGTTGCATAGATCCGCTCTCAGCAGCAGCGCTCGTACAGATCTGGGCAGGGTTCACAGGCGCTCAGTGAGAGAGCCAGTGTTCAGAGCTGTGGACTCAGAACTGCACTGCATCAGCACTAACACTGACAGTGGACTCAGAACTGCACTGCATCAGCACTAACACTGACAGTGGACTCAGAACTGCACTGCATAAGCACTGCCACTGACTGTGGACTCAGAACTGCACTGCATCAGCACTAACACTGACAGTGGACTCACTACTGAACTGCATAAGCACTGACAGTGGACTCAGAACTGCACTGCATCAGCACTGACACTGACAGTGGACTCAGAACTACACTACACTGCATCAGCACTGACACTGACTGTGGACTCAGAACTACACTGCATCAGCACTGACAGTGTTGACCTGCCATTAGCACTGCAGCCAGCAAGGCCGAGCAGGGCTGTCAGAGGGGTCCTTCTGGGGGTGGGCATTAGGGGGTGCCTACAGACGGAAAAGGACTGACAAGCGGCCAGAAAAAACATAAATTGATGTTGTAAAAAGACAGAAGGAAAGACCCTGATGATGGCCTGGGTGATATGTGCCACCCTCAGCCCACAGGGCACTGGGTCCCAGCCACAGCCACAGCTATAGCCACAACCGTAGCCACAGCCACACGATGCTGCCTCCAGCCAGCAGCAGGGGCTCGTTAACCCCCCTCCGCAAGCCCAAAACCCAATTACACATCCTGACAAAACAGAATAAACAAAACAGAGTATTGTAACAGTCCTCGTAGGAGTCATGGGCCAGTTTTATTTGGAGGTTTGCCGCTGTGTGCTGAAGGCCAATCCGGTCAGACTGTCTGCCCCCACGGGAAGGCAGAGCCTCGTGTAACCAGGCCGGTAGATGGGAAAGGAAAACACAGAGATGGATTTTACCGGAATATAGATGGAGAAATTACAACGCAGCTGCCATATTTCTGTTTGCAGTGACTAATGCACTATTGACACGTGAAAAAGGAGGGCCGCGGAGGTATTGATACAGATGGCGGGTGAGGATCAGGGCTTCAGCTGGGCCAGCCAGGCATGGAGAGCTCGTGTGCAGCGAATCATGGTGGGGTTTGAAACGCAAAGCGGTGCTGGGGGATTTAGCGTCCTGCCTGGACCGGAGAAAGCGGGACGGACTGCGTTTGTATGCACAGCACTCGCATACAGTATCTGACGTTTGCACCTGCTTCAGTCGCAGGTATGGGCTAAACGAGCGCGGCGTGCCTATCCGTTTGAGTGTGTGTGTGAGAGAGAAAGAGAGAGGGAGATATCGCATGTGTGTGTGCGCGTGTTTACGTTTGAGTGAGAGAAGATGAGAGAATGGCAGATGGGTTGTGTGTGCAGTCATTCGGGAGGTGTATTGTTTGTATGTGCCTGTGAGTGTGCGTGAGAGTGGTGTGTGTTTCTGTGCATGCGTGCATGAAAAAGGTGTGTTACACTGTGTACTGTCAGTCTGTTTGTGTGTATTTGCCATAACAGAGGTGCAGTAGAGACCCACAGCCCTGTGCAGTGGCCGTCAGTACATGTGGGTATGTGCAGCTGGAGGTGTGCTTTAAAACACTGTGTGCTCCACTCTGCGTTTATATCTGCCGCCATAGATCCAGCCCTTCAGTCGTTACCCAGCAGGCCATTGGGGGCTCTCCGTGGCGTCTCCGCCTTCTCCGCGCTCCGCTCGCTGTATTCTCATCGATCGCTTGGCGACGCCGGCTGCCTGGCATCGATTGTACAGGTGTTTCTCTCGCTGGGTGCCTTTGCTGAAAGGTGTCCTGGTGGTCACGCGTCTCTGAGCTGGGTCCACAGCTTATTGTCCCTGTACATGCAGTCTGCTCCTTAAGAGCGGGGCCGCTGGTCGCTGGGCAGGCTCCTTCCTCACCGGCGTGACTGCCGTGGCCATTAAATCATGACCGGCGTCCACCCAGGTCCTGGGCACAGAGGAACTGGAGCAGAAAACTGGCTGTGACCTCTGTACCCCTGGGGCCCTCCAGCAGAGAGAGAGAGAGGGAGGGAGAGAAGGGAGGGAGGAAGAGAGGAAAAGAAGGGTGTACGGGAGAGAATAATAATAATAATAATAATAATATACCTTTTATTGAACCCCGTGGGGTAATTTGGCCTCTGCATTTGACCCATCCTAGTTATTAGGAGCAGTTGGCAGCCACAGTGCAGCGCCCGGGGTTAAGGGCCTTGCTCAAGGGCCCAACGGCTGTGCGGATCATTTATTGTGGCTCGACCGGGATTCGAATCACCGACGTTGTGGCTCCCAGTCATGTACCTTAACTACTGCTCTACAAGCCACCCCCCGGGGTATGAGAGAGAAAGAGAGAGAGATGGGTGGGCATGAGAGGCAGAGCGAGAAGGGGGTGAGATAGAGAGAAAGAGAGAAAGAGAGAGAAAGAGAGATGGGTGGGCATGAGTGGCAGAGCGAGAAGGGGGTGAGAGAGAAAGAGAAGGGGATAAGGGCTGGAGAGGCAGAGAGGGAAGGGGTGAGAGAGAGAGTAAGGGGGAAGAGGAATGGGAAGAGAGGAGGAGGTAATAAACACAGCAGGGCTCATGACACATTAGGGCTGTCAATTGGACCACAAAATTAAATTTGAATAGTGCAGTTCCATTATAAAAGAATATTAATTCCAAGATTTATATTTTTGAATAATTGCTACATTAACTGGAAAACATCAAATTTGCATCATTATTACATTGTTGTGAAATGCTCTTGGGTGTTTTCTGTTATGTGTGTTACATTCACAATGGGTAGTAAGAAGGCAGGCACACACACACACACACACGCACACACACACACACACACACACATATATATATATATATATATATATATATATATATATATATATACAGGGAATATACAAATTCTTGGAAAACAATAGGTCATGTGATGTTCATTTTGTCTTGGCCACACATACCAGTGTACTGAGCACACACACCTTAGTTGTGCTAAAAAGTGTTCTCCTTTCACCAGTGCAGGCCAAGACCAGGGGCACAGGCTGAGAGAGAGCAGGTTTTATTTTGGGGATTTTGATTGTCGGTGCACAGAAAGAAAATGCCCCTGAAAAAGCTGGACAGCTCAGAGCAGCGAGCTGAAAGCCTTTCTCTGGGTTTTGCTTTATTTTGTCTCTGTCTTTGTTGTGTTACTTTATTATTTTGGCTTTTCATTATTTATTTTTAAGGCTTTTCATTATTTGTTTGTGTGTGGGTGTAGGTGCGCTCTGTCTTTCCGTGTGGCAAACTAGGGCACAAACCCGGACCAGTCTCATCTCCTTCCCAGAGGTGTCACATTGTTTAAGTACATAACAACACTGGACTTAGCGGACACCTCGCATTGTGAGTAGCAGTACACAGTGAACACAAAGGACAGCGAACTGGAGCAACCTTCTGCTTTTTCCAGAAGTAGTGAATGAACAAACTAGTGTGCCAAAGGAATAAATCTTTTGAACAAACAGAGCCAAATGATGCGGCTCGGCCAAAAGGAAGGAAAGCTTTGGGTGAGTGTGAGAGGGCCTAGCGTGTGAGCGTGAGAGATGTCTTTAGTGTTTGGCTAGTTTAAGCGGCTGTGCGTGAGTGAAAAAGCAGGGACGTGCAGAAACGAGTGCTAATATTTGGACAGAACAAGCTACTGTAGATTTTCAGCGCACGCACGCAATTAACTATTCGAATTTAATTTTAACAGTTCAAATGTTTTTGTTTTTTCTATTTTTTCTTCTAATATCTCATTAAATTTGACATCCCCACGACACATTGGAGTCAGGCTGACATACCATCATTTCTTCTGCTAGGTCTGCTTCACACAATTAACTCCAGAAATAGCAATCTACATCACGCACCCTCATCCGGACACACATACGCGCACACACCATTGCGCCCACACCTGGACACACACACACACACATGCACACCATTGCGGCCACCCCTGGACGCACACACACACACACACACACACACACAGACACACACACACACACACCACTGCGCCCACACCATTGCAGCCACACCCGGACACGCACGCGCGCACACACACACACACACACACCATTGCGCCCACACCTGGACACGCACACACACACACACACACACACACACACACACACCACTGCGCCCACACCATTGCAGCCACACCCGGACACGCACGCGCACACACACACACACACACACACACACACACACACACACACCATTGCGCCCACACCTGGACACACACACACACACACACACACACACACACACCACCCACACCATTGCAGCCACACCCGGACACGCACACACACACACACACGCACCATTGCGCCCACACCTGGACACGCACACACACACACACGCACACACACTTAAAAACGGCTGCATTGTTAATGTGTAATAATACCGCAGCTCAATGGCGTAGGGATATTTAAACACACACAGAGCCCAGCTGTGGGCTGGTCCTCCCCTGCCGTCCTCTCCTGCCTGTCTGCCCGGCTCACTGCCCCCGCCTCTGTAGTGGCAAAAGCAGATTATTGGCTGGTACAAATGAGCCCTATCATTTGAGCGAGGCCATTTGCCTAATGGACTCTCGCCGAGGTGAAGCGCCGGCACACAGTGCTGCTCGCGGGGCATGAAGGATGTGCTCGTTTCCAGCTGTAGGAATTAAGCTAAAGCACCGTGCTGATATTAAGAGAAAAGGGAAGAACAAATCCGCGTTTCCGTTCAGCTGACCCCGCCGCCAGCCAGACACCTTCTCAGAGAGAGAGCGAGAGAGAGGGAGGGGGGTAAGAGAGGCAGAGGGACAAGGTGGTGAGAGAGAGAGAGAAAGAGAAGAGAAATGGGAAGAGAGAAGTAGGTAATAAACACAAGCCAGACACCTTCTCCGTAATCCTCTGAGCGGCGGAGACCGTGTGCTTTGTGCACTCAGACGCAGGGAACTGTGTCCTGGAGCGATTCTGCGTGACGGCTCGGTGAGGTAGACGCTAGAGCAGATTTTTTTGGCCACCATCTTGGGGCTGAGCTTGTCAGATTCCCGCCCCGATTTGGAATGGCCGACTGCAGCCGGGTTTGTGAGTGAACCCCGCCGTTGCTTGTAGACAAACACGCGGAACTGGATCGATATCCTCCGGCACGTGTGGTGTTGTGTGTCCGGAGCGGACTGCAGTCGGAGGAAGGTCGTTCACACGTGTCTTTAACATGCAGTCCACGGGAGTGCCATCGACCAGCGGGAGGTCGGTAGATGGTGGTGAAACATGGTCCCAAACAGTGTGAACCCTCCCATACCTTAGGGGACAGTCACCGATCACACATCACCACATGGAGCTTCTGGCCACAGTGGGAACCAGCACGGTCCAGATTTGATCTGAGACCGAGGGACTCTTCCATGCGGCAAAGTGTGGTGCCTCACTCAAATGATCCCAGTAGACAGTTTAAGAGGAGAAGTGATTCTCTCCCACAGGAAGACGCCAGCCCAGCTCAGCTCCACACCATGTTGACCCCCCCCCCCCCTTCGATGTTCTTGCAATCGATACTATGCGCTCCCCGCTATACATCCCCCACAGGAACCTCTGGGGGAATGTCACTTTTGAAGGACACTATTCCCCCAGTGCCCACCAATCTCCTCCCTTAACCCAGTCTGAGCTGCTCTGGCCACGCAGCAGACAGAGGAGAAGGACACGGACACTCTGAACCCCAGCGGGAGGGAACGGCATTCCCCGTGTACGTTACACACAAAACACGCGCACACGCCTGGAGTTCAGCTTCTGAAATGTGACTTCGGTGGTTTCTGAGCCAAAATGGTTTTATTTGCTCGTAGTGTGTGATTCAGTATACGGACCACTGTTGCCAGTTAGGCAGCGCGAGGGCCATTCACACACATTTCACGGTCTCCGTGTAGCAGAGAAACAGTCAATAGGAACAGACAGTGGTAATAGCTCAGTCTAGTGAGTGTACATCAGGCCTGTCAAACTTCAGTCCCGGAGGGCCGCGGTGTCTGTAAGTATTTGTGCTTTTCTTTCCATCAGCATCCAGTTAAGGTCTTGAGAACGAGGTGGTGGACTTTAACGCAGACCAGTTATCACTGGAGCTGAAACACGCTGAAAACGGACACCTCGGCCCTCCAGGACTGGCCTCTGATGCCTGTGACAGAGAGGAGAAATGAAGTGCTAGGTGGAGACGCCGGGACTGAAAGGAATCGGCATCCCACAATCCTTTCCAAATCGCCCGGTCAAAGGAGAAAGGGGAGCCCCCCGTCAGCAATAGTATGATGAAGAGTGGAAGTTTAAGTTGACACATTAATTATCTTTATTTTAATTAATGAATAAGTCATCTGAATTTTAATTAATAATTCACTTTAATTAATGATGCTGTGCGAGCTAATGGCGTGGGAAGTGTAGCGTGGCTTCTGTTCTCAGGTCTCCGGCGGTCGGGTGACGGCCTGGGTTCCTCCGCTCGTTCTTTTCCGTCTACAGTAGGATGGATTGCAAGTGACACAGTGCTATCCCGTCAGCGACAACATCTGAGGCCTTTTTTTATTTAACATCAAAGCTTTATTTATTTTTGCATGAAATGACAGATAACCATGGGCCAGTGGAAAGGCTGTGGGGCACGGTGGGGACATGGGGGGGGGGGGGGGGGGGTGTCGGGGGGGGGTGGCCATTTCTGAGGCGGGAGACGGTATCGCTCCCGAAAAAGCTGATGAATTATTGACTTTGATGTGATGGGTTATTCAGAAGGGCGCGTTTGCCGTCTGCTGTCATGGTTTCCCCTCTCGGATGAATGAGGCCTAATTTGTCATGTGTAAATAAACCTTCCCTTTGCTGCTCCTGCATGCTGCTTCTTTGAAGCCTGTTCTCTCTCGACAGGGAAGTGCCCTGCAGTCTGTTCCACACGTGACTGTTTGTTTGTTTTAGAGTCCGTCTTTCAGAGATACAAAACGCATTTTACATCCTGTGTTACCTGTTGCAAGTGCCCGTTGCGGTCAGCGTTTGTGAACCTGAAACAGGAGTAATGGTGCATGGCCTGGTTAGAATGTGAAGCATTTTAACTGAATAATTGGATACAGTCTATAAATTGTGGTAAATTTGTCTTAAAAAGGTCTTTCTGCAGCAGGAGTGTGAAATGTCCACAGGACCTTTTCCATACAAACCGCTCCTGAGAGTAAGAACAGCCTCGGCCTGTATCCTGTGTTAATATAATCAGAAAAGGGCCCTCCGTTTCTAATTAAATCTCAGTGTGCTGATTCTCCTATGGACTCATTTTTTTGAAAATAAAATTCTATTATTTTTCCGTTTTTCCCGGCGAGCGAGGCTCCTGGCGAGCGCGCAGAGCTCTTGTAGCGCGGCTGTGATGTCGTAGCGCTATCGCTTTAGCGTTAATGCAAGGCGGCGAGGCCGTTAAACGCAGGCCCGGGGACAGCGGTGCGCTGGCTCCGTAGCAGGACTCTCTCCCGCTTTCGTAATTGCCACGGCCATCAAAAGCCGGGGGTTGCGTTGTGTCCGCCTCCCCGTTCGGGGGCCTGCTGCAATTCGCCCGTCGCTAAAACGATACCGCTCCCCGTTGTCGAGTTAATGGGCTAAAGTACTGACGGAGAGGAAGTGGTAAGCGAGCGATGTGATTTGCGATGACAGCGGTGTTATTTCCGCCGTTCCCACGCGGCAGGAAGGAGAGGTTTCGCCGTCGACCGGTGATAGCTACTTTCACAAATTTCGTCTCCTGCGGGAAAACAGAGAGGTTTCGGTGTACATAACATCCCTTATTGACATTAACGCCTAAACGCATTTTGTATCCTGAGGCGTGCTAATGTTCAGGTGTGGATCTGGGAACGAGAGTGCGTGCGAGCTTTTCCTTCGTTTTCCGGGCTTTCTGAGTGTTTTAGTTTATCTCAAGCTCTCTTCTGGAAACTCATGTGAACGTGGGCGTGGGTGTGGGTGGGCGTTTCTGAACGTCTAGTCTCCTGTACGTATGAATGAAGTGTTACGTAAGCTTGATGTTGAGTTGCTTTAAATCTTTCACGTTGTTGTGTTTCTCCTGCGTTAAAAGCTTTGACCGCCGAGAGGCCCTGATGGCATGCATGCTTCCTTGTGTGCGCTAGTCTCCGAGTAATTACCCACCGTTCCTCCTGCCTCCTCGACCTCTCTTCAGTTTCCTATTGTTTCCTCTTTCTGTTCATTGAGGCCTGTTGGAGGGATGAGCTTCAGCTGTGTGCTGAAAGCAGTCACAGTATGGAACGTGGAAGAATCTCACGATGCAGAAAAAACCTCTATCTCAAGATTAGCTTCGATTTTACCAGAACAGCCTTACGGTTTCCCAGCTACGTGGAATTTCGAACGTTAGACGTGCAGCTGAGTCATTGTTGTACATGGAGCCTGATGAAAACTTTGTGCAAACAAAATGGAGGAGTGTGTATGATTTGCGTCCCGCTGTGTATCTTGTGCTGTTATTGGTAAATGTGATAATATTAGTAATAATAATGCTAATCTCTCTGTGTTCCCCACAGCGATGGCTACATCCCCGCCACTACGCTCTGAGCACTTCAAGCCGTGCAGGGACAAAGACCTGGCCTACTGCCTGAACGGGGGCGAGTGTTTCGTCATCGAGACGCTGACGGGGTCCCACAAGAACTGCAGGTAGGGCTGCTCCAGGCAGCGAACGCTGTCAGCCACTGAGTCACTCTGGAGCAGGGCCCTGGGCCCTCTCACTCTCAGACTGCTGCTATTCTCTCTCACTTTCACCCCGTCTTTCTCTCTCTCCCATCTAATCTCTCCCTCTCTCTATCGCTCTGTCTCCTATCTCCCTCTCTGTGTCCTCTCTGCATCTTCTCTTTCACCCCATCTTTCTCTCCCCTCCAATCTCTCCCTCTCTCAACCTATCTCTATCCTCTCTGTTCCTTCCACTCCTCTCTCTCTGTCTCTCCTTCTCTCTGTCCTTTCTGTTCTTCTCACTCCTCTCTCTCTCCTTCTCTCTGTCATCTGTTTCTTTCACTCCTCTCTCCGTCTCTTACCTTCTCTCCCTTTCTCATAACTTCTCCCTTTTTCCACCCTTCCCTCTGTCCGTCTCTCACCCACCCTCCCTCACTCCCTCTCTCTCTGTCCCCCCTCTTTCTCTTCTCTCATTCGTTTTTTTTCTGCCTCCTCTCTTCCTGGGAAGTGTCAGTTCCTCATCACCACGGTGACTGATTGCGAATGTGCAACGTTGTTCTGGCATGCCCTGTGAATTCTCGCTTCACTTTTGTTCCACCGTCTCCTCTCCTGACCTCTGCGTCTGGGGGAGATCTGAGGGCAGCGCACCGTGGCGCATCGCAGTCATCTGTGCACGGAAACCTGTTCTCTCACCTTTGGGTTCCGCGTCGATGGTCTCCCTTGTCGCCTCCGGCATTGAAGCAGAAGGTCACGGCATCTCGAGCGGCTCGTGATTATTGACGGAGATGTTCCCTCGTCCTCCAGACGTGACTGCCGCTTAAACGCTCGTGCTGGCCTTCATAGGTCACATGACACCCCTCTGGACTCCCTCCCGCCAGCCCCTGTGAGGATTTAGAGGATAACAGCGGCCATTTTAATTATTTCTGTGTCATCAACATATCCCATGAAAATACAAAAACAGTTTCTGTTTTGACTCTTAAGTACTTTTTGACATTTCCCTACCCCTTTTAGCATTCAACCATGAAGCCATTCATTTAGTTGTGAGCTGAAGTCATTAAATACAGCTCCAAAAGACATGTTTTCCTCTTCAGAAAATGCAACCTATTATCACGAAAAAATGACTCATGTAGTACTTACCAAATTTACTTCAAAGATGGAACAAATTGTTTATTTAGATGGGGACTATTTTCAGTATGCCAGTATAAATTCAGTGTGGTAGTGTATGCAGTGTGTGGCAATGTAATGTAATGTACTGAGGAGGCAAGCAGGGGGAAGCCACAACTTGCAGGCAGTATGTATATATACATATACAGTATCAGTCAAAAGTATGGACACACCTTGCTTTTTTCAATGTTTTATTTCCACTGTTTGTAATCAAACAATTCATATGCGGTCAAGGTTCAGATTCTCATCTTTTATTTAACCACGTTTTCATACATTTTGATTTCACCCTGTAGCAGTTACAATCTAGTCCCACCCCCCACTTCCAATAGAGATCCATTCAAATGCAAAGAGATTTTTTTATCACTTGCACGGCAACCTGAAATTATGATATCCAGACTCTGGTGATGCTGTGAGTCACAAACTTCAGGAAGTCATGGCACGCACACAATATGCATCCAAATACAAAACACAACTATTTTATTTGACATTATGTTCAGTTGTCTGAAACATTGAAATGGGGTGGCTACGTATAAAACCTGCTGCAATTACTACACGGTGAAACCAAAATGGTTTAATAAAAGCTGAGAATCTGCACTTTGACCACATTTGAATTAATATAAGGTAAGGTAATGGTGAGACCAGGCCATTCAGCCCAGCAATGATGACAAGCAGTGGAAATAAACAGTAATAGGAAAAAGCAGAAAAGCACAAGGTGTCTAAACTTTTGACTGGTGCTGTAATATGCAGTAGCAGTCGCCACAGGCTGTGTTTTGGATGTTTGTGTAACTGACAAATATGTGAATCAGAATGTGCATCACCTGCCGTACTGTCACTCTACCTGAAACAGAACTACTTTTCACTTATCGAAAAATCCATCGTTGTTTCAGTAAAAACTACAAAGATCAGGTTCTTCAAAGCAGCAGTATGTCTCAGTATTCCTTTTTGAAAACGCATAGATTATTATTATCAGTATTATTACTATTACAGACATTATTATTATTGGACTCAGGGCCGTCCTCGTTGTTTTGTGATGGATCTGACACTCAGCCCCTGTATCATCAGGTTACTGAAGAGTAGCAGGGAAGGTCATGTTTAAATTATGGGTCACTTAAGCATGCGCTATGACTCATTGCCTTGGAGCAGGGGCCGGAATAAAATAAGTAATGGGATTTTACCAGGGACCATGAGTTATGTGATTGGACCAGGGGTTAAAGTAATACGATTGGCTAGGAGCCAGAGTGTTGCATGTAATATGAGGTTGGTGATTGGATTATTGGCTAGAGTATAAAGCATGTAACATGCGGTACTGTATGTGATTGGACTAAGGGGGTTAAGGTAATATGATTGGCCAGGGGCCAGAGAGTGATGCTTGTAATATGAAGTATGGGATTGGCCCAGGGCCAGAGTAAGCTGTCTATATGAGGTATGTGATTGGCCCAGTTGTATTAAATGCATTTCTTAGACACTTGGAATGAATAAATCTATGGTGAGAGTGAATGTGAACAGATTCTCTGGCTCTGAATGTTAAAAATGAATAATCACAGAATGTTATGAATGTACCGCTACAGACTGTCCTTGGGAGCCGCAGTGTTTTTGCGCCTCTGTGAAGAGAAGTCTCTCCTACAGACTGTCTGTCAGTCCTGGCACAGGGGAGACGGAGCAGCGAGGAGCCGGGGGAGTGACTGCTGCTGTGGATTTCCTGCTTCCTGTTTATCTGATCGAATTGAATGTTGGTTCGAATTTGAAAGTCAGTGTTCTGGAAACCTCCGTTGCTTTCAACTGCCAGTAGTGGTTGTTATGTCCGCATTACCATGTTCAGTTGAGAACATTCCAATCACATAGCGTTTGTGATCTTACACCGTGAGGCTAGTTTATAGTCCAGCGACAGAGTGTTTATGAACGTTTTGTTGTTGCCCGACGTAACCTCTGGTCGTTGTCTTTGGAAAAAAAGTATAATTGTTCAAACATTTCGACATTTGGTTTATGCTGTGCGACTGGAGTGCGTACTCCAGTCATAAACCAAATGTCGCTGTGACCAGCGGCGTCCGTTGCGCGTTGTTGGTTGCGCTGACGCTCTGTCGCTGGACTACCCTAGCTCCTGCCGAGGTGGGGGGGGTGTGATCGCCATGCTGGGCACGGGCGTTGGTGTGAGTTTAGCGCACGCCTGTAGGCACTGGAGCAAGCGTGCGGTGCAGTGGAGGGAGAACGATTCGCTGTGACACTGTGTGAACTCCTCTGCATCTCTGAGCTTGTGCTGAGTCCAGACCCCAAACAGGGATGAGTGCTAATGGCTTCAGCCCGGACAGGACGGACCCACGACGGTTAATGCCTGTTGTTCGGTTCACTCGGGTGAACTCACAATTAAATGAAACATTGTCAGTTTCCCGGAAACTTCCAAGAGGGTATTAACTGGATGTGGCACGGCAACACAAATCACATTACTGGAGAAGACATCCTCTTCACAGGTTTTTTCCCCCCGCTGTTGGCTTCTATGCTGTTCCCCTCTTATTAATGTAACCATGAACTATTGTAACCATTGCCGATGGACAGTAAGTGATGTATTAATTTTATTTCTGACATCATTGGGCTCAACAGCTTTGCGGAATTGTGACATTTTCATCTGACAGAGTTGTGACATTTTTGCCCGTGATATCATCGCGGCAATACCGTGCGGACAGCAGGGTTCTGACATTTGTGTGAGTGACATTAGCTCTGTGAAGACTGCGGGGTTATTACATTCAGTGGACAGAGAGGAGATGTTTTGTATTCATCTGTGAAGAAACGCGGCACATAAACGAGAATGTTTTCCAGACGAGAACAAAGGACGGCAACAATAAAGCATAAAAAAAGCCTTCAATATTTCAACAGGCTGTGAATCCAAACTGCCTGGATATGAATTTTAAAGGGACGTTTGAAATTTGTGTTCTCCAAAATGGCATTAAATTGCAGCAGCATATTCAGCTTGTCCTGCTTATTAAACCGGAGCGGTATTTCCTTGTAAAAGCCATTTTGGGCTATGATTGTGTCTTACCATCCTGAGCTGCGCTCCTAGGCCTGTGTGCCCCATAGCTCACGGTACGCAGGCTCCGCTCCTCTCCGAGAGACCTGTAAATCTGCTTAGGCCTAAGCAACATTATGGACAATCGCTTATTTACGAGGCGTTATCTGACAGTCTCCGCTGTTCAGCCCGTGATTCCCGTGCGCTCGTCTGGAATACGCATGGCCAATTTCCTCAATGTGTGGGAGAATGAGGTTGCATCACGGCCACTTCCACCACACAAATAAATTCATCTTAATATCGCCAGGCCCGGACGCAGGCAAACGGGAGCGCTGAATAATTTAAAAACAAGCCTTTGTTTACCTCAAATTTTCTTTTCTTTTAATCCAGAAGAATTTTACATTTAATGAAATGCACTGTATTTTGAATACATTTCTACCCATAAATAGAAAGCGCGGTATGATTTACACTTGTGATTTTCTCCCGCTGTTTTTTGTGATTAATTTGCACCTTCCGTGACAGTGGGCCTCCGGAAGAATGGTATTATAGAGACGCAGGCTTTTCTTTTTCTAACAAATGACTTCCTATTGTTGGGCATATTTGCTTGTAATATTGGAGAGAGGCTCCCTGCCTCTGCGTGATTGAAGACGTGCATTTATATGAATATAATTTATTTTTTTGAATGTGCGAAAAGAAGTGGTCTTTTGTGGCTCAGATGTGGGAGAGCTGTTTAGTGCATTCAAGGATATGACTGTATTTATCCACTCTGTGAATGTGAAAGGGTTCTGACAGCCTGTAATACCACCACTTTCAAAATCCTTTCAAATCCGCATATCTGGCTGCGAGGCGTGGGAGTTTTATTTCTGAGTAATGACTCAGCAATTAGTTCCCAGTACATAAGGAGTCTGCTTTATAGATGGTACAGTTAACCTTTGACCTCAGGTGTTTGCTTTTTCAAATGCTAATGTGGCTCAGGAAATGTGGTGTCTTTGAATCGGACGCGGAATGTGTGTGCTCTCCTAGAGATGGGCAGCGTAGTTCTGGTGCTGGCAGAGGTCGGTTTATGGGCGGGTAATTTGGGGAGGAGCACGAGTAAGTTTGGCCTCCTGAAACGGAAGTCTCTGTGCTAGCATGCTAATTTTAGTCTCTATACTGGGGTACTGTGTGGAAGTCTCTGTGCTAGCATGCTAATTTAGTCTCTGTGCTAGCGCACTGTGTGGAAGTCTCTATGCTAGCATGCTAATTTAGTCTCTATGCTGGGGTACTGTGTGGAAGTCTCTGTGCTAGCATGCTAATTTAGTCTCTATGCTGGGGTGCTAATTTAGTGGTTTATTCAGATCAAAGACTTCCACAGGGCTGCAGGCCTAATGCACCACCTTGCTAATTTATCTCCTCTTTGAGGCCAGAATTCGATTTGTTTGCAGAGAACCGGGCCTCCAGGTGCTAACAGGGGGAAGCTAAGCCTTTTTTCTTCCCCGCTGCAGTCTGAACTGGGCCTGTCTCTTCCATCTTTAACTCCGCAGCTGTGCAGGTCGGAGCCGAGCGCTGAGATCAAAACCGCTGCCCCTCCTTAGAACAGCGCTGGGAGACGGAATGTTCCGGAACGGGCCGCGCGGTCTCTCCTGTGAACAAAGCGCCCCCACGCTCTGATGGAAACGCGTCGGTAAAACACATCAGTAATGGGCAGCGGTGTAGTGAGGTTAAGGGCACGGGCGTGGAACTGCAGTTCTGTGTCCCCGGTGGGGCCCCGCAGGGGCGCCTCTGAGCTGGGAAATTAGCCGGATCGCGTCAGTAAGATGTCCGGCCGCGTAAATGGAAGAAGTCAGTTGTGTAAGAGACTGTGGTTAAGGGCGTCTAAAAATCTAATGAAAAATGTCATGAATTATGTAAGGATCGCACTCTTTTTTTTTAGGTTCACTCTTTTATATCCTAAATAAACAGTATGTCTTTTATGACAGAAGTGCTTGAATTGTAGACATCGTTACTTGAGCTCAATCCTGGCTCAAGCACTCGCGCGCACACACACACACACACACACACACACACACAGAGGTAAATGTGGCCTCAGCGCAGAGAGAAAATCCTGCGTCTCATGCATGCATAATTTCCATTATTACATAAGCGCTACATGCTTAATGAAAGAAGTAAACGTGCTGAAAGGATCCCACACGCTGCGGAGCACGTGTTTCCGCTGCGTTCGTCTGACTTCAGGTCTGTCTGGTGGAGAGTCCTTGGGCAGACGGCCGGCTGACAGCAGGGGTTCGATACGGGCCGTACAAGCTATGAGCGGGCACACGGAGTGGGCACTCTAAGCCGTGAATACACCGACCAATGAGAGGAGGACGGAGGGGAGGATTGAGTGAGCACCCAGGGCATGATCAGTCATCGTGTTCCTACATGGGCTCGAGGGCCGAAAGCGGCCACACGAATCGGCTGACCCGCTCCGGAGAGTTAGGTCCAGATTCACTCCTGCTACAGGACTGTCGTATTAGTCATCCCGTCTGTTCGTGGACATATCCCACAATACCACACTCTGGCCATCCTCAGTGCCTCACCAGGGCCAGCCTGTAGGGGGCAGAGTTCTGTTCTAGCCGCACATCTCCTCTGTCAGTGGCCTGCTGCTTCTGGATCAATGCCATGGGCGTTTACATTGTAGGATTCATATGTCTGCTCTTACACTACTCGCCAAACAAGAGGTGGCAGTATAAGAGGAGGAGGAAGATGTAGAATGTGCAGCCCAGATGCCAATTATAGCGTGTCAAGTCTTCAGTGGTTTTGGAGAGAACAAATATAGTAGCGTACAAAAAGTTGGGAACCCCTGGTCAAAAGGCCTTTTACAATGAATATGTAAGTGAACAATAGAGAACCTGACCTCTAAATGGTTCAACATTAAACATGACATATTTCTTCGCATTTTAAAGCAACATTACTTTTTATTTTAATTTCCTCCTCGGGTAACTATAAGAGCTTGTAAGCACTTCCTGGAGCTGGCTAAGAGTCTGCATGCTTTGAATCATTGTCTTGGTGGAATACCCAACCTCTCTTCAACTTCAGTGTCTGGACTGACCTTTGAACATTTGCCTCCAGTTCTTGGTGGAATCCATTCTTCCTTCCGCTCGCACAATATTTCCTGTGCCCCCAGCTGTCACACAACCCCCTAAGCATACTGGATCCTCCTCCATCAGGTTTGCTTTCGATCACGCATGGATTCATTGTAACAGAAACCAGAAGTGCCCCCCACTGTATATGCAGGAGCTATTAGATATTAGGTTTCTTTTCTGAAAATATATCATTATTTGACAGGCACATATTTGATTATGTGTTGCATTGTCAGTTTTGTTTTGCATTAAGTACAGATAATAGCGCTTGGGTGTGTTGCCACAGCCCTGTCTGTAAGTGGCCCTTGAGGGCCTCAGGGAGGCAGACGCCGGCGTCTGAATGCGGGGCGCGTAGCGCGCTGAATCGCAGACTCGCCCTGTTTCCCTGCGTCCGGCGTGTAAATTGATTGCGTGTCAGAGATGATGGAGGAAGCTGCCTGTAAGTGACGGATGTTCTGGGGTCCTGGCGCGTCTGCGTCTGGGAGAGCGAGCGGGGAGAGGGGGAAACGCTGTGCTAACGGGGGTGTGGTGGTGTTTAACGACAGTCACGGAGGCGGTTAAGCACGCTCCGAGGTGCTGGCAATGTAAACCAGGAGGGCTGGAGGGGGGCGGGGGGGTAGTGGTGGCCAGCTAGGTGTGCGCTGAAAATCAAAGTGTCTTTTTACACCGGGGAAACTACGTTTGTAGCGCCGTTTGTATTCTCTGATGTTTCTGACACACCCGATGTAATTAAGGCTCATTAAAGCCTATTTTCACTTGCCATTCAAATCAGGTTATAACGGAAGGCTTGACTGTGATTATTAGTTTGACAGTTGATATATCGTTGCATGCTTATTTCTGAGTTTGGTAGTTAACCCTGCTTATCCGGAGCATGGGAGGTTGTGCAAACTCTTTCCCTTCAGACTTAGATTTGCATATTATTAAACTCTCAAATAAAGGTAGTTAATTTGCATGTGCCTAACATCATGTACAGGCAGGCACTCTTGAAGTCTTCCTTGTTGACATTGCGAATCTCAGTGGGATACCAAATAAAAGATGTAATTAAGTGTAAGCTGTTTGCCACAAGAGGATTTTGTTGGATGAGAACAGTGAATGTTTGGAACTTTGATGTAATCGGGGGGTTTTTGCCAATAGAAAGCTACATCACCGATATCCTCCCTCAGTTTTTCCAATGCCTATTCTGTGCAGGTAAAAACAATCATGGGCTAATTAGTGAGGATTGCCTGGAGGATTATGGGATTGATCAGGGAGTGGTAGTATCAGCGATGGGAAATCTCTATGGAATTGTGATGGAATCGGGGTCAAATGGCTGGTGTACTGCCCCCCACCCCCTCTGTCAGTAGGGAAATGACGATGGGAATGAGAGACGGAAGACCAGGTCCCCGGTTCTTGCGTTCCTCTGAATGCTGTTGTCAGGCTCCTTCATGTTCTTCCACAGTTAGACATGGTTGCTGTGCCAACACTGGCTACAAAAGTGACATCGAGGCAGGAGTGGAATCACGGGTGTGGTGGGGCAGAAACACCCATGCACACACACACACACACACACACACATGCTGAGTGGAAGTGATTCTTCTCACCATCTCTGCGCAAGCATGTCTCCCCCTCTCCTTCCCTCTCTCTCCCTCCCTCCCTCTCTCTCCCCCTCTCTCTCTCCTTCCCTCTCTCTCTCCCACCCTCCCTCTCCCCCTCTCTCTCTCCTTCCCTCTCTCTCTCCCACCCCTCCCTCTCCCCCTCTCTCTCTCCCTCCCTCCCATGCATAGTGCAGCGCTGTGGGGATGGGGGGACAGGGGTCCCCCGGGGGTGCAGGTGCGGGCATTAGCACAGAGTGTGCTTTGTCAGGCCGTGACATCAGCATCCAGCATCCAGCAGCCCAGGGACCTGAGGGTGTGGCTCTCAAAATCTCACCTGCTTTATGCTGAATCATTCTCCTGAAAATACTTATCGTGCTCGCACGTTTGAGTGTTTGTCTGTGCGTGTGCTCACATGTCTGTGTGTGCGCGTGTTTATGTGAGTGTAAGACTCACACTCACACACACGACCATCATGTTACAGGTCACCTTGAAGTCTTCTGTAGAAATGTCTCTCTCCTACAGCGGCATGCGGGAGTGTGCACACCAGTAGGGTGGAGTACTCCTGGGAGAAAAAGCTGTGAAATGTCGTTGTTCACAGACGGGTGCTTTCCCCACATGTGACCTGCGCGGCATGCGTTCCCCCTGCTGAATAAGGCCTCTGATTGGACGTTGATTGATATCGCTGGCTCATTTCGGTTCCACCTCCAGTACCTCCAGGCTGGGGACTGCATGCAGTCGAGCCCCCCCTCCACACTCCAGTTCCAGCTGATTAGAGTCGACTGCATTGTTATTTCTAATTAATGTGATTTAATGAGATAACAGCGCCATTGTGTTCTCTCACTGCATTTGATAAATAACATGGACTTTCTAATTAACGCGCAGAGAGGAGGCTCATCAAATTATTAAACCAATGCGGAAGGGCAGTTTGAAAGCAGTATGAGGGCTTCTTGAATGTTCTGGCATGTATGACCGTACAGAGGTGGACACATGCACACACACACACACACACACACACACACACACACACCTGTCACAATCCATTCAAAAGAACCTTGAACAGTTGTACCTGTCTTTGATACCCAGCAGTCTTGTCATCACTGCAGTTCAGCGAAGAAAAACTATGAAAAAATATGAAAAATAAAAAAGAATTGGTGGCTTATTCGGCAAAGCTCTGCAAATGGCCTGAGAGCCTGATGCAGTCCATTCGGTGGGCAGATATGGGCACTTGAAGGGGAGTGGTGAACACATTTTTACACTGTGAAACATTTCTCATTCTCAGAAACCCCTTTTATGCTCTTTGTGGTCTTTACGCAGCATACTGAACAAGGTAGCGAATAGAAATCTGCCAGGAACTCTCCCAGGAACGCATCCACGCCTGTGTAAAAGACAACACGCAAACACACACACACAGCTAGAGAGTTCACCCACAGAAACACAAACACAGCCCTTTCACACATGAATCTACAGCTTTAGTTCAATTGTCAGGCTTTCTGTAGGCTTTCCCATAGGTATCCTATACAGAAAAATTCCATGTTGTGTCTATTCACACGCACACAAATTAAGCATGTACCAGACAAACATGCATAAACAAACACATGCACACACAAACGCACGCACGCACGCGCACAGGTGTGAATGTTTCCTAAGTTGTTCTAATTGTTCTTTTCAGAAAATGTTCTTCAGAAAGAGAAAGAGACATTCTGTACGTTTTTAATCAAGGCATCTTTTTCAAGTTAGCGGGTTTGACGTGCTAATAACATGCAAATATATGCAAATGAAGTGTCCTATTGCCAAAATTCTCCTCAAGTTTATGAAGCCATATTGCTGAAAATAAAGGCTTTTTTTCCCCAGACAAAAACTTGGAAAAATCCCAGAAATGGGGGAACCTGGAAAAAGGGAGAGATTAGGAAAGTAGACGGAGTGTTGGAGTCACAGACAGACAGACGGACAAGGGAGAGAGCTACGGATTGAAATATGAAGGATTCAGAAGGGCAGTGGTCCAGCACTGAGCTGGTGTTTGTAGCCAATTGAATACGATTTCTCTGCTGAGCATAACTTTCCAAAAGGTCAGACGAATCTGTCGGTCGACACATCTATCTATCAGCTCATCTATTGATAGAGATGTCAAGGAAGAGATGAATTGATTTTCTATTTTATTTTTATTTTTTTCTTGATCTCTGCCTTTATCTGCTGGGTAATTTCTCTCTCTCTCTCTCTCTCTCTCTCTCTCTCTCTCTCTCTCTCTCTCACTGCGATACAGTGCAGCTATGCTAACGCAGAGCATCACAGAGCAGTGGTACTGCGATACTGTGCAGCTATGCTAGGGCAGTCACACAGAGCAGTGGTGCTATGCTAACGCAGGCCAGTCACAGAGAGCAGTGCTGCTGTGATACAGCGCAGCTATGCTAATGCAGGCCAGTCACACGGAGCAGTGGTGCTATGCTAACGCAGGCCAGTCACACGGAGCAGTGGTGCTATGCTAACGCAGGCCAGTCACACGGAGCAGTGGTGCTATGCTAACGCAGGCCAGTCACACGGAGCAGTGGTGCTATGCTAACGCAGGCCAGTCACACGGAGCAGTGGTGCTATGCTAACGCAGGCCAGTCACACGGAGCAGTGGTGCTATGCTAACGCAGGCCAGTCACACGGAGCAGTGGTGCTATGCTAACGCAGGCCAGTCACACGGAGCAGTGGTGCTATGCTAACGCAGGCCAGTCACAGAGAGCAGTGCTGCTGTGATACAGTGCAGCTATGCTAACGCAGAGCATCACAGAGCAGTGGTGCTGTGATACAGCGCAGCTATGCTAACGCAGGCCAGTCACACGGAGCAGTGGTGCTATGCTAACGCAGGCCAGTCACACGGAGCAGTGGTGCTATGCTAACGCAGGCCAGTCACACGGAGCAGTGCTGCTGTGATACAGTGCTCAGACAGTGTCACAGGGAAGGCATTCCTTTGGCTTTGAAATGAGGGATGAGTGCTTATTCTAACACAGCGGCAGCAGCCATAAAAAAGGAGAAGAACTGAGACAAGTTAATGCCAGGCCTTTCCTCAGCAGCGCTTGCTGACTGCTACAAAAGGGGCTTTGTTATATAACGCTAAGAGGTCTCAGATAAGCCCCGGGGACTGTGCAGAGGTTGTCATTTGTGTCAGGTTTTTCTTTTCTTTTGAATTATTTAAAACATTTACTTCTTCGTCTACAGCGTTTGCATTTTCTTCTAACCCATAGAACTGAGAATGGAAGTCCAAAAAAAGGGTTTTTAAAGGAACATGTTCCCCACCATGTTTTATCCCAGTTTAGCCTTTAAAAAGCTAATTGAGTCTCAGTGGAACAGTGGAGTGAGCAGTGGTGGTATGCGCGCATTGGAGGTGTTCTCTCTAAATGTAATGATGGATTTAAGCTAAAGCTTTGGATTAAGAAGAGTCCGTTTTCCTTTTTTACAGTCATGAAACTGCTGAGAGATAAGCTGAAATAAATAAAAGCAACACATTTGGATTTAAAATAATGCTAAATGTGAAATCCTTATTTTTGATGTGCATGCTGGTGTGGGAGACAGAAAAATACAATTAATGTGAGTGGTGTAAAATAATAAATAGTATGAAATTCTTAGAAATGCTCACTGTGCTCTAGCTTGAGGCATTGGATTTTTTATTTTTGTTCAAAATTCTG
The DNA here is from genome assembly GCF_963514075.1 of Conger conger. Taxonomy (NCBI): domain Eukaryota; kingdom Metazoa; phylum Chordata; class Actinopteri; order Anguilliformes; family Congridae; genus Conger; species Conger conger. Next base: position 16,713,399 of record NC_083777.1, on the reverse strand, counting down.
CGGTGGTTTTATGGTTAATAATGATTTTGTTTTAGTAACGATTAAAATGATTTTGCCGATTTCCTACATCATAACAACATTTCCCAAGGTTCTGAATATGAATGTGAAACTAAGCTGTTGACTACACCTTCAGCTGCACTTATCTCTCTACTGGTAGAGTGTGGAGGTTATCTGAGTGCATCTTCAAATTTAGAAAAAAGAAACCTGTAAATGCTCTTTGTAATTTCTTTCATCTTCACAACCTTCATTGTAAAATGAAGTAATTAAATTATAAATAATAAGCCAATATGATGTACCCTGTGGACAGTGCTGTGCGTATAAATCAGTAACTAACGGAAAGGTCAGTCTAGGACAGGGTCTGAAAAGAGAGATGAGGTCACCCTTCCCCAATAAAAACAAGAGCTTTTATGGAAGGCAGTGACATACATCACCCTCACAGCCTTGATAAGGATGGACAAAAAGTTATACGCACATAAATATTTATACCTAATACAAATACTGAGTTCTACTGTAATGATCAGATGTGGAACATGTTTTATAGAAATTATTTTAATGTCAGAACTATTCACTCCCCTGTTTTCAGCATTTAATTGCACCTTCACTTCACAATTATAAGGCTTAATACGAATATTTCACGAAAGGAAAGGCACGGTTTGGCTGTCCCGGCCACTTTAACCTGAATGAAGATGGAACAGCAGAGTGTTTTCTGGAATGACTGTCACGCCATTACTGGACTCAGTCAGGCAGCGTGAGTGTGATCGGAGGCCTGTCTTTGACTAGGACGAGCCAAGAGCACTTTATATTGAACATGGCGCATTACAGGAGACGAGTCTTTGATGAAGCCCGGCTAAGGGGGCTGAATGACAGCTGTCTGTCACCCGCTTAATCTCCCCTCTTCAGTCCAGCTCATCCGCCGTGACTGACAGGCTTGGCTTCTTCTGTTTCCTTGCAGCTGATGAACTTCTAATAGATTTATACTCCGTGTTAGGTTCCGCTCCATTACATTTGAAGGGATTAGTGGCGAAGGTGCGTTCCCCTTGGACAGCCCTGCCCCCTGGTAGGGTCAGAGCCCTGCCTGTTTGAGATAAATCTGACACCGATGACGTAGACGGACCGGGTTTGTTTTCTTGCGAACGGCCTCAGGTTCGACCCGTATGCACACGTCAGTGGGGAGAACCCCGTGGTCAGTTCCTTCGCTTTCTAATTCTGAGAGTGACACAAAATGGTGTCCGCTTTGTGAATTCTGTCTCAAGAGAGCAACGTGCCCTTCCCCTGAAGAGCATCTTCTTGTTCGCTGCCTCTTTTTTATTTATCTATTTTTATTTATTTTTTTGTGATCCTCGAAGAAATCTAAAGAGCAAATTAATGAATAACTAAACAGCCTTGCAATTCTAGCTCAGCCTTCAGATTCTTTAATTGGTATTTTAACGAGCCAGTTCGTTTTAAATACTTTTTTTTTTTTTTTTTTAATGAAAGCCCAAGACTCCTTAATTTTCCCTGTGCACGGCTGACCCATTGAGTGTGCTTTCACAGCATGATGGCTCTCTGTTATCACTCATTATAGATGAACATGGCTCTTATCTGTCGTCCGCTGGATTGAGTGGTCTTTTCAAATACAATGTTCATACAGTCTCTGCCTTATGAACCAGAACCTCTTGTGTGAGGCACCTGTGTGTCCCACAGCTTGTGGGTCCCATCTCCACGTTAGACACTCCTATACTGCCCTCCAAAAGTAGTGTTGAGGCTATTTTCCCTGTTGATGTGATTACAGCATGACCAGCACGTTTGCATTGTTGCCATACCAAATGCCACACAACTGTTTTTGATATGCAGGCATTCTCATTGGCATTGTCTTTAGGTATTCCATTCAAGCTATCGGTTTTTTTCCCCAGTAGAGGAGCTAGCTAACAGCACTGGCTAATTACCTAATTAGATATTGGACCACACATCTGAATACAAACTGCATATGCCCTGTAAATGTCATTATGAAATACTTTTCCTCTTTCACTTTTATGGAGCAGAGGGGTGGAGTTGAAGTTTTATGTTGCATTAACGTGTTTGAATGTGTTCATTAGATCAGATTGTATTTGAGGTATTGTAGTATGAAATTATTCCCTCATGCTTGGGAGCCTTTGTTTTGAAACATTTGAACATGGCCCCAGTCATTGTCTCTGATTATTGTAATTTCAATATTTACTGGTTGATCAAAGACACAAACTGAGCTTGGCCTGTGATCAAACCTGTGTCTGTGACTGGGCACAAAGGGGTAATTATCCTTTCTGCATCATGCTTTTAGTTCAGATGCAGGGACTCCGGAATTAGTCCAAGTGGAGGATTTCTGTTTGATGCAGCCCTGGGTTTTGTGTTGACACTTTCAGTATCACTGGGCAGATGTAATTGCCTGTGAATAATGACAAATGGGTCACCATGGAAACATGCATCTTCGGAAGATTGAAACACGGACCTCTCCCTTCCCTCGGCCCCTGCTCTATGTATGTGCAGGATATCCAAAAGTAGTACCGTAGTACAGCAGCAATCCTTAAAATATCAGTATTAGATTACATAATCAATATGCTTTGGCAATGAATATGTATTGTTTTAATTTAATCTTTATTTTACCAGGACAGTCTCATTGAGATAAATAATCTCTTTTGCAAGGAAGACTTGGCCAGCAGGCAACACAATGAATAAAAATGTATTTCTCATTTAAAATGCCTTGTCTTGCCAATTAAGCCTTTAAGATGAAACAGGAAACGGAGCGATAGCGAGGGAAATTGAGAGTGTGCGTAACATCAAAAACACCTACGTGCCATATTCTTCTTCACACTGTTATTCTGAGCTTCTCGGCTGAGAGAGAGGGAGAGAGAGAAAGAGAGAGGGAGGGGGGGAGGAAACAGTGGGAGAGAGATTGAGAAAGAGAGAAGATGAGGAAGACGGGGGTGAGAGTGAGAAAGCGAGAGTGAGTGAGAAAGAGAGAGAGGGGGATGTGGTCGTGAGAAAGAAAGAAGAGATGGGAGAGTGAGAGAGAAGAGATGGGGAGAGTGAGAAAGAGAGGAGAGGAGATGGGGAGGGTGAGAAAGAGAGGAGAGGAGATGGGGAGAGTGAGAGAGAGAGAAGAGGAGATGGGGAGAGTGAGAGAGAGAGAACAGGAAGCGGTGGGGCGAGTGAGAAAGAGAAAAGAGGAGATTGGGAGGGTGAGAAAGAGAACAGGAGATGGGGAGAGTGAGAGAGAGAACAGGAAGCGGTGGGGCGAGTGAGAAAGAAAGAAGAGATGGGAGAGTGACAAAGAGAGGAGAGAAGATGGGGAGAGTGAGAAAGAGAGGAGAGGAGATGGGGAGGGTGAGAAAGAGAGGAGAGGAGATGGGGAGAGTGAGAGAGAGAGAGAAGAGGAGATGGGGAGAGTGAGAAAGAGAGGAGAGGAGATGGGGAGAGTGAGAAAGAGAGGAGAGGAGATGGGGAGAGTGAGAAAGAGAAGAGGAGATGGGGAGAGTGAGAAAGAGAACAGGAGATGGGGAGAGTGAGAAAGAGAACAGGAGGCGGTGGGGAGGGTGAGAGAGAGAACAGGAGGCTGTGGGGAGAGTGAGAAAGAGAAGAGAGGATAAAGGGAGAGAGAGGGGGGTAGAGTGACCTGAGCAGGGGCAGTCTCTCACCTGGCCGTTTCTGATTGGCTCTCTGCGGGGATCCAGACTGCTGACCCTGAGACAGACTCCATCATCGCGCCTCTCTCTCTTTCTCTCTTTCTCTCTCTCCAAATGGCCAAGGCCGCCCCGCACTGGAGCTGATTCATCGCCGCGGCCGGCCAGAGGAGCGCCGGTCCGCCCGGCGATGAGCTTCACCTCCCCCCCGCGGGAGGCTCCTGTCCCGAACGCGGGAGGCTCCTCTCCCCCCCCCCCGCGGGAGGCTCCTGTCCCCCCCCCCCGCGGGAGGCTCCTGTCCCGAACGCGGGAGGCTCCTCTCCCCCCCCGCGGGAGGCTCCTGTCCCGAACGCGGGGCGCTCATGGGCCGCGTCCCGCACCGCCTCCAGCCCCACGTCCATCCGACAGCGCTCACATCCGGGGCTTTGATAGGGCTGTCTCCGGAGATGCCCGAGGGTCCTGTGAGCAGTGCCAGTCTGCCGCTCGTAGCGGGGGGGCGGGGGGGCGGGCGGGGAGTGGGGGAGTGGGGGTGGAAAGTTGGTGGGAATCAAAGGCGATTAGAAAAAAACCAGTGAAGCAATATCCTTTGGCATAAATCATGTATCATACTGACGCACAACATTCATTTCAAAGAAACTAACTTACTAAAGTGAAATATAATTATAAATATATGTATTAAATGTAAAATCGGTTAATTGCATATTCATTTTCTTCCTGTTTCTCAACAATACCCCTGAGATTAAACTGAGCGGCACGGTGAAATGCTTTCATCACCTCCGCCTAAACGCCTGTGTTGTATAGGAATCCTGATTAATAAGAAATCTCTGCATTAATATTCAGCTTTTATGAAGAGAGTGAGAATAGAACCTGTGAAAATGACAGTGGTGGCAGGCTCAACTGCGCGTGTGCTTTCATGTATGTGCGGGAGAGTGAGTGTGTTCCTCTGTGTGTGTGAGTGAGTGAGTGAAAGTGTGTCAAATTGATGTGTGCTTGAGCATTAGTGTCTGCTTGAGTGTCTGTCTGTCTGTCTGTCTGTCTGTCTGTCTGTCTGTCTGTCTGTCTGTCCGTGCGTCCGTCCGTGTGTTCTCTTGTCCGTGTGTCTGGCCGGGTCAGCTCCCAGTGCTGGACCGGACGGGTTCTCTGTTAATGTAATGGTGAAGCTCCGTCATTGCTCTGTGATCAGGCCACGCTAATTGCAGCTATGCCGCTGTAATTGTATGCTGGGAGGAGAGAGGCTCCAGTGATTACAGAGTTTTCGCTCGGATGTAACTACTATTTTGCAGTTATGCTGATTATTCAGACGGTGATTTTCTCAAAGCTGTGTTGCCTGCCTTTTCAGGCTAGTTTAGAGATGAGGCACGGTGGCTGAAAAGGCGTTTTTACTCTATCTCTGGGGTCATCAATATATTTTATAGTTTTTCCTTTACTTTTCCATTTCAATTGCATTCCCTTTATTATTATGGAAGTTCAACTATTTCTTATTTTCTATTCATCGCTTCAGCATGTATTTTGGCATTGTGAGCGTGTGATAAAAGACTGACCTTAACTGACAATAGAGAGAGATGGAGAGTGGCAGCATTATTTAGTTCATGCTTAAAAATGACAAACTGCTTCTTCTCAGCTTCCTATTCCAGCAGATTTCAGGATTCCTAGAGGTCAGACCATGCTTTATTTCAGCACCGACTTTATTTTACCCAGTTTGGAGTTTGAGGAAGTCGGCATTTAACGGGTTGGTCGATTTCAAACATAAAATGAGACAATTCCTGAGAATTTATGGGCGTCGGTAAAGACAGAGAAGCTTGTTTGCCTATGGCTGGATCAGCCAATATAGGCAAGATGAAGACGTCCAGTGTCTTTGGAGAGATGCAGGCAGAGATGTGCTGCTTTTATTGGGGACACAAAGTTACTTTATAACACCCCATTAGCACAGACGTCTTTGGCTATGAAGATATAAGGAACAGATCAATATTCTGTGGAAGAAGTGTGAAAGTGAACAGAATGACTTTTTACACTGGTCATAAATCAGCTCGGACCGGAGTCTGTAGGCAGCTGAGTGAGTTCAATAATGCATCATCAGGCTAGTAATCATTTTTATTTCATGCATTTTCTTGTTGGGTGGTTATATTCTGTGAGCACAAAGTAAATCTCTGTAGTAAGCGCGAACGCATGTAAACGCTCGTGTGCACACACACACGCGCACGCGCACGCACACACACACACGCATGCGCACACACACAATACACACGCACACCCACACGCACACACACACACGCATGCACACACACACACAATACACACGCACACACGCACGCGCACATGCACGCGCACACGCACATGCACATGCACATGCACACACACACACGCACACGTTTGACGGCAGGGTTGTGAATGATTGTGTTGTTCTCCAGTGCTCGATTGTCTCCAGTGTGGTTATCTCCGCAGTCTAAGCAGCCCACTCAGGTTTGTAAATGCTTTTTTTCATATAATGCGCATGGTTGTGTTTGGTGCAGTGTTACTCTGCATGCAATTCATTTGCAGTGCATTTCTGGGGTTGGGTTGTATGGGAAAAGCAAGTTTATTGGATTACGTCTGTCGCTCCCAATGTCTGAAAGTGCTTTTCAAACAGATGTGCCTCAACACACACCTTCTGATAGTCACGTATTAGCCAGCTCCTTTTAATAAAAGGCAATTTGCATAAATATAATTATTTGTAATGTTGGAGGCTGAAATAAAGGGATGATTTCAGGCAGAGTGAAATAAAAGCCTGCAGATCTGATCACAGTCTCGGGAGTCTTGGTGTAGAAGAAACTGCCTGACAGTCTGGCGCAAGCAGTATTGCCTGCATGCGCACACACACGTGCACAGACAAATGCTTAATATAGGCAGAATTAAAGCCCTGCTCCGCGGTCCGCAAGGCCTGAATTGCAGGGATAACACACACTTCACACTCGTGCTTACACACACACATGCAATGGCGAACGCACGCACACACACACACACACACATGCCCGCTTCCACTGGCACCACCCGCGGCTGATGGAGATGGTCCTGCGTGTTTTCCGGTACGTTCCTCGGGTCGTCCGCAGAAGCTGGTGGTCAAGCCGTGGCTTCGTTTCCACACCATGTGGTTCTCGAAGGCGACAGATGGACGCGTTCCTCGCTCTCCAGCTGAAAGCCGCATGCAAACGTGTGGCTTCAACAACGCGGGAGGGTATGCGGTATCCCCCTCCCCACTGCTACGGGGGAAAATGCACTTCGCAGAGCGTCCACCAGAGGGTGCACTACTGCATCGTTAGACAGTGCCTTCCACATTATGTTGGCAACGTAGTTCCCCACATAGCTTCTAAAACTGTGTTTTTTTTTCCCCTAGAATGTTTGGCTGGCTGCATTGCTGCAGTTGATGTTCTTTGTTGCCAGTCGCTCTTCCAGGTGCGGTAGGTAATTGACCGCACCTGCTGTGGTGCAGTTGGGTTTGGCGCCTAGAGGGATGTGATTTATCAATCATAATAATACACAAAGGATTTAATACGGGAGAAGACACCTTAGTGAGACTGTTCGCCCCGGGCTTCCGCCCTCCCTCTCTTTTCCTTCCGTCTCTTCTCTCAGCCTTGAGGGAAGGTCACCGAAGAGAGGAGGAGAGAGAGAGGAGTGAGTAAGTGCCGGGAGAGGAGAAGAGCTGCACTAATCACAAGGGTACTCAGCAAGTTTCTGATCCCCCCCTTTTGGTTTTAGCCAGTGTTTGGTGCTGTATTCAAGCAACCGGACATGATTTGGTGAAGTATGTAGTAAGGTCAAGAGCAGGGCTGCCCTATCTTGTTCCTAGAGATCTACCATCCTGCAGGTCCCTAATTCGGCACACCTTATTCCACTAATTAAGTCTCAAGGACATCTTTAGCTGTTGAGTTTAGTGTGCTTTGTTAGAGTTGGAGTGAAACCAAGAGGTGAAGAGGTTTCTGATGATCTTTGACCTCCTTGTCTTTGGGTCACTGGCTTTCGCTAAATGGAGGCATCCCAACCTAACACTTATTTTCATTAGTCACAGTGATAGAGTTACTCCAGGTGCACGTTTAAATGGGAACAGAGCAAACGATGCTCTATACCTCACTTCAGATATCTTACTGTCTGCTCCTTGGCTGTACCCATAATGCAGTGCAGAGCGAGGTCTTTATTGGCTTGAGGTGGAGTGAGTGAGTGAGGTCACGTAGGCTTTGGTTATCCACGCTGTGACTCTTCCAGGAGCACGGGCAGCCCGTACGTCTTTCGAGAAATTCCCCGTAGGTCTGCGGTCCGGTGATGTACAAGATCCATTTGAGATCCAGGGCCCGTCTGCGGCTCAACATTACTTTCATTTATGAGCTCTGCAGACCCTGGGCCTGAAGCCCTGAGGGAAGGCAGGCTGAGGACCTCTTCTGCGCGCTTTCACATAAACATAAACTCTGCTTGGCAGTTCACACACTGCGGTGCTATCCAATCAGAGCCGGGCCTTTACAGTTACTGACCAATGAGGACACTGTACTGCTGCAGCGGTGATGGAAGTTGATCTAGAGTTTTTCTGGTCCGCACGCATCCCGTCTGACAGAGGCCAATGAGCGAGAGAAGACACCAGTGAATCGACCAATCGCAAAAAGGCAGACACGTTCACATTCCATGACTTGTGTCTGTTGCCCAGACAGGAACCATTGTGATGGAAGCTACGTTCTCCGCAAGCACATAGAGTTACTCGAGTGATTGTGTGAACTGTAGATGTGAATCCACACGTTTTATTCTCGGCTGCAATTATGAATTACTATAACTCCCTCTAACTAACTTGCATCATTAATGCTGGTACTGTGCAAAAGTGAAATAGCGCTGCCATTAGCTGTGAAAACGTATAATTACCTCCGAGCGAGCCAGACGTGTGATGTTCTCTACAGTAGACGGGCGAGGCATAGTACAGGCCGAATTACTGCCCTAATCTGCACCGCGTGAATTACAGGGATGACGCACGCACAAGCACGTCGAACACGCGTGGCCAGTTTTCGGTTTCAGTTTTTTTGACCTGTCGGATCCTGAAGAGAGGAAATGACATTTCACTGAGCGTTTCCGACCCCAGCCTGGAGGCGCTCCCTCTTCTCGGGGGAAGTTCTCCGCGGGGTGTGAGGGTGAGGGATTCTGCGATGGTGGAGGGGGGGATGGCTGGTCCTACTGTCACTGTAACTTGCAGTTCTGTTCGTTGCGTTGTGTGTCACTGTAATACCTCCATACAATACGTTCAGCATCCAATGAAATGCAAGTCCAGACCGTTTTTTCTATTACACATAATAGCCTGGTTGAAAGTACTGCGTAAAGAGCTACTAAATGTAGCCGGATGTGTAACTGGAAACAAGACCATGTAGAAATTGAAAGTCGGTGTTGTACAAGGTTACTACTCTCTTAGGCTTTCTGGAAAACCACAGAGGTCATTTGATGTTAATTTGAAAAGGAGCTACTTCCTGCTGCATCCCTGAATGCAGGCGTGCATACATGTGTGTGTCTGCGCACGTGTCTGCATGCTTGTGTGTGTGTGTGTGAGTGTGTGTGTGAGAGAGAGAGAGAGAGAGAGAGAGAGAGAGAGAGAGGACAAGGTCAGAGAGTAATTAGACTTTTCTCTTCAGACCAGAGGATACATCAAGCCTTGGGAATGGAAAGTGATTATGTGGTGGTAATTGAATCGCGGTGCAGCTCTCTGAAATGAGAATGAAAGAGGACAGCAGAGGGGAGAACGCGGGGAAACGGGAGGTGGTTCGGCAGACACCAGAGCAAGTAGATGAGCTTTAGATACAGGCAGGGAAAGGGTTACAGAGACTGGAGAGATCGGCAGTGGATTCCCTTTCCCCGGGCATATAGGTGGCTGGATGCTGTGTGCTCTCTCCATTTCTCCATCTCCCCCCTCCCTTTCTTTCTCTTTCTCTCCCCCCTCCTCCTCTCTCCATCTCTCCATCCCCCCTCCCTTTCTCTCTCTCCCCCTCCCTCTCCCACCGCTCTCTCTCCCCTGACTTCTCTCTCTCTCTCCCTCCCCCTTCCTCTTTCATACGTTCAGACACACACTCGCTCATTCCTTCTCAGACTCCTTGCCTCAGCAGGCAACAAATAGCTTCCATCGTTGATCCATTAGGTTATTGGTTAAGGTTTAAAGCTGGGTTAATCGGACCGGTAGGTGTGTTGTTTGTAATTACGTTTGCGTGTGTGTTTCTGAGTACCGCATCAGTCAGCGATGGGAGGGAAGCACGCAGGTTAAATAAATAGAGCTCATGAATAAGTAATGAGGGGGGGGGGGGGGGGGGCGGGCAGGAAGCACGGGATAGGGTGTCGGGAGAAGGGGAGGGAAGCAGGTGGGTCTTGCCATCTCCTTTCTGGCCATCTCAGCGTGCGTCTGACCGTCTTGCAGCTTATGGATTAGATGTTATTTCTGAGAGGAATTCAACATTTTTAGTTTTCAATTCGCCGTTGTTTTCCCTTACCAAAATAGACAATATGGGATTTTATCCTGCACTTGAACATGGCGATAATTTGCGTGTCTGCTCATACATTGTGATTTGAAGTTGCCACACCTTATTGTAATCTTGAAAATGGAATGCAAATTTCCTGTATTAATAATTGAATGAATTAACATTCACGTTGTGTGTGCCACGCTGTTTTCTGCAGTGGTAGTTTGAGACGGTCGTTGCCGTGCCGTGCTGTAATGTTATGTCTGTCTCTGGCCACGCCACAGATCTGATCTCAGCTGGCTGAGCACGTACTGATGCCCGGCTGGAAAGAGCTCTTGATCCTCCAGAAAAGGTTTTTTTTACAAACACAAACCTCCATAAGCACGGGAGGAAAACCTGTGTTTATTGACTTATTTGGATGCGCCCGATGTGATGAATTTGTTTGGAGAGTAATTCTTCTTCTCTATGATTTGTGTTACTCTCCCTCCGCCTCTCCCCGCAGGTAGCTCAGGTTTGTTTTGAGAGGCGATAGGAGGAGAGAGAGGGCGGGGTGTGGATGGGAGGAGAGGAGGGGAGAGAAGGAGCGGGAGAGGAGGAGCAGGGAGGATGACGGCAGGCCGGGGATGAGGCTGGGTCTTTGTCTCAGGAGCTGGGAGGCGATGATCTGTAATTGAATCCCTTTGATATGCGACGCGTTTATTTCTGCTGCAGTGGGGCGATCGATAGGCAGAGCTAATCTAATATTCACCTAATCTGCTCCCTGTGAAACCCCCCTCTCTATTCTCTCTCTCTCTCTCCCTCTCTCCCTATCTCCCTCTCTCTCTCTCTCAATTAAATTTTCAATTCAATTCGATATGTTTTATTGGTATGAAATAAATATAGTAAATATTTCCAAAGCTTTACATGTAAAACACACACACACACACACACACACACACAAATACAGCAATTACACATAGAAGGGGGAGAAAATAGACTAGTTTGTTATTAACTATAATTATATTTCCAAGTTGAACAGGTTACACATTGTACCTTTTTATTTGTTTAACACTCTCTCACTTGCTTTCTGTCACTGTCTACCTCTCTCTCTTTCTCTTCCCTCCTTCCGCTCTTTACGCCGCCCTCTGTGTGAGAGCAGACTGCAGAGCCAGTTGGGGTATTTTCAGAGTAAGGCTCCACACACCTGCAATATGAGGGCTGCTGTAGAAAATGTCCGGAAGCAGACTGGGACAGATTAACACCACAGCTGCACAGCAGAGCTGCTCACTATGACAGTGTGAAGAAAAATCCGCTGTGTAGGTGGTCTGATGTTACATGTCTTCTCAGTTTCCCCCTCCATCTCTCTCCGTATCCATCTCTTTCACTCTCTCTCTAATTCACACTAGCTTCCCTGGCATGATGTACATGCTGTATATACTGCCAAAGTATGGAAAAAGTACAACAGACAAAGAATATAAAACTGAATGCAACTGTGTGTGTGTGTGTGTGTGTGCGCGCGTGTGTGTCCGTCCGTGTCCGTTCCTGCAGATGTTCATCTTCATATCCTGTATGTGTGTGTGCTTTTATGTCAACCACTTCATGTGAATTAGTTGCATCTCTCTACCCCCTCTCTCTCACACACCATAGTTGGAGCAGAGGTCAAGGGTCAGATGTGTGATGGCCCTTCAGCAGACTGTAAGTCTGAGTAATTAAATGCGGGCGCTGACAGTATTACTCCGCCGATGTCTCGTGTCAGCCGGTTAAGACAGGCGAACAGGGCAAACGCGCTGGAAGACTGGTACAGCTGAATATTTCATGCTGGGCTCTGGCAGTTGCTGTAGATCTGAGGATCTCCTCAGCCAGTCCCCGAAGAGGCTGATTCAGTCAGTCACAAGGAGTTCACGCAGCCGTTATTCCGCAAATCTACAACTGTCAGTCAGCGAAATAAAAATCAAAGTCTATCGCTTAAATCCTGATGATGAAGCAGCCCGTGGGAGCGATGACTCTTACCAAAGGTGAAGTCATCCGTGTTTGTTTAGCTGGTCGTGCGGAGGGTCTCTTAGCCCAGAGGGCTGGCTTTAGATGTGCAGACGGTGACAGGGTGGGCGTACGCTCACGACGTCAGTCCTGCGGAGTCGTGAGGATGCCCGCTCCTCTCCGCACTCCCACGCCACGGGAGAGTCAGCGCTGTCTCCCAGGAGTGAGAGACCAGGGCCCGGGCCCACCCGCTGTGTGTCCGGGGCATATCTACAGGGGTTCATCCACCTCTCTATCTCCCAGAGCACAGCTCCTAGTGCTGCTAAATGGAGGAGGAAGATCCTTCTCGTCCAATAGGGCGTCGAGCTTAAGATAACATAACCTTCAATTTGGTACCAGGGCAATTGAGTTGACCCGCGTGTGGTGAAGATCTGGGAGTTCATTGGAAACCTGGAAAGGTCAATAAATCTCACCTTGTTAAATTTAAATCACCTTTGGAAATGACTGTAGGGGGTTGAAGAGGTCCTCTGTCCCCTCTGCTTTTAGCGCTGGGGATGTGCAGTAAGGAGCTGTCGGGAGATCGATCTCGGGTTTGATTAATGGCTGCGGCCGCTTGCCCTCTCATCTTGGAATCAGCCTGGCTTTGGGATACGCTTGCCGCGGCTTTAAGCACGGAAGGGGTCAAAGGTTATTTGAATCCAAGTCAAATTAGGTTGACTTGTAATGTGAAAAATACGTGGTGGCTCCTTCAAGCGTTGCTAACCGAACAGATTTATCTTTCCAGCTCTGAGTTCGCTTCAGTGTTCCTTCGTAACGCACCATTCTGTGTATTTCCATAATGTGTCATTTTCACACACATCATTTTTATCTTAGAAAAATCTGCACTTTGAATCTAACCTTCAGTCAGAGACATTAACAAAGTTTAACTGTTGGATAATATAACGGTATTTGATCTGTAAAGATAAATAGCAATTTCCTTCGGAAACTCAAATAGCTTTACAGACCCTGTGAAACTTCACAGCAGCCATTTTGTTGCAGGACACTCATCAGAAGCCGGTGTCATGGTTTAAAATGCTCAGCCAATGAAAATTTCAGATTGTGGGGGGGAGTGGCAGATCAGATTCAAAGCTTAATTTAGCCATTACAGTAAATTGATCCGTGGGTTTGGGTCAGTAAAAGGCCTTGTGTATGCTAGATTATTTTGGATGGTTAAATAGTGGTGTCAGGCAGTGAAGAGCAGTTTTATTTTAGACTTAATTAGGTGTCTGAACGCATTTTGTTTTATTTGTACATTTGTAACATTTGTGTCAAAATAGAGTTATCTAGTACATACCAACTTATAAATATTCATTAGTTAAAAAATAGCCTTAATAAATAATTGACTGTGAGCTTTCTTCATCACATTAGCACATTACCGATTTGCTACATTTTAGATAGTGTTGCAGTGTTTTGAGTGCCAGTTATGAACTAGGATGGAAATATTTCCAAATGACAGGATAGTATTTCTCCCTGAGTGAGGGAAGTAAAATAATACCTATTAGAATGATTGTGTGGTGTTCATGTGGTGACATCTAAAGTAACCCGCTCCCCTTAAAAAAAACAAAACCTTTAATTTGTGTTTACTCCCCCTGCCTGTCCCTTATTGTTTAGTGTAGCAGTGCGGCGCTTCAGCTCTTCTGTGACTATACTACATTATCTCAGTATGTGGCATCAGGCGTTCAAAGTGACTGTCTTAATATAAAATGTGTGTGTTAGTAGTGTGTAAGAGGAGCCAAGACTGAGCGTTATTATACTACATGGTGTGTGCGAGAGAGGGAGAGAAACAGAGAGAGAGATTGAGAGAGAGAGAGAATAACATTATAACAAGCTTTTGGCGCTTAAAGATCTCTCTCCGCGCCCCTTATCATTCTGAAGATTAAATTAAATAGTGTGAGAATATGAGATTGCGGGCAGATTGGCTCTGCTGAGTGGAACTTCAATATTGGGCTTGTTGGCTGGCTTAGCCATCCCGTGTCCACATTCTCGCTGCGTTGCACGTCAGCTTTGCTGATTAAAACCAGCCAAAGCTCCAATAAAGATCTGCACACAAGGCCTTATCAAAATTCACAACATCAATTATCTTTGTAACTGATTTGTTTTATGTATTTTTCTGTAGTTTTTTTTGTGTGTGTTCGGTGCAGTGGCAGCCCGGGTGACTGAACTGTAATCCCCTCCTCACTGTTTGGATGTGTGAATGGATTGTCAAGCTTGACTGGTGACTTTGAAGTGCTGGCCGCAGAAATGATAATCAATTCCAGTGGGACGCTGGGGACCGTTCCACCTCTGTGCACGAGCACGCTGCTGTTATTTTAGCCGTGCTGCCAATGGCTGAGCTGCAAATCATATAAAGAAATTGGGACCAGGCACGGCAGAGTTAGTGCCCTGTTTAAATATTCATTCCTTCTTCAACAATCCAGCAACTTCTTTGTCTGATATGAAAATGTTCCCTGCTCTGAATAATTCAGCTGAACCAGGCCATGCATGGGGTGGGGAGGGGTAGTTTGGGGTGTGGGTGATAAAGAGGCCAACTCTGTGCAATGTGCATTGCAAAGCCCTGGCTCCACTGAGTGCTGGTGGATTGCTTGCGGAGGGAAGGGCTTTGGTCAGTATTGGGGTGTTGTGTTCAGGGATGAGTGTACAGTTGAAATGTTTGGAGGTGAAGTTCACTTCAGGCCCCTCATTCACAGTTCACCCCTGTTCCTGTCCTGCACTCTGAGGAACGGGGTCCTCTTTGATATGCAAATTGAACTTTGCTTTTTCGTGTTGAATTCTTTTTTCCATTTGGAGGAGGTGCTAATTACCATGAGTTACATAAAATACATTTGTAAATGTTTCCGCAGAGAACGCTGGAGTATCGGCATTTGCCAGCAGGCAGAGGCAGCCTGGGTGTAATTCTTGTGGCAGAGACGGTCTGGATGTAATTCTCTGTCGGAGATGGTCTGGGTGTGGCTATCGTCACGGCGAAAAAGCGTTTTTCAAAAAGCAGCAGCCGGGACAAACCAAAGTTTTTGCAGGCGTGGTTATCTGCAGTCTCATCGTCGATGGCGTAACTGTGTTTTGGATGTTGTGGCTGTGGTGCATGCTCTGTAGTGTTTCTTCTTCTTCCTGGTGGAGGTGCAGAGTAGGGGAGGAGAGCCCTGCTGTGGGTCCAGGCTGACTCCCCGGTGCCTGTTCAGTCTGTCCAGGGTCTGCAGTTTTATCCTTGTTTTGCGACGGTCTTGGCCGCCTGTTCATCCTGCTGTTTCTGCTACACCAAGGGTCTGTTCTCACAGCTGCAGGCTAATGCTAATGAACTAATTACAGCCCAGCTAGGTCTTTGTTTTTAACAAGCCTTCTCCGACAGAGACAAACCTGTGGAAGTGAAACATCTGTCTGATCAATGTCTGTGTTCAATAGCAAGTGGAAGATCTTACCAAGTGAACAAATGCAAATGAGACCTTCAGGTTTTTGCACATTATCAAAAAAAAAGGAATGACCACTACAATAGGCTATTGGCAGCGTCCTCCTCCTGCTGTTCTACTGGACTGTTAATAGCAATGTTACTGTCTCCAGCAGGACGGCTGTCTTGAAGTATATCGATCTGGGATCTGTGAACTAAAAAATGGATGAATTAGTAGTTTATTTATGCATGAAGATTGATTTACAATGAAAAACCTTCACACCTCATCACCTCCTCTTAACCTCATCTAAAACATCTCTCAGCTGGAAAAGGAGAAAATTAACTTATGAAAATCGATGGCGGTGGTGGCGGGGTGTTGTTCTTTGCTGAATCTGTAGGCTCAGGCCCTTATTGGCTGCGGCGTTGTAGGTCATGGAGTGATTCTTGTGTTTGGAGTTGTAGGACCTTTTTTATTTCCACTGAAGCACAGGACAACATGCGTGCTGCTAATCCCAGCTTTCCATGTTAATGAGTTACTGGAATACGTCAGTTACTGTTGCAGTGCAGATTGTTTTGTTGTGTGACGAGTTGAATCACCAGTGTCACATGCTCTTTCTGTTTCAGGGCTCTGCAGCATAACTCTGGCATTCAGTGTGAAAGATCTGGAAAGAAAAACAGGATTTCCAATCACCTTGAATGTAGGCTGCAAAGCAGACCCTCGATGCCAGTGTGTTTTTTCTTGATTTATTTTTGTTTACAACATATCTACAGTCCAGTTATTGAGTCCCATTTATTTCTTTTACACCGAAACTCAGAGAAGCTGGGCTTTGCGTTGGATTCTCTCTGGAGGTGCTATCAACCAAGACACAGTTGTTGTTTTTTTTCCCCCCCATATCTCCCTTTTCTATTTCCCCACTGACCGGTCTCAGCAACTATGGCAACAGAAACCTGGATCGAGTTTTGCATCCAAGTGTGGAGGCTGGTATTTCAGGCTGAGAATTAATGGGTTGAAGCTTTCTTTACCTGCATTAGAGCAGGCTAACTCACCAGATTAATAATGCCCTAGCTGCTTAAAAAAGACTAATCTACTTTCACACCAGCAATCCTTGGGTTTGAAACCTACACTGGAAGAAGCCTCTATTTACTAATGAAGGAGAATTAATCTGCCCATTAGCTATTCCTACAACACAGCCCTGCTTGTTTACATGATGCTAATTCTGAGGCGCCGCATGAGAAATTGCGAGGATTTGTTCTGGCTAATTTTTGACCAGATTTATTTGTTTGTTTGTTTCATTTATTTATGAATTAATTAATGTATTTATTAGTTTATTTTGTCCATTACCTTGCTTTTTCCTGTTCCCAATATAGCACAAAAGGCATAGAAAGGTCAACTATATCACACTATTCATTTCCCTCAGTACACTTAAGTCAATATGTGGAAGGCATACCGAGCTGCATAATTTTCGCACTCCGTTATTGTCCTGCTTGTTACCATCTCCGAGCTAAACTGGGAGGTGCTGTGTCAGTAGCCCTGTTATTCTTACAGACAGGCAAGCCTCTACCCATCCTTTTGGTTTCTTGGGGGGGTTGATTGGGTGGGGGCGGGGGAACGATCGAAATTGTGGACTGCTGGGTGATTGAGATTGTTCACTGGGGTAGTGGTGGTGGGGAACGGTCATGAATTGGTGCCTTCGGCAGCTACCCTTATCACCTCTGCCAAGAACCAGCCCTGCTTGCAGGCCACTCTAACCTCATAATATTATTAGCACATGTAGGCCCCAAACCATTCTCTCCTAATTGCCCTTGAAATATCTTCCGCCTTCCACACATCCCTCCCGTTACTGCCCTCCCTAAAGGTTTTCACCTCACGGCTCAGTTAGACGTCTCCTCCAATCGCGGTGCTCATCGATGAAACTGACCACCGCTCCCGGCGCCCGCCGTTGAAATCCACCACCGGCTGCGCTCTGAAACCCGGCACCAGGACTCCATATTGTTGAAATTCACCACCCAGTCACTGTAACTATCAATTACCCTGACAGCTTGGTTTCTGAATAAATGTGGAATGTCACGCTGGTGATTTATAAGGTGCAGTGCTCTCGGAGGCTGAAGTAAACTGGATTTCTTACACACAGATCCCTTCTCCTCTCAATAAGGAATCGACAAACAACAGCGGCGAACACTCTGCCCCACTGCGCCCACAGCTAATGCACACCGGCAGTGATAAGCAGGGCAGCGTTCACTATTAGCATGTACATAGACATAAAGCCCCTCGCCCTCCGGACCTGGTATAATCTGTGGCCTCGTAACGCATTCCCGGTTCTGTTTATCGGTCACGTGACCCTGGGATAATTTCCGTTGCCATTGAGTAAGGATGCTGTCAGGCCTGCTCTGGGTGACAGGGCGTGCTCACGGAGCCGGCTGTGTCATTAATCTCCATCTCCTTATTAACGAGCCGCTTCTAACAACGCCTCTGACGACGTCACGTGCCCAGCGGAGAGCGAGATACGGGAACGCAAATGTGGAACGTGACATATGCAGGGGCAACGGGAGCGCTGTTCCCTGGAAAGCAGCTTTTTAGGGTTGCGTTTGGCTGGTTGACTGTTGGTTATGTTTTAGCGAACATGGTCACTCTACCCACCTTACTGTTTGTTGTATGCTTTTTTTACTGGTAATTTACATAACATTTTGTGGGAGTTGTAATCCTTTTCCCTTGGATATGTGGAATCTTGAAACCGCGGGTAAACTGCCGGCGCTTAAGAGCGGTTTTTGAAGCGTACCCCTTCCCCTCGGTCAGGTGTCCAATCTGAGACCTGGCCTGACCCTCTGCTCCCAGCAGAATCCCTGCAATCTGGCCCCATCGTCTGGGAAATCAATTTCAAGCACGACCTCTCAGAACCGCAGGGCCGTTATGCAGTGCCTTGTGTGTACGTGGCCACCAGAAGAATAACGCACTTCAGTCTCCGCTGACAATAATACCCTTCCAAAGCAGCATTGTCTCGTTTCCTGTCTCCTTTCCTCTCTGAAGGAGACTACTGTCGGAAACCGTGGGGTCACTGACTTCCCGGACCCTGCGGACCTGTCCCTCCCGCTTCAAGCACACACTGCTCTTGCCTTCATTTTAGTTTGCTTCTGGTTCTGGGTCAATCTCCGTACTGTCTGATTGTCACAAAATAGGTTTTGCTCCAGTATGTTGGTGCAGTGTGTGTGTGTGTGAAAAAATACTGTTTTCATGCAGTGACAATAGTAGGTAACTATGTTGGTGCAGTGTGTGATAAATCACTGTTTTAATGCAGTGAATATAGTTGGTAGCTATCTTGGTGCAGTGTATGATAAATCACGTTTCATGCAGTGACTATAGTAGGTAGCTTCAGTATGTTGGTGCAGTTTTTGATAAATCTCTGTTTTCCATTCAGTGAATATAGTAGGTAGCTATGTTTGTGCAGTGTGTGTGTGTATGTGTGTGTGTGTGTGTGTGTGTGTGTGTGTATGTATGTGTGTTAAATTGCTGTGTTGATGCACTGACTATAGTAGGTAGCAATGTTTGTGCAGTGTGTGTGTGTAGGCTATTTGTGTTAAATTGCTGTATTGATGCACTGACTATTGTAGGTAGCCATGCCGGCTCAGTGTTTGTGTTGCGTAGCAGTGTTGGTTCACTATTATATAATGAATACTGACAGTATCTGTGTTGTTTCAGTTTCACACAATGAACGCAGCATCTTTGTTGGTTCAGTTGTGCACAGTGAACACACTATCAGTGTCGCAGTAGTGCCTTGAGTGAGTGTGTTCAGCTGCTCATCAACATTTAAAGCTGAGAGCAGCTACTTTGGTAATGATCGCAGCAGAGGGAGCGGGAGGAACAGGAGGAAGCTTGCGACGGGCTACAGTGCAGCGCATCATCAATACAATCCCACTGTAGGCTGCAGGAACCGTCTCCATGGAAACCAGGTAGAATATTAAACGCGGCCTTCTGTAACTTTTTTTTTCTTCTCTTTTTTTTGCGCTTCCCGCTGTAGAGCTTTCTCCCGACACGCAGAGGAGGGAATGCTGCTTCTTCTCCGCATGCGTGTGTTTGGCTTCCGCGGGCGGAGGCTGAGATGCTGTCAGGCTGGCTCTGATTCTCGGTCTGGCCGTTGTAATGAGCAGAATGCGGGCTGGTTTGCTGGGAGGTGCCGCGCCTCTGAGACTGAACGGGATTAGAGTGCCGGGGAATAAAGTGGAGGAAGGCTTCTGAAAACACGCGTTGACGCGTTGCACACTGCCGGCACATCGTGTTACATCTCTGATTTCACACTGAGGTGCAGTGCATTATTTAACCAGCGGTGCATCAAGGCCCAGTGTGTTATTTTACTGGATAGATACACTATGAAGTCCAGTGTGTGGTTTAACCGGATGCAATACCATGTCCAGCTTGTTATTTCACCACATACACGCTGAGGCCCAGTGTGCTGCTTAGCTGGATGTGTTGCTAAGGTCCAGAATTTTTTTTAACCAAATAGATACACAAAGATTTATTATTACAGCGTTTTTGTATTTAGTCAAATACACACTAAGGTCACACACTAAGGTCCAGTGCATTATTTCACTGGACACACACTAAGGTCCTGTGCATTAGTTCACTGGATACACACCGAGGTCCAGTATGTTATTTAACTGGACACGCACTAAGGTCCAGTGAGGTATTTAACTGGACGTACACTGAGGTCCAGTATGTTATTTAACTGGACACGCACTAAGGTCCAGTGCATTAGTTCACTGGATGCACACTGAGGTCCAGTGCATTATTTAACTGGACACACACAAAGGTCCAGTGAGTTATTTAACTGGACGTACACTGAGGTCCAGTGCGTTATTTAACTGGACACACACTAAGGTCCAGTGAGGTATTTAACTGGACGTACACTGAGGTCCAGTGCGTTATTTAACTGGACACACACAAAGGTCCAGTGTGTTATTTGACTGGACGTACACTGAGGTCCAGTGCATTATTTAACTGGACACACACTAAGGTCCAGTGAGGTATTTAACTGGACGTACACTGAGGTCCAGTGCGTTATTTAACTGGACACACACAAAGGTCCAGTGTGTTATTTGACTGGACGTACACTGAGGTCCAGTGCGTTATTTAACTGGACACACACAAAGGTCCAGTGTGTTATTTAACTGGACGTACACTGAGGTCCAGTGCGTTATTTAACTGGACACACACAAAGGTCCAGTGAGGTATTTAACTGGACGTACACTGAGGTCCAGTGCGTTATTTAACTGGACACACACAAAGGTCCAGTGAGGTATTTAACTGGACGTACACTGAGGTCCAGTGCGTTATTTAACTGGACACACACAAAGGTCCAGTGAGGTATTTAACTGGACGTACACTGAAGTCCAGTGCGTTATTTAACTGGACACACACTAAGGTCCAGTGAGGTATTTAACTGGACGTACACTGAGGTCCAGTGCGTTATTTAACTGGACACACACTAAGGTCCAGTGAGGTATTTAACTGGACGTACACTGAAGTCCAGTGCGTTATTTAACTGGACGTACACTGAAGTCCAGTGCGTTATTTAACTGGACACACAAAGGTCCAGTGAGGTATTTAACTGGACGTACACTGAGGTCCAGTGCGTTATTTAACTGGACACACACAAAGGTCCAGTGAGGTATTTAACTGGACGTACACTGAGGTCCAGTGGGTTATTTAACTGGACACACACTAAGGTCCTGTGAGGTATTTCACTGGATACGGGTGGCGTGTAGTGCAGTGGTTTAGGTACATGACCGGGACACGCAAGGTCGTTGGTTCGAATCCCAGTGTAGCCACAATAAGATCCGCACAGCCGTTGGGCCCTTGACCCTACATTTCTCCAGGGGGGGATTGTCTCCTGCTACAGGATACACAGTGGGCCCCAGCCTCTTCCTCTTCCACGGCTCCTCCAGTATGTCTTTAGGACAGCTGCCGTAACCCTCATTCCCATCTTTAACCCCCACCCCCCAACCTGAGCACAATGATGTCCCTTAACCTCAGCAGAATTTATCTCTGGGCCTTTTATTGTTCTGTGTTATTGTTTTTCCACAGTGCAGTGCCAGGCTCACTGTCGGTCCCTGGCCCAGCTCCACGGTCATGGCAGTATTGTAAGGCGGGGACTTAATTGCCGTAGTCACTCCCAGCCGCGAGATTGATGTCTTCATCTGGAGGTGTAGGAGAGAGAAAGAAATGACAGTATCGTAAAACACTGTCCTTGGCACCTCTCGACTCCTCTTTTAAAAACTCCACTTCCTTATTTGGCAGGGAATGGTTTGGGTGCTCGTTCAGTCAGTCACGGGACTCTCCCCATACTGACACCCTGTGGCCTGGGGGCGGGGTTACTCAGGTGGGGCAGGTAGGCTGGGAGTACTCCGGCCGGACGGACGGGAAAACAGCAGACATTCCGGCGTGCCTTCACCAGAGGTGTGAGGTAGGAAAATCACGTCTCCCTGGTGACTCAGTTCCCCACTGCCGCTCTGATAAGATCAGGTCATTTATTATTCTATTAAACCTGGGTAAGGTCAGACTGAATCATTAAGCGTGGGGGTTAATTCAAAGGCTTTGCGTGGAATGGAATCAGGAGAAGTAAAAAGGAAAATCTCACCCGTGTGAGTTATTCTTCCTGTGATTCCATTATTCCGCCACCTTTCACTGGAAATGACCGGGGCTGACAACAGCCAAGATTGAACGCAATTCTCTCCCAGTGCACGGAATGGAATGCATGGAGGCATTTTTCTTTTTCATTTTAATGTATCTGTATTTGTTTTTATGGAGGGTGGTGGGGGGTGGGCAGTATATTACCATCAAAGAATGTATTGATTACTGTATTGATAGGCTGTCTTTTGTTTAACAGGCAAAATGTTAAAATGTTTTGCATTGCCCGCTCTCTCAAAGGTTATAATGTGCTTTCATCCAGACAAGCTTGTGTTTATAGTTTTTATTTTTCAGCCACAGGGGGTCTGAAATCAATCGGCATCTATTTGTTTACTGTAATGGATTGTGTGATTTCCCGTTTATCCATTTGGAAAACTGTTTTCTTACAAACGGTGCAGTTTACAGATTGAGGGCCTGAGAGGTTGTCTCTCCTAGGCTGGATCAGAGCCAGGCTTCTCTGGGCTCAGCATGAGTCCTTCTGGTTGACTGGTACTGGACACAGCTCTCTGTCAAGACTGTTTTAGCTTATATCCAAGCCCCAGGGTTGGATATAGGGTTTTTTAATGTAATCTGTGCTGAAATTGTACACACACACACACACTCTCTCACACACACCCACACATTCTTTCAGAGACACAACTTCCCCTAGCACCTGTGCAGCAACAACTGTGTCCTTCAGCCTTTGTCAGCACCCTGGTTTCCCTGGCAACTGCAGAGATGAGCATTAATAGGCCAGACTCTCAGAGAGCTAGGGGGAGAGCTAACACCAGCCCTCGCACGGTCTAACCACTGAGAGACTGACCAGCTGCACTTGTTGAAACACAGGCCCTTGTCACTACAGTTCTACTATAGTTACTATAGCCACCATAATTGCAATAGTATGAATGTAGAAAAAATTGTGTGTGAATACAGTATGTGTGCTGGTTTGTATGTGTGTGTGCATGTTTCTGAGCCTATATAACAAACAGCAGGCCAGTGGGGTGTGGGCTGAAGTGTCATATTGTTACGAAACATTTCAGATTCAGGGACAGGACTGGAGCAGAGCAAGAAGAGATTTCACAAGCCAGTACAGCTCTGGATAATAATTCTAAAATCATATTCGTGAACACACTTTAGGCAGTGTATAATGTGTCAAGTGTGACACACTGCTCACTATGGTAGATAAGTAGCCATGTAAAATATTGTAACTGTGGGGTCTTCAAACACACACACACACACACACACACACACACAGGTTAGCCTGCCTTCTGAAGTATATGTGCATGTGTCTGTGTATGCAGACCACAGAAATACAGAAATTACAGACCAAATACTACTTCCAAGCAACTGTAATGTAATTACACAAAAAATGAAGTGATAATAAATAATAAAGGCTGCTAGCACACCTAGTAATCTCTCCAGCTGGCAACATTCCCGACTGTAAACGATGCTCTTAATACCCGCCCTTCCATGTCAAAGTGTTGCATTTACAAGCAGTGAGTGCAGACAGCCCAGTCTCAATGAGCCATGGCGTGTTTTAGAGGAGTCACAACAGGCCAAGAACAAAGCGTAAATAAGCACCCTGATCCACCACCATGGGGCCTGCAGGTAACACTCCACCTGGAGCAGCAGCCTTCCATAGGCTATACCCTTGGCCCTGGACCCTACACTATACTACCACACCCTATACCCTAGGCCCTAGGCCCTGGACCATACACTACTGTAACACACCCTATACCCTAGGCCCTGAACCCTACACTATACTACCACAACCTATACCCTAGGCCCTGGACCATACACTAATCTAACACACCCTATACCCTAGGCCCTGGACCATACGCTAATCTAACACACCCTATACCCTAGGCCCTGGACCTTACACTACATTGCCCTATACCCTAGGCCCTGGACCCTACACTATACTACCACACCCTATACCCTAGGCCCTGGACCATACACTATACTACCACACCCTATACCCTAGGCCCTGGACCATACACTAATCTAACACACCCTATACCCTAGGCCCTGGACCCTACACTACATTACCCTATACCCTAGGCCCTGGACCCTACACTACATTACCCTATACCCTAGGCCCTGAACCCTACACTACACTACCCTATACGCTAGGCCCTGAACCCTACACTACATTACCCTATACCCTAGGCCCTGGACCATACACTATACTACCCCACCCTATACCCTAGGCCCTGGACCATACACTACTCTAACTCACCCTATACCCTATACCCTATACCCTATACCCTAGGCCCTGTACCATACACTACACAACCATACCCTATACCCTAGGCCCTGGACCCTACACTACATTACCCTATACCCTAGGCCCTGGACCCTACACTACATTACCCTATACCCTAGGCCCTGGACCCTACACTATACTACCACACCCTATACCCGAGCCCTGAGTGAGTAGTTTCTGGACTTAGACTACCTATTTGCCATGCTTGGAGGATGAGTTTTGGTTTGGTGCTTTCATAGATCAAACCAGTCGTATCAATTTCCCTTTCTTCTGCACATGGATCATAATTACTTTCATAGGTTATCACTTAGAGGGCCTCTATGGAGCTGCCAGGATACAGTTACATAATATTAAATGGAGAGAAACTGTAATTTCTAAGATGGACAATATTCTTTGTCTGATAATGCATTTATGAATCCAAAAAGTACATTGTTTTGCTATCAGTTGGCTGTGCATTGGTGTCTGCAGAGGGTTGTCTAGCTTTCTCTGCCAGAGGATATTTCTGTTTACACAGTCTGCAGGAATCTGGAACTTTCTGTAGGAATATCTAACGCCCCAAGTATGTCATGTTACACCCTTAAAGGGATTTTTTTTCAGGTCTGTGCCAAAAGTTCCGAACTTAAACTTCCAAATGGAAGTTCCCCAGGGATCTGCTTTCCTTACTAGAGCAGAAAGTTTTTTTTTTTTCCTTGCCTGAAAATGAGTAGGGGAAAGAAATAAAATGCAAACAAATGAATTCAGAAATATGAGAGGCACACTGCTGTAGCCACACGTGGAGCTTGCGCCATTATGTTCAGCAGGAAATCGCACTTGATGCATTAAACCATTTATGTGTGTTCAATGTGGAGGTGAATGAATATGCATTATACTCCACTATAACTATGAAGGAGTGGCACACATTTTCTTCCCTGCATTTGCCTGTGTATTTATTTCTTTATTTATCTCCTTTCATAGATTATTTGTGAGAATGGGTGCTGCTTTAACTGTGGTATTGATTCATGTCCAATTGAATTCTCTTTGAAGTTCGTCTTGCGGGAGAATTCACTTCTGCAACTGGAGCGGATGAGGCCGCTGTGACAGATGTGTGTTTTTTTTGTTTCGTGTTTTCCGTGTGTGTGTGCGCGTGTGGGTGTGCAGCGCTGCAGAAGCGAATGCTCGTCGTATCAAAAGCGATGCCTCCGTCTCTTGTGTAGTTCCACGGGTAGAGTAGGACAGGTGGTGAACACTGTGTCACGTGGGCGTGGGCGGGTACCGTGCGGGTACAGATGAGGTAGGAGACGCAGGTGTCGGCGTGACTTACCGGGCTATGGATGGGTAGATAGTGACGCGTGGGTGTAGTGTGCACGGATGACGGTGCTGATGTAGCCTAGGTGGCTGATGGTGAAGTGGGTGGTTCTCTGCTGTCAGTGATGTGAGCTGTAGAGGGTGGGCTGGGCTGGTGTTTGTAGGATAACCCCCAGGAAAGCGTGGGCAGGCTGCCAAGACCCGTGAATCGTCTTTGAGATGTGCTGTGACCGCAGAACAACCTTTTTTTTTTTTTGATTATCCAGTAAGCAGGCATCCCAGATGTCAGACCTGTAAAATATGACCACAGGGCTCTAGTTATTTTGATTGCATTTGGATACCAGATGTTCCATATGCTTTCTGGAGCTGCTTTATTGAATGCCGCATCAGCAGAACGGGAGACTCCTGTTACACCCCCTCCTGACGGTGGGACTGTGGGATAAGGCTAGTGGTACTACGGTGAATTTGCAGCAAGGTGAAATCATGAGCAGTGTCCCATCGGCTGCTCTCGTGCTTACTGATGCTGTCGAGACCAGGGCCAGCAAAGTGCAGCAGTTATGCATCCACTGTATATACAGTCAGGCCCTATACCCTAGGCCCTAAACCCTATACTACACTACCACACCCTATACCCTAGGCCCTGGACCTACACTACACTATCACACCCTATACCCTGGGCCCTAAACCCTATACTACACTACCACACCCTATACCCTGGGCCCTGGACCTACAGTACACTATCACACCCTATACCCTAGGCCCTAAACCCTATACTACACTACCACACCCTATACCCTAGGCCCTAAACCCTATACTACACTACCACACCCTATACCCTAGGCCCTGAGCGCTGTACTCTACACAACCACACCCTATACTCTAGGCCCTGAGCGCTGTACTCTACACAACCACACCCTATACCCTAGGCCCTAAACCCTATACTACACTACCACACCCTATACCCTTGGACATGAATCCTACACAACACTACCACACCCTATACCCTTGGCCCTGGACCCTACACAACCACACCCTATACCCTAGACCCTGAGCGCTGTACTCTACACAACCACACCCTATACCCTAGACCCTGAGCGCTGTACTCTACACGACCACACCCTATACCCTAGACCCTGAGTGCTGTACTCTACACTACCACACCCTATACCCTCGGCCCTGGACGCTGCAGTCTACACGACCACATCATATACCCCTGGCCCTGAACCCTACACTACTGCAGCCTCCCTCCCTGATCATTGCTCTTGTGGAACTGAGCGCGGTGTGGGATTAATGCAGAGCCCTCTCTCCCACGCAGACACAGTCATGCTTGTCGTGCGGCTGTGTGGCAGCGGCGGGGTCGTCGTGACGACCCGGGCCCTGACGCGGACAGATGGACCCCGGCGTGCCTGGTGTGCGTGACCGGCAGTCTGAGCGGTGGGCAGAGCACCGCCCCTCCAGGCACGGACGAGAGGCAGCCATGTGCGCCGCACCGAACAGACCGGTCTAACGGACTGCGAGACGCTGCTGCAGAGACACGTGGCCCTCCTCCTGTGTCCCGTGCACTGCGGCGGGGTAAACGCCCCGTCCCCCCGCCCGTTCCCCCCTCTCTGCTCCTACGCCTGCGCCGATCGCTCCTGAACAAGCTTCGGCCAGTTAACGCACCGCGGGTCCAGCCGTGATCGCGCCGCCGTTAGCGCGCTACCCCGCGGCGCTGCTGCAGTCCGGTGTGTTCGGAGCGCTAGCGCTAACCCCCGCGTTCTCCTCACCGCTCGGAACGGGCTTGGCTCCCGGTCCCGTTCAGTCATGAATTTCCCCTGGATTTCTCATTTTACGTGCACTCAAAAGACCAAACCAATTAGAGCAGGCCATAAAAACCCAGTCTCCAGGCAAGGAAGTCTTTCTTTGCAAATATCTCATTGTAATGTAGTAATTATTTCCTCACCTCTGCATGACAATGCAATGAATTTCCTCATTTTCCTACAGAACAAAGCCTGTGGACAGTAAACAAAAGACATTTGAAATGCATAGATGTTTCACTGTGCCCTGTTCTCCATCCCTTTATTTCCTCGTCTTTTATGCGTAAACACTTCTGAAATATATTCTGCTCAAATCTGTGTTGACTAATGTTAGAACTGAGAGGGGAATGCCTTCTATAAAGCTGCCAATACAATGCACCGAAGACACGCATTTTTGGCCATGACTTTCTATTTAAACCCAGATCATTCACACAACTTTGCTGTGGGATGCTGTGAAATATGGCTCATAAAATCCTTTCACATAAAATCCTCGTCTCAAAATCGTCTTTCTCTGTCTGATTTCCCATTGCTTGGATTAATCCTTGATTCTGAGGGGACGGCATTACTGCTATATACTATGTGTGCATCTGCATGCCAATGTGCCTCATTACAATTCAAAACCATTGAAATAAAGTGTTTCAGAATCCTTCTGTTTATTATGAACCGTATAGTGCGGCGAAGGTTCAGTCTGGAACAAAATAAATAACGGAATTTGTATTAGCTAGCCTGTGTAAAGTCTTTATTAATCTCTGGGCCTCAAAAGTTGTCTGGTGAATGGAGAAACTGGCAGTAATACTGTAGCGCCTGGCTTTGTGATTCACGGCAGCCATTTTGAGCAGGAATTTCTGTTGACCCATCAGCTATAGTGGACACTGAGGAATTACGAAGGCAGTAAGTACTGAGTGGATTGAAAGAGGCTGTTTGAGAATATGGTCATCGGGGAGTGCTCTTCTGCCCTCTGCGTGGCCTTTCGCCGGCTGGCACTTCTGTTTATCTATTATTAAATATTCCATATTTCTCCTAGTGCACTATGCCTGCAGTCAGACACATACATGGTGGAAACAGCCACTTTTGAAGTGAGTGCAAACATTTTTTCTTGAGTTTTATATTCATATTTAATCTGGGTGGATGATTGACTGTAAAAAGTTAGACCTCGTTGTTCTCACTAATGTTACTGCGCTTTTTTTTCAGAATTTTATTGCTGCTTTGACAATAATCAGGAACCAATCAAATATTAATACTTGAGCATTAAAACACTTGCCACAGGCAAGAATAGCTCAAGTTCATCCTCTTAAAAGTCCATTAGCTGATCTAACTTCACCTCCAGAGATTAAACGCAAATTAATCTTCTCTTGTCTCTTAGGCTGACCGGTTCTTCCATATAATATTTGATAATACTGTAATTCACAAATCAAACGATTCAATGAAATCAGACCAGACGAGAGTTAAGGGTTGCTATTCACTATAAAAGGAAGCAGCCTGTTTATAAGGTGTTAAAATGCCACTGGGGAGAGATACTGGGGAGATAAGGGGTGAGTTTTAATGCCGTTATCTCTGCTGTAATAACATTTAAACCCAGCAGTCTGAGCCCAGTTTCAGCTCTGTTTTTGTACCCCAGCCACAGAGGGGGCGGGGGGTAGAATTTTCTTTGGTCATGTGGATCAGCTTTTGCTAGATATTGGACAGCTTTTCCTGTACAAACTCCCAGTGGTCTGTGCCAATGGATTAAGAGCTAATGGCTAATTAGCTTATGATACTTCTCTCACTCTCACTCTCACTCTCCCTCCCTCTCACTCTCTTTTGCACTCCCTCCCTCCTTCAGTATCAGCTATCTGTGCTTTTTAACTGCTGATGTCTAAGCAGGGGCATCTCATCTGGAGTGGAATGACCTTTGACCTGAACTTTGAGTTCTCTGTGTGCACTTAAGCTGTAGTACTCTTCAGAGATGAGAGCCTGTGGCAAAGATCCATTCATACACGATGGATTAGCCCATATAAACAGCCACAGAGAAATGGACAGATATTTGAGGACTGTCGCACCGGGATGAGGTAATGCAGGGCATTGAAGGACATCGAATAAGCACCTGAAATCCCCGGCACTTGAGAACCGCAAACTCACAGAACACCTCGGTGCACGGCACGACAGGTGTCACACTCCTAAGAAGGCCCTGTTCGAAAAAGGCACAGGCGCTCTCATAGAAATTTATATCAGGTTTCAGGCAGCACGGTCCAACTGGCCGTTTACGATTTTCCCTTCAGCCGGGAGCGAGAGTGGCAGTTTCCCCCTGGCTGCTCCGGAGTTTCAGATTTAAGAGAGGTCGGGGCGACGTCAAGGTGAAGGAGAGCAGCAGACTAGCGGAGCCTGTTTTATTTTCAGGTCTGCTACAGCCGGAGCCTGCATTATTTAACAAGGCTTCTGTGTGTATGAGAGGAGATGAATGGCGCAGGGAGGGGAAGGTGAGGACAGAAGTGCTTGTGTGTGTTTCTTTTTCTTGCTCACAGCAAGGCGGGTGTGTGTGTGTGTGTGTGTGTGTGTGAGTGTGAGAAATAAATCGGAACGGATGTGTCATCTATTGGAGAGTCTGAGACAAGGTTTCACTTGAAGAACTTGTGAGATTTTAAAACATTCAATTCCTTGACAGATCTATTGGGCCGCCTAGAATGTGGGAATATATATGTAAAGTTCTATGGGCTTCTTAAAAGCAGGCGGTATTACACTGCAATGAACAAATACATAATAGTGTGAGCTTCCAGACTTGCAGTTACACTTTGTGGATGAATCAGGGAAAGATTGTGTCACTCTCCTGCCCTCTTGAACTTGAGTTCTGCGGTTTCAAAATGCTTATTCACAAGCCCATAGTCTGGGCGTGACTTCACAGACACTTGGTATTTTCTACAGTCCATGGTTTACAGGAGTCTTCTCTGTAACTCACTGGAGCTAAGATGGGCAATTTCTAGACATGGGCAAGCAAGCAATCAGCCATTACTGTGGCTCCAGGTTGACGTGGACATTCCAAACACCTGCGTACAACTGAGGATGCACCCATTTTCAATGCCGCCAAGCAAAAACTGGAATACTAATGCTTTTATTTCACGCTAGATCCTCATAAAAAAGCATAGCTATACAAAAATGTTTTATTCTCACTAATGAGGATTAACAGAGCAAAACCTAACACCGCAGGATAGAACACAGGTCTGTGTAAATAGTCACACAACTATTCACACATCTATGCTAATAATCGCAAAACTAAACACAGGCCGGCACTGGTTATTGCCAAATTCGGAAAATGCTACCTTTCTCCTCAAATTAATGTTATTGCCACACTGAAGCGTATTTAGCGGAGCAGAGAAATATGCGCCTACCGTCCCCTGTTCCAGTGGAGCTATTTGTGTCCAGCGCACACAGTGAAATACATGGGCCACATGGGCCGGGTCTGGTGGGGAGGGTTCTGGCAGAGCTCCTTCCTGAGCCGGGCCAGCTGGTGACCCACATGTGCTGGTCTGAAACGGTGCCATGCACCTGGCCAGGTCCGCTTGGGCAGGAACCGGGGGCCCAGCTCACAGCAGACAGAGAGGTTCCGGCTGTTTCACTGGCTAACCGCGCGCAACAGCTGATAGGATATTTCTGCCTGTAAACGTGGAGCCTTTTATCCGTATTTATTTGTTTATTCCTCCCCCCTCCTGACCGTGCGTGCCAGGGGGCAGCTTGGAGACGGGGTGGGGGGGACAGGAGGGGGGGACACGCCGGCCTCCACGCGAGCCTTTTGTTGAATTCGTGCTTAGGCGACCTCCCTGGCGGGAACTCTTTTTCATTATCCGCACGAGGAAAAGTGCATGTGTCATGCTGAAACCAGCTGTCCTGTTATTCAGAAAAAAATAAATACATTGAAGGGAATTTTTCCTCTTCATGCCAAGCTAGGTCTTAGATATCTTGAACGGGGGCGGGGGGGGCATCTGTAGGACTGCATAGTTACTGCATGTCCTCTGCCACAGACTGAATGCACCTATTTAAACTGCACCTTGGCCGGATGTTGATTGCTCCAGATTTTTTGCATAGGTATAATGACTAAACCTAGACTACAACTATATCCCCAGAAAAGGGTCTCGCTATGAATCCTTGTCCAACTGAAGTTACATTGAGCCGCATTATTTAGTGGATACCGTGCTGTGTTTGACATCACCTAGCACAGGTGCGTGTTGTAAAGCGTTTATGGCAGTTATAGATGGGCGTCGTGCAGAAAAAAGAAAGGTATTCAATCAAATATATTTATGTTGAATTGCACCCACTAAAAGAACAAATTGGTATTCAATGCAAGTTAGTGAGATTCATTTCTTTGTAATTGAACTGTTTAGGGGCCTTAATTACACAAACAATTAATCACATTTTATTGACGTTTCCTCAGTCATTGTTAAAGATATTAAATGTAGGAAACACATTGGAAACAAACCTTGTTTTATGGGTAGAAGAGAGAAATGGCCCAACAGCAGATGCATTAAATGTACAGAACAGCTGAGTAAAACCTGTTAGATTAAAATCATCAGAGTAGAGCGCGGTGTGACGGGGGAGAGACTGCTGTCCTGCCCTCTCTCTGTACAGCACAGACGGTCGCCATTAACAGAACAGGAACAGCCGTTTGTTTTTAAATGGCAGCCAGGTGGAGATCTGATCCAAACAATCACAGGGAGCTGTGTGAGAGATGGAGAAGGGTAATGTTTCATTAAAGGAGGTTACATTTTGGGCAGGAGAGACTCCACACTGGACCCCTGGCTCACCCATTCACTCACTCACACACACACTCTCTCACTTACACACACACTTTCTCACTCACTCACTCATACACACACACACACACACACACTCTCTCACTTACACACACACACACTCACACATTCACTCACTCACACACTCAAACACACACACACAAACTCACTCACTAACTCACACACTTTCTCACTCACTCACTCATACACACACACTCTCTCTCACTTACATACACACACACTCACACATTCACTCACTCACTCACACACTCAAACACACACACACAAACTCACTCACTCATTCACTCACACACAGACACTCTCACTTACACACACACATACACACACAAACTCACACATTCTCTCACTCACCCATTCATTCATTCACTCACTCACACACACTCACACACAGACTTTCTCTCTTACTCACTCTCACACTTTCTCACTCACTCACTCACACACTCACTCACTCACTCACTCACTCACTCACTCACTCACTCACACACACACACACTCACACACACTCACTCACTCACTCACACACACTCACACACACACACACTCACTCTGTAGCATCTGCTCACAAAGCACATGCCACAGGTTATTCAGCTGAACGTAATGACATGCATGCTGTCTACATGCAGTAGCACAGAGCTGAACTGCTAACCACCCAAAGCCATTCCCCATTGGCTCGAGGTGTCAGTCATTGTCGGTTAGTAAAGGAATTTCAATCCAATACGTCAAAGTGACCACTTACCTTTGAATTGAAATGGTTCAGTATGTTATGTTCTGTTATGTATCACTGTTGTATTGTGTATAGCATTATTTATGTGTATGTCAGTTCAGTTCAGAGTAGACATTGAATGCTTGAAACCAATTCAGACCCTCTGAGCTGCATTATGGCATCTTGCTGGCAGGTCCTTTTGAGTTGTTTTTAGTCGTCTTTGTGTGTGTGAATGTGTTCACTTTGGTCAAATGCTTGATAAAAAGACCACTAATAGTATCGCCAGCCTGCATTACTCTCCTGTTCTTTGAAATATAGAAACATCTTGTTCTTTTCCTGCCCCCCACACGCACACACACACACACATTCACATGCATGCACACACACACACACACACACACACACAGTCATCTGTTCTTGTTTAGTAATGACTTCAGTGCTAATTGAAAACCAAGGAGCATTCCGAAGCTTCTGCCTCCATCTGAAATCTTCATTTTCATTTACTCTTCATGAGACTAATGAATATTCCGGTTCAGATGTCTCAGTGCCGGCACAGCGGTGGAACTAAGACCACTGGGAAAATGGCCTTCACCAGAGACCATGGTGACAAGCGCAGACATCTCCACAGAGAGCAGTGGAATCTGATGCACTGCATATCTGCATGCACACAGATCATATTAACGTGCATCTATTCCTGCAGGCATTGACACACGCTCGCGTGCATGCTTAATGCAGGCAGCCCCCCATGCATGCACCCACCCACACAGGTGAATTATCAGACTGTAGGTAAACTGCTACAAGTTAACTGCAGTTTAAGAAGTCAAGGCATGCCTCAAGCCCCCACCGACCGACCTCACGTCCTTCTCTCCCCCGACCGGTGCTGATGGTGTGGGCACAGACATGGACTCACAGTCTGGGGCCGGGTGTGCTTCAGGAGCAGATAACTCCCACAGAGACTCTGCTTCTCCCTGTCCCGGTGCACAGTAAGGGAACAAGCGTCGATCTGAATGTTAACAAGGAGGCTGGCTGCAGCCACAGCAACCAGACGGCCATGCCGGCTCAAAGCTGGGTCGCGCGCTCACCCTAACCCACCCCTCTCTTCGCTAGCCCTCACCACACCCAGGTCCCTTTCATTCACACAGCGCATTGTAATTAATTCAGAATTCATTCATGAATAACTCTGTCTCACTCACCCACCTCCCAATAGCAGGTCTTGATCAGCCCTTATTCCAGTCTGGCCCTGAAATAGCCCAGCGGTTTGGGTGCAGCCTGTCAGCGAGTGCTAATGGACTGGAGAAACGGGAGAACGGGCAGGCATTCTGTGCGTTTTCAGTCTGTGGGGTACGCGGTGGCCTGACACGTGGGAGATTAATATGGGAAGCCCCTGCCGTCACACCACTGCTCCTAGTCTTCCGCGGAATTAAATGAGCAATGTTGCTTTCTGTACTAAAGTAATATTGACTCCATTCAACTAAATGTCTGAACACTTACCCAGCAGTTATTAATCAGAGAGTCCTTCTGCTGGCTGATTATCATTTTTGAGTTATGGAGGAAACATTAATTTCTTCACATTAAACCCATTTGTAGTTAAAATTTTTCCAGCTCTCGAAGGCTCTTGCCGCCGGTACCGGGGTCATGAGCACATTTGAAGCGTTTCAGGTCAAGCGAGGATTTGGCGACCCCATTAGGTGGCTTTTACCTCCATGACAGCAGGAGCTGAGCTCCAGTGTGAAGTATGTAGATTCGCTCCCTCCCTGACGATTAAAAATGGAGTGTGAACAGACACCTCTCTTCTGGAACAAGCGCCGGTCCTTGAGACGCGGTAACGCGGTGTGATGTTTTGTCAGCGTGGGTCTCGGCCAGGCCTTTTATCAAGGCGTGCGCCGGCCATGTTTCACACGCCGGACACGTAAAGTTCACACGCATGCATCATGTGTGCTGCCGGAGACGCTTTTTATGAGCGCCGTCTCCTTTTTGATTTAACGCTTCCAGACAGGGATTAGCGCTAAGAGCTTTGCAGCCACCGGGGGGGAGAAAGGGAGTGCGTTCTCTCTGAATATTTCACGTGTGATGTTCTCTGACTCCAGATGCTGATAGGGGTGTGGCGGAGGGAGACGTTTCTTCACATTGGGTATTCGGTGCGGGGGGCTGCGCCAGTCTCGGGGGCCGTCGCTCACCTGCCACTCTTCCTCACACTTTCAAATCGCACTCGTGTCTGACAGTTCTGTCCAAGATGGAGGAGAACAGTTCTGTTCAAGATGGAGGAGAACAGTTCTGTCCAAGATGGAGGAGAACAGTTCTGTCCAAGACAACACTTGTGTTCTTTCTCTCCCCTACCCCTGAGTTTTCTTTTCCGACTGTTGATCATACAGGCAGTGCTGTGGTTGGCTCTGTGGAAACCATCATGGTGAGGGTCTATGTGGGGGCGGTTGGGGATGACATCTCCACTCCACAGTCTGTAACTCCTCACTGTGTATCGCCATTGGTCCTGGTTTGTTTCCTACGCTGGTGTGCTGACCCTCTCTGTCTCTCTCTCTCTCTCTCTCTCTCTAAGGTGTAAGGAGGGGTACCAGGGGGTGCGATGTGACCAGTTTCTTCCCAAGACTGACTCCATCCTTTCTGATCCAAGTAAGTGTGTCAGTTTCCTCTCCTGCTCGCAGACCAACTTCATCGTGCGAGGATTCCTTCTTAAGGATTCCAAGTTGTGGGCTGCATTTATAAATAAAAAATGAGGGTTATAATTCATAAAAAATAAATATAAAAGTAGCTTTTTCGGTGACCTACTTCAAGAAAATGCTAATAGAAATGTGAGCAATAAAATGACCTAGTGGGTATGAAACTGAGCTGTGAACCTGAAATGTAATGTCAACTGAGTCTAATGTAAACCTGGTCTGAATCCCAGGTAGGGAAGTGCACAAGTTATACAAACTTACAGATGAGCAAGTTCATATTTCATGCAGGTATGCTGCAAATAACAGAATATCCCACTACTAGTGGTGTGCGTGCGTGCGTGCGTGCGTGCGTGCGTGCGTGCGTGCGTGCGTGCGTGCGTGCGTGCGCGCGCGCGCGCGCGCGCGCGTGCGTGTGTGTGTGTGCGCGTGCGTGTGTGTGCCTGCCTATCTGTCTGCCTGTCTCTCTCTATCTGCTCCTAGTTGATCTAGCTTGGAGCTGATTCATTTCTAAGTGAATGTCAGTCACTCTGAGACTTACAAGGCCATCGGTATGAACACCAAAGTATACACGCATGCGTACGCTCACGAACACACATTCACATATTGCTGCCAGAGGCCTATTGTGAAGAAGAAAGCGAAGATGCTTCTCTGTGCAACAGGCTTGGGATTATTATGAATCCACGATTAATGCCAACTTCAAATGCTTTTTAGTGATGTACTGTATTACCTGTTCAATGAAGGTTACGTTTTTATCTCTGCTTTTAGATCAATGTGAGGATTTACCGTAGTTTTAAGATAAAAACATTAAATAGCTATTTTTTTAATATTTGTTTTTTTTTTCAGATCAAATAAACCTGTGGCCATCTATCCACAGTGGTGACTTTGAGTTTGTTATAGAGTGGTGTAGACACCATAGTGGTTAGTACTTTACTGGACTTATATTTATGATATTTTGAAACAACAATACCACATATACTGTACATCCTTTTTTAATAATGTTAAATGCTTTCTAGCTTATTGGTGAAAAGGTTAATATACCCCTAGCCCACAACGTTTTTGTGATCAAATGTTTTTTATTTATTTAGAATTTTTTTAACACGGAATAAAGCTACTCACACAATGAGACCAGGAGAGTGTGGTTCGCTAACACACCACTGATAGAATCATATGATTCAAGTGACATGTTTGCTTTCAACTCTTGGTTTGCTGATATGCTGTGACAAGATAGTTACAGATATCCATGGAAATTATAGAAGGCAATCCTGTGCTATCTTGGCTAAAATGAGTTTTCCTGATTGTGCATTGGTCCAAGCCTCCAATTAAAGTCATCTTATCCTCATACCTTGCGTTTGATAGCACATTGTTAACATCTCTACTAGCCGTATAGATTCCTTGGCTATAGGCCTACCCCAGTCGCTCTGCTTCCTGTCAACAATATGGCGGCGAGTTGTTATTTCTGGGTTTTGCGTTAATAAAAAAACGGTTTCAACAGTTATCATAATCACAATAGCAATCACAGTAATTATCTTTGTCATAATCATAATCACAGTCATGACCTTAATTTGCAATTCCTGCCGTCAGTGTAATAATTGTATTCATGTTCTTAATCATACTCACTGTACACACGGCCTTATTCATATAATCACAATCCAAATAACTTTTTAACCTTTAAGTTCGGATTGATGACTATTTCTTAAGACAATGGCTCTCTAATGTAGTGGATAACATAATTCATGAAATAAATAAAAAAGTGTTATTTGGCTGCAGCTGAAGTCGTTTGTGTTTTTCTCCCGGTTCTTCACGTTGTGAAAGCAACAGAAGCTCTCCAGTCGGATCAGCGGGGGTCTCTGGCTCTTTCGACGGCCGGTTTGAAGTGTACATTTCCCCCCCTCCCTCGTCTCCGTCTGCCTTGTCTGGGTTTCCGTTCCTCTGCCTTAGATTTCGGCAGTCACCTTGTGCACACAGTGGGAGAATAAACTGCCAGTAAAGCACAGCACTGCAGTCTGCCCGTTGGATCAGACGGCTTTCTCATTGGCAGCAACAAGGGTAGCTTATTTTTCCCAAAAAAATAAAGGTTTTTTCACTTTTCTTATCTAAGTCCATTTTGTCGAGTTAAAGAAAGTACAACGGAAGGATTAATAGATCTATAAGTAGTTTGGATAAGGCCCTAAACTGTTGACCTCTGTGATATTTAGCATTTGTATCTTCGCTTAGAGAGCGAGGATAAAAGCCTTCAGCGCTTTTCCTCATTGGATGTATGTCCCTGAACATCAGTGAAACATGACACTGGCCTACTGCATTTCCTCTGCAGTCCCTGCCTGTTCAACAGCCCTGGTTGTTCAGCTGCGTAAGCCTGCCGTGGCCTCCTCTGATGTTGGCCCAGATATTACTTCATCACACACTCCTGACATGGCTGTCACCCAGCTCCTGTTATCCTTGGAGTGTCGCGCCCACATGTCTGGCTGGAGCAGAGGGGGGTCTGAACCGTTAAGCTGGAAGAAAGAGCCGGGGAGGCGCGTGACCGTCGTCCCTTTTGAGAAGGCCACCCCTTAATCTGTTGGACAGGTTGTCTTTGATATGATGAAATGCATGCGCCGCAGATGGCTTGTGCACATTGGGCTGTCTGATAACCTGGATCTGCGTGTTTCTGTTCACAGAACGTTCGCGGAACACGTCCAGGTGTTTATTCACATAACCACGCACACGCACGCACGCACACATACGCACACACATACACACACGCACACACACACACACACACACACACACGCACACACACACACACACACACACACACACACACACATACACACACACACATACACACATACACACACACACACACATATATACACACACACACATACACACACACACACACACACACACATTCACACACACACACACACACACACAAGGGGAATAGCTTAACTCAAGACAAATGCACTCACCTTTATTCCAGCTACGTATAACGGCAAACTAGTTGCTTTAGGATACCCACCCCACACTTTTATAATGGTGAACCAGGTGCTTTCAGATAGCCAGCCCACACTTTTATAAAGGTGAACCGGGTGCTTTAGGATGCCCACCCCACACTTTCATAAAGGTGACCCAGGTGCTTTTGGATACCCAGCCCAAACTTTTACATATAAAAGTGAACCAGCTGCATTAGGCCTCGCACCCCATTTTCTAATGAAACAATGAATATGAGGTTCAAGTGTAAACTGTGAGCTTTAATTGTTGGGTATTAATATCCATTGTGGATGATCCGTGTAGGAATTTATCCCTTTTCATACCTAGTACCTCCATATTTGAGGACCAAGTGTAACTGGACAAAATAACATATTATAATACATAATATTAACATTTTATATGTTAAATAGAATCATCATGTTTAGCATTGTTTGCAAATCCCTTGCATTCATGATGGCCTGAGGTCTGCAACCCGTAGACTCCAGACGTTGGGCATCTTCCATGGTGATGCTCTGCCAGGCCTGTATTGCAACCACTTTCAGTACTTGTTTGTTTCGTGGGCCTTCTGGCTTCAGCAAGCGAAACGCATATTATTACAACAAGCAAGACCCATTTTATTACAACAAGCAAGACCCATTTTAACCTTTAATTTATTTGCACATCTACTCCACTCTTAGCATAATCTGCCAGCCTTCTCAAAACCACCCTGGGGTATTTTTATGTGTAACCTTGTTTAACCTTGTTGTTGCCCATTAAAAAAGTACCCTGAAAAAACACAACTTGCTGGCAGGAATGGTTCTCTTTAAAAGGGGCATTTAAACCCAGCACATTATAAAGCAAAGCCTCAGTAACTGCTGCTGCGATTAAAAAGTGCCATGAAGGCTGGGAGGCTCAGATTCTACCTTTCTCAGGGCAAGGTGATATTGTGGTGTGTCTGGAGACCTGAAATGAGTCACAATATTTCCCTCACAGAGAAATATCGAGCCCACACAGAAGAACACTGAGCCTCACAGAGGAACACAGAGCCTCACAGAGCCTCACAGAGGAACACTGAGCCTCACAGAGGAACACAGAGCCTCACAGAGGAACACTGAGCCCACACAGAAGAACACTGAGCCTCACAGAGGAACACAGAGCCTCACAGAGCCTCACAGAGGAACACTGAGCCTCACAGAGGAACACAGAGCCTCACAGAGGAACACAGAGCCTCACAGAGGAACACAGAGCCTCACAGAGGAACACAGAGCCTCACAGAGGAACACAGAGGAACACTGAGCCTCACAGAGGAACACAGAGGAACACAGCCCTCACAGAGGAACACAGAGCCTCACAGAGGAACACAGAGCCTCACAGAGGAACGCTGAGCCTCACAGAGGAACACTGAGCCCTCACAGAGGAACCCTGAGCCTCCCAAAGGAACACAGAGCCTCACAGAGGAACACTGAGCCCTCACAGACGAACACAGAGCCTCACAGAGGAACGCTGAGCCTCACAGAGGAACACTGAGCCCTCACAGAGGAACACAGAGCCTCACAGAGGAACACAGAGCCTCACAGAGCCTCACAGAGGAACACAGAGCCTCACAGAGGAACACAGAGCCTCACAGAGGAACACAGAGCCTCACAGAGGAACACAGAGGAACACAGAGGAACACTGAGCCTCACAGAGGAACACAGAGGAACACAGCCCTCACAGAGGAACACTGAGCCTCACAGAGGAACACAGAGCCTCACAGAGGAACGCTGAGCCTCACAGAGGAACACTGAGCCCTCACAGAGGAACCCTGAGCCTCACAGAGGAACACAGAGCCTCACAGAGGAACACTGAGCCCTCACAGACGAACACAGAGCCTCACAGAGGAACGCTGAGCCTCACAGAGGAACACTGAGCCCTCACAGAGGAACACAGAGCCTCACAGAGGAACACAGAGCCTCACAGAATCTAAACGGGGAAATACAGAATCCTCACCCTCTGTACCATGCCACTTTGTTGGAGGAGAGATTCTAACCTTGGGGCCTTAACCCTGGCCCCTATTCAGCTGCTCTACACTCCACACTAATTACAGGGCTATGGGTAATATTTACACTGAGTGCAAAAACTGGTCATTTATTTCAGTTATTCAGATCTTACAG
Source organism: Conger conger (assembly GCF_963514075.1). NCBI lineage: Eukaryota > Metazoa > Chordata > Actinopteri > Anguilliformes > Congridae > Conger > Conger conger. Next base: position 16,672,679 of record NC_083777.1, on the reverse strand, counting down.
CAAAAGTCTAGGGCAACCAATGAGGACAGATAATGACACAATGGCAGGTTCAGAGGAGACTGAAGAAAATTTCTGATAACAATGAAGCTTGCAATTTGCAATCAAAGATTGAATACCTTTAAGGTCTGTGATTACATTATTATCCAGCTAAAGCACCAGGTTTCAGGCTGTTCATTATGCCAGAAACATATTGGTAGTGCAATAGCTAAAATGTACCTGTAAAATGTAAATGCTTTATTTCATAAATTGAGGTATTTAATGTTACTTATATATATGTATATACGTATGTGATATACTGTACTGGTTTATGTGTGCATGCACACCAACAGTATATTCATATTTACAGTGCATGTCACTTTGCACGTTAATGAACATCACATGGCTTCCTTAGCAATTCCACGGCTGATCGATTTTATAGCGGAGCAAAGCAAATGAATTGCATATGCTTCTGATGCCTCATCATTTCCTGCGCTTTGCTATGTTAGCCAGTAATCTCATCTGATCTTCCACAAGTTTAACTGGTAAAGCGTTGACATAAAATATTCATATCCAGGCTGGTTAGTTTGCCGTCCTGCTGATAGACAACTGGCTTTTCGGCAGGTTTTCATGGATTGAAGCCACTAAACCAGTTTACATTCCCTGTGTACTGTATGCATGCATGTGCGTGTCTGTGTGTGTCCGTCTGTCTCTCTGCATGCATACGTGTGTACGTGCCTGTGCATGCCTGCATGTGTGTGCCTTTGGGTGTGTATGTCTGTGCTTGCATGCATACGTGTGTTATGCATGCACATGACTGTGCGTGTGAGAGAGAGAGTGACAGAGAGAGTGAATGCGTGTGCACCTACGTGTGTGTGTTGTGCAAAAGAAGCTAGTATCGATCCATCCATTCCTCTGCCATTAGCCTTTGTGATTCTCCTTGTTCACGCTTGTAAAATATTTATACAAGCCTGTAGTAATGAGTTGGATGGGTCATTTACAATGAGATATGGATCTCGTCACTTAGCGTGTAATGAGGGATATATAAGATATATGCAGATTTTTCTGCGGGTATTGTTACCGCCCGCTCTGGACCACTCTTCCCCGCAACGGATCATTAAAGCCGCGGATGTGTTCGGAGAAGCCAGGTCTGCCAGCCCCTACTCCAGCGGAAAGCCAAATAAAAGATATCTATTCCCACCTTATTTTCTTTCCTCTGTGGCCAAGGCAGTTCTGCTTTTATATCTTTAAATCATCTACACACATTGAAGAGCAGAGACTGTTTGACTTGCTTTACACTTCACACTGTAGATCTCCTTGTTTTATTAGAGCCGAGATAACCCGTCCAATGACCTTCACTGTTTTCTTTTTTGTTTGTTTGCCTTTCATAACTAGTTTAAGCCTCAGAACTCACTGATATCTCATTGTAGAAGTCGGGAGGGTATTAGGTCAGATTCATTGAATATTTAGTGGAACCAGTTATTTTAACCTGTGTGTACAGTAAGTCATATTTTTCATAATGTCGATAATGTGGATACTTCTAAATACCACTTAAATGCATTATTTATACTAGTGCCCCCAATTTTCGATTTGGCTTTTAAATGTCAATAATTTGCTTTTTAAGAAATAAAGAAAATGACATTCTCTTATATTGATGCTGAATGTCTTTTTTCCAGTATTAAAAAGTAAAACCTTTGCCAAGTTTCCGAACACGTAACAGCTTGTGTCTTGAGTTTAGTTGGAAGAAAATCTTGAAAAAAATAAAGATAGGATTTGTCTTTTGAAATAAGCAGTGTTTGTTTTATTTATTTATTTTTGCTTCCTGCTAGAAAAGTGTGTTCAAGCTTCATTATTTTATTTTGGACAATGGTTATATTATCAGTACACATGTGTAGACATTAGCATCTGCACTTACAACCTTAGATACGGTTTACCTCGGAGAATTAAGGTTCATTATAATTGCAAGGAACCTTACCCATCGTTACGAGTTATACTCTGGTAAATTGGATCTCATTACCTTCCTGGAGATGAAAGCATTGACTTATCTTTGTTCACAAAATCCCCCATTCTGTTTCTCTTTATTCAAATTATTCAACATTGCAGCCTTTATTCACAATCTTTCATTGCATTTGCCACAGCGTGGACTAGTCCTGAGAAGGGGGGCTGTATTTTAATTTTTTATCATTATATACCTTGGTTAGCAAGCAAATTACAGGAAACTCAATGAACTGTTTTTTTTCCCAGTGAACTTAAAAACCTGCCAAGTGTTTCTGAGAATTTCCCACTTTGCATTTTATACATTTAATTTTTACCTTGCCTTTACTCTATATTGTGTTGTTGTGTAAACTGCATTGTTCAGCTTGCATCATATTTTATCATATATCATAGTCTGATATTGTGAGACTTTCCTGGTTAAAGGTTACATTAAAATGAAATGTGCAATCCAAATGTACTGTCAGATTCTGCTCTGCCCTAAAGTGAACTGAAAATTCTGAAGAGAAGTTATTCCACAAAATAACTTGGCTACAAAACAAGACATTTTGAAAATGTGTTTTATAATTGTGTTCAATGGAGGAACTCGTCTGTAGGAAGCACTGAAGGAAAAACAGCGAATACGTTCACATTGGGTGCACTGTATAACTCCCTTCATTATCATGGGAAGTGATGAACTGTCAGGAGACAAATACAAATCCCGCTGGCACCCTGGTCCTATTCATTGCTACCGAGGCAGTTGCTAAGACAGTCTTGCTTTTTTTGTGCAATGAAAGCACTCTTTTTAATGGTGGTTCTGCTATGTGTAAGCATTCTGTACACAGCGGGCCTGTTCTGAATAGTGCTCAGTGCCACGTCTACCCCCTCCCCCTCCCCCTCCCCCCTCATGCCCATCAACACACATGCTCAAACAGAAAATCATATTCCAATGCCACTTCCCTACCCTTACCACTTTGTGACTTTTTTGCAAGTATAAATTAGTGCTTTTGCAAAGCTGTAGTTTTCTTCTGTATATTGTTGGATGTGTGAAAGGAATCAGTGGAATAACCAACTCACGTTTTGAAACCTACCATTTACCGAGAACACCTGCAAAATGGTTTTCTGAGAGTGTTTGTGCAGCAGTCAAAAATCCTGCTCAAACAACCTCACCAAAGAGTTGACAGCAATTTGGCCAAAGTGGGTGAAGGCCACCGTGCCATGGCTTTAAATGAAGGTTCTAATAATTGAAGTGTTGTGAACCTATCACTGGTTGTCCTTGCCAATCATTGTAGTTTAACTAACCTATCATGGGCCCAGCTGTTTGTGATGTTCCTACACACACAAACACACACACACACACACACGGAGCAGAGAAAAGTAAGCATTCCCACCGACGACACTCAAAAACTGGCACAAGAAAAAGAAGTAGGCCGCCATTTTGAGCTGTTGTTCATCTGACAGTTACAACACCGGATTTTTATTTCATATTTCATAGATGCGTGTTCCAAAGCCGCCTGAATGCACCAGCTGGAACCTTCCAGAATGGGATATGCTGATATTTATGCATTCCTCCCAAAGGAAAACGGATGCTTTATGAGGTTATAGCATACACATAGCTGGTTTTTGGACAGAAGTGTTTATGAGGGGCAATCCATTTTCCTAGAACATATTTATTTATTAATTCTTCCTTTCCCCCTTGCGGCCGGGATGTGGAGGTTTGAACTTCCGTGGGGGACGTCCGTGGTCTGGGGTCAGCCTCCCGGAGAGCCCTTCCCTTCCCCATCACACTCCCCACATCCATCAGCTTTTTCCATTACTCTAGCTGCTAAGCCAGAAGTTGATATTCATATAAATTTCCAGCCCAGTGTGGTTTACTGCACTGGGACTGGGTGATTTATGCACACACCCCTCTATAGCTCCACCACACCACTTCTGCCGTAACTTGCTCACTTCGAAATTTACTGGCCTTTACACGACATCTGTGGGTACAGAGACACAAAAGAGCAAAGTCCGTGTTTAATAAGAGCTGTACATCTTAATAACACCTGCGTTTAGGGGATCTGGGAGCTTAGAAGATTTTGAATCTGGTTTCATTGGGCTGTGATTATTCTTGGGTATTTTTAAATCAGAGCTGTGTGGAACAGTCAATATATATTTGAAACATTGAAAGGGAAATGGGAAGGGAAATATTTTTCTTTGATAGGGAAACTGTGAAGGTTTATTGCAAATCCCCAGTTCGCACAGCCAAACAAGGAGGGACTGTATTGAATTTCCCTGCTTGAGCGGAGGCTCACTCTTGTTTTCTGGTGGGACTTAATAACTATGTTGGGAGAGCATTGAAGGTTGGTTTGGAGAGCGCTCGTGATTCGACCGTGTGCTGGTCTTGAGAATTAAATTATAAATCATTGGTTGGTGAGAACAAACACATTCTCCAAGTTTGCTATTTTCTGGGCACTGTGGGTGCCTTTGACCTTGGGTGACCTTGGTGAGATTTCACGCTGTGTTCTGCAGACAGACGAAACGCAGCGTTCTCTGCATTTTAAAATAAAAAAATACAAATATGGCAACAAACAGACAAGAAGCTGGCGCCGTGCCTAAACTGAGATACGGCTTTCATCTCTCTACCTCCCCACCCAGAGCAGGGGAAAGAAAAGAGAGAAAGATGACATCATCAGAGAGAGACCCTCAGAGGTAACAGAGCAGCCAGCGCTGAGGAGCCACTGAGGCCTTTTAAATTGCTGTTTTGGAAAGGGCAGGGCAAAGGTACACACCGAGTCTGAATCACACGTCCAGTCCCCTCCACAGGCGTGCTGGGATTCTGGGTCCGGAATCAAACAGCCAGATATGGCTCTAAAGTATCACCTCCAGACTGCAGTTTAGATTCAGAAGAATGTTCAGAAGTTTGGAGAGTCCTAGACGTGCGTGCGTTTACGTGTCTATGCGATTGTAGGTATGTTTTTATGCGTAGGCATGTGATGGTGGTTGTGCGTCACATGCAGTTGGTGTACGTGTGTTTGTGATTGTGGTTGTGATTGAAGTTACTGCATTTGTCAGTGAGCATATAATGAATGTGGCCGTGGTTCTCAGAATGTTCACTGCGCTTTGTGTGCGGATGTATGACCTCTTTTTCATGTTTCCCAGTTATTAGATAAAATAACTGATATAAAGCCTTTATGCATGTCCTGATCCTGCTGAAATGTGTTTTGAAGGAGAATAATCAGAAGAATGTGTACACCTGCATCATAGTGTACAACTTATTTTTACAATGACATTAAGACCTGCTCTTATTTCTTCCCCATAGAGTTGGTACATCAAACCACCTAATATGACATTGTTATTGTTAACAGATGGTGTTCTTTTCGTTATGAGATGACCTCATCAGATTCTGCCCTGTTAATTGGCCATTTGCTATGCTCTGTTGACTGGATATTTTGCTCGCCATCCTTCTAGTGCTGGGGCCTGTGCCGGTGGACCAAAACATAAAACTAAATAAATAAGAGGGGTTTTGTCGCAGAGGTTTTTTAATAACTTAATTTCTGTTCCTGTTGTTATCTCACAAGATGGTTTTACATTTTACACTGTCCCTTTCCGAGAACATTGCGGCGGTGACCCGGTCTTGCAGGTTCTTCCTATACAACATACGAAGAATCCGCCCCTTTCTCACCCCCTACTCGACCCAGCTCCTGGTCCAAGCGATGGTTCTGTCCCGCCTGGACTACTGCAATTCCTTCTTGGCTGGCCTCTCAGCATCCGCCATCAGACCCCTCCAACTCATCCAGAATGCAGCAGTCTGAATGTAAAAGGCAAGCCCTCTGCCTTCTGTCTGAATGGTGGGATGCGCTGCCTTCTACATCTGAGGCACACTTGCCCATGTCAGCAGGCCTGCTGTGACACAGAAATACCTTCAGCACTCGGAAAACAGGACAGAGCCCTGTCTGCTGGCCATGCTGAGTCCACTGCTATTACAGATCAAAGGCTGTCAATGAAAGCGTAGCTTTGAGTGGGAAAATGGTTCTGTCAGACAAATGCACATCAGAGATGCATTGAGGCTTGGGCACAAAATCCTTAAATAAACATGGAGTTTCCGTAACTGGTAGTTTGTGCTTTACAGCCCAAAAGCAGCCCATGCTGAGTGTGCGCGATGGATCCACATAATAGTCAGACCAGGCACGGCGCCACCACCTGCTAAACAGACTCTGCAGAAACCTGCTCTGACCCTGTGTGTCTCACTGACTCAGCCCTGAGTGACTCCCTGACTCAGCCCTGAGTGACTCCCTGACTCAGCCCTGAGTGACTCCCTGACTCAGCCCTGAGTGACTCCCTGACTCAACCCTGAGTGACTCCCTGACTCAACCCTAACTGTACTGATTCAGTCTAGTAAGCCAAGTACTCTATATTATGATTTAATCAAACTGGAGAACGTGCTTAAAATTTCGAGTAAAAATAACAGATACTGTGGAAGCCAGACGACTGAACACCGCTGGAGATGGTGGAGCTTTAACGCCTGTGTGTTCTCGTGTGCGCACGCGTGTGTGTGTGCACGCGCGTGTGTGTGCGTCTGTGTGTGTGTGGGATGTAATTACTGTAGTCAGGCCTTGGTGGAACTGACAGAGAGCTATGGGAGGGTGTGTCGGACGTGATGAGCAATGAGACGTCTGTAACACGCCGTGCGCATACAGCACGTACACACACTCGCTGCGGAATACAGAGAGTCCCACGGGCCTTCATAGAAATCCGCAGGATTTCGGGGTGGCGGTTCTGATCGGTGGCCCCTGACGGACTGGTGTTTGATATAAGCAGTTCCAGTCCAGCCCCGTCACACTCTCCATATGTGCCAGAGATAAGAACAATACAATTAAAGTTTATGAATTAAAATTCTGTACAGTCAGTTCAATTTTGTATGCTTAACTGTCATAACAGAATTTGAGAAGGTGACAAAGTGCGATGTTGTGTGAGAGTGCTTCGCTGCTGGGGAAAGAGTGTGAGTGGGTTTCAGCGATGACTGCCTAACTGCAGATCTAGCGTGTAAGAGCGATGTTCGTAATTATCGAGTGCGTATACCTAGAGCGTATTTAAAAGATGCCGTGCCTGAATATGCGAGATGGTGCCGCTAGCGTGTGGCGAGAGGGTGTGGCTCTGTCGGATAGTGTGATGGATATCGGTGAGTAAGGGTGTGTGTGTGGGGGAGTGGTGATTAGTGAGCGTGTGGGAGTGTGTGAGGGATGCCATTGATTGTGTTGGAGTGTGTTGCTGCTGATTAGCCTCTGTGGTCTCTCAAATGTCCCATAAATAAACTCCACGCGGGTCTCGGTTTGACACAGCAGCCGGCCCATAAATACCTGAGGAGCCTGGCTGCAGAGATGTCCTTCCCCGCCGCCCGTTTCTTTATTTTGAGAAATTCTGCTCGCCGGGGAGTGGGGGTGGGAGTCAGAGCGTGTGACAGGACAAGGTGTGTGTTGTCTCTCCTACGCACCTGGTCTCCATGACAACCTCTCCAGACACAACAGGAGGGAAATGGAGGGAGACTGCCAAGGACAGGCCTGCCTCCGGGCATTAGCACACTGAAGGACATGGCTGCTCCCCAACAACTGCTGTGACTGAGGAGAGAGGGAGAGAAGGAGAGAGGGAGGGAGAGGGAGAGAGAGGAGGGGGAGAGGGAGAGAGAGGAGGGAGAGAGGGAGAGAAGGAGAGAGGGAGGGAGAGGGAGAGAGAGGAGGGGGAGAGGGAGAGAGAGGAAGGAGAGAGGGAGGGAGAGGGAGAGAGAGGAGGGGGAGAGGGAGAGAGAGGAGGGAGAGAGAGGAGGGAGAGAGGGAGAGAAGGAGAGAGGGAGGGAGAGAGAGAGAGAGGAGGGGGAGAGGGAGAGAGAGGTGGGAGAGAGGGAGAGAAGGAGAGAGGGAGGGAGAGGGAGAGAGAGGAGGGGGAGAGGGAGAGAGAGGAGGGAGAGAGGGAGAGAGAGTGGGGGGGAGAGGGAGGAGAGGAGGGAGAGAGTGAGGGAGGGGGGGAGAGTGAGGGAGAGAGAGGGGGGGAGAGAGAGGGAGGGAGGGGGGAGAGAGAGGGAGGGAGGGGGGAGAGAGAGGGAGAGAGTGAGGGAGGGGGGAGAGACAGGGAGGGAGAGGGAGGAAGGGAGAAAGAGGTATGAGGGAGTGGGAGGAGGGAAAGAGTGCACCAGAGAGGGAGGGAGGAGGGAAAGAGAGAGAGAGTAAGAGAGAAGGGAGACAAAGTGTAAGATAGATTGGGTGCGACTCGGATGAAAGGGATGAAATCTGTCATTTAGATTGGACATCCTTGTCAGGCTCCCCAGGTTTGTTTTATCAGTTGTGGCCTCAGTCTGTTTTATTTCTGTACTGGGCTCAGGCAAGAAGCGGCAGTGCTGTTGACGGTTGTGTTTACGATGCAATAAGCAAAAGATCTACATTTGGACCCTATAGTCAAAGATATCTTTTTATTATACAGGCGAAAATGCTAAGTAACTGGCAGTTGAAGTGTTTATGGGAAATGGATGGATACATCTTATCAGGCTAATTCATCCATGCCATGCATCCTATGTCCTTGCAGAGAGTGTGGCATATGCCTTATGTATGCTCTATAAGCATTTATAACCACTTGGTCCAATGGAGCAAGGGAGATAAAACATCAGTCAAGGGACTCAATGACCCACACACACAGTTTCACTTCTCACATCCATCACTTCATTTGTTAGTCTATTTATCTCCCGTTGTGACACTGTTTCAGCTGTGAAAAGAGTGGTCAGGTGGTCCGTTTCCTCTCCGAACTGCCTGCCCGAAAAGGATATCTTGACATTACTCCAGAAAAGCAGATTAAATCATTATGCTCATGACTTGCCAGCGCTCCGTAGCACAAATCAATTAGCCCCGGATCAGGTGGAGAGCAGAGCAAACAAGCACAGCGGAAGTGTGCGGCCGTTGCTAAGGGGAGTCTTACGTGTTCGTAATGCCTTCTCCAAAGAAACATCATGTGAAATGTTTTCATGTGAGCGCTCCATACAGCCCTGTCAGCTGCTCTCCGCGGTCATGGCCGTTTACTCACAGTGCTGTAGTCTTTTCCCAGCTCGGTTTTGCTCGAAAACCTTTAAAAAGACGGAAGCCTTGTGCCCTGGTGGGTTTAAATCAGCCATTTTATCACATAAACGGCCATTTCCCCAGATAAACAATGCTATCAGGCCCCGATGAAGATCGGTAGACGGAAGGAACTCATCCAGACATGGGAAAGGGGTGTATGAGATATGTGTATGTTTCTCTGGGGCACTTAACAGGAAGCCCAGCAGTGAAATCCTCTTCCATAAAACTTCAGGAAATAAACAACTCTTTTCATTCCCGTGTCCTAGCATGACAGACTGAGTGGCACACTCCAAAAACAAGCCTTACCTGGAAGATAACTGTGTAATTAGAAGCATCTGTAGCTGCTTGCCAATGCTCCCTTTGGCTTGTTTAGATGCCTGCAACAAGATTTCCTTGATTCCCAATTCAAGATCCATATAATTAGTGATTATATTTTCTGTTGCCACCCCTGATTAAGATGTAGTCAATGCTATGTCGTCAAATATAGAAGCTGAATAATACAATTTCAATATGTGCATTAGGCTGCTCAGTGCGGTGTTTGGTTTCGGTAGCGGTCCGTTGGTGCTATCCTGTTGTTCTGCTCCAGAATGTTCTGTGAATGCAAACATGGAATAAAATTTAAGTAAATCCTGCATCAATTTGAAAACATATCACCAAGTGCTATTTATATTAAATTATCCCCAGTTTGGAAGGAGCAGATCATGCATTTCTCAGGTCACCGATGTGCAGCCTGTTCCCATGAAAAGCTCGCTGCGGCTAAATCTCTGGCTAGTGACTGTTTGCCGCAAAGGTTAGGGGGAGGGCCAGCCTCTTAATAACAGTAGTTTTCTGTGAGCACCAGTTTTGCCACTAGGAGAAACCATCTGAGGAGAGACATGCAATACATACTGTAGTCTGAGTTACTGAAACCCCCCATCAGCTGATTCCTGGTCATAATGTCACTGATGTGTCCTAGTCATGTGATATATTACCAATGACATAACCACCAAGAGAAGCTGTTTATCTGAATTGTGTTTAATTACTGTATTCTCTCTCTCTCTCTCTCTCTCTCTCTCTCCCTCCCTCCCTCCCTCCCTCCCTCCCTCTCCCTCTCCCTCTCCCTCTCCCCCTCTCCCCTTCCATCCTGTATGGCTCCTGCCTCTATCCTTTGGTTGCTGGAGCAGCAGATCACCTGGGCATTGAATTCATGGGTAAGAAACCTTTTCTAATTTACATTGCAGTAGCAGAGCCACTTGCCAAGTGAGACTGAAGCTGTATACACACATATTTTTCTGTGCTGTCATGTGAGAAAGTGTGTGTGTCTGTGTGTCTGTGTGTGTGTGTGTGTGTGTGTGTGTCAGTCTAATTGTGAAAAGTACAACCTCAGAAATAAATACCTACACAAGTTAATTGCTTTATGCAAAAAATACTGCATAATACAGTTTACCTTTTATGGCTTCCCACTGAGTGTGTTTACTCATTTTGTTGAAAGAGTGTGGATTGTAGCTTTACAGATGGGAAAACAGATTCTTAATACCGATGCTCACTTGCCTTTTAAAAAACTACCACCTCCACCCTCAGCACATCAAATCCCAGGCTACAGCTTTTCCTGTATTTTTACGTTTTCACTTCTTATTAGCACAGGGCTGATCCATATCAGCTTATTGGCGATCTTTATAAATGGGCTAAACTGGTTAAACTCTGTTTTTGATTTAATTGAATTTTCCCTCACGATGGCAAAGTAAAAGAAAGAACAAATAATCCAAACACTTCATTGGAAGAAGATGGGGGCTTGCAGGGCAAGAGAAATAAGAAACAAAATGCTATATTTTTTTATCTTTTTCCTCTCTCTTACATTCTCTCATGCCTGGTACTCACCTCTGAATGCTAATGTTCTCTGGTCTCCTTGGTAACACTGAGAGCAGAATGCTAGGGGACAGAGGGAGAGAGTTGTGCGGTTGGCAAGGTAACGAACAGCATCCCAACACACAGGCCGTGTCAGCGTCAGTGGGGGTCCCTATTGCGCGGAGAGAGAGAGACCCCCACACCCCAACCTCCTGGTCCATTACAGGCAGAACCCCCAGTTGTACCTGAAAATGATCAATTAGCCTGCTGCGATTCTCCTCGCATTAAGCAGCATAGGGGATACCCCTTACTTCCAGCAGGAAGAGAGAATCTGTTCACTTTAGTTAAAGTGGACGCGGTGATAGTTTACAGAGAGTTTTATGAGGCAGGGGAATTTTTTTACGGGTATGTGTTCACAAGCTCGGTGCATTTTTCTCTGCACAGTCAAAATTTTGCTTCCAGTCTGAGGAAGTACTTGAGTTGGTGCACAGCTCTTCACTCTTTACAGACTGGCTGGAGACAGGATGTGGAGCACATCGGTGATGAAGTTGAGGTGCAGTAGATTACACAGAACATTAATGTGTACAGCAATGTCAATCATCCACTGAGGGCAACTGCTAGCCTGTTAGCGTCTGGTGCATTAACCGGATAGCCCAATCAAAATACCCGCCAGCAGGTAGGGTGGGGCTAATTGTCCTGTTGTTGAAGACTGTTATTTGCTAAGACTCAAACCTGTACCAATAGGGCCGTGGATTCACCTTTAGCTGCTGTGGGCTCCTTTTGCTGACTGAGCCCCTGACCTGGCTTATTTAGAGAAAGTGAGTAAAAACATATTTCTCAAAATGCCACAAGCAGCTGTGGGATAATTTTCTTCACAGTGTTTAAAAATATATTTCAGCATTTGCCTCACTTTACCTCACTTACTCACTGAAGATCTTTGCTGATCATTTGCATTGGAATGACAACACAACTGAATACTGTAGAATTAGTTTCGGTAGTTAGAAATAAGTTGAGCAATTATTCCTCTCAATCGCTTTCAAGTTGAGTTTTGTATGATACTTTCCAAAATGGATGAAAAACAGTTTGGTATTGTGGGATATTTTTGGAATCAAAGTATGTGCTCCCTCCAGTTCTCCGATGAAGCTTCCATTGGAGCGATCAGCCACACTGTGGAACATGGCAGGATCAGTGTGGGGAATGCTCCTGACAGAACTCTCCGGAATATTTTCAGGCGCCTGTCTCTCAGGATCCCCCTTCCTTCCCCCCACCACCTTTCCCTCTTCCTCTCCACTCTCCCACCCTGGCTACTCCAACACACACACACACACGCACACGCACATGCAAGCACGCACGCACGCACGTACGCACGCGCACGCACGCACGCACGCACACACACCCCATGCACACACACGCACACACACACACACTCACACACGCACACACACACACACACACACACACGCACGCACATCCATGATCGTGGTTGGTTTTATGACTCAAACTCCCTGTAGAATTGATTGCTCAGAAATCAGTCATTTTCAGTGATTTACCTTACCCAAAGCCTCTCACAAAGAAAAGGGAAAAGGGACAAGTGAAAGAATGAGAGAGTGGAAAAAGAAGCTTCTTTTATTACATTTTTACATGGTATATTTTTCAGGATTCTTCATGTCTTTGTAAGCCCCGTAGTGCATTGTTTGACTTTCGTGTGTGAAAATATATCCAGGATTCTTTTTTTCAATTCCCTCCATGATATTACCTCCCACCACTAGCCATTGCTGTGCCACTGCATCAAACCTGAAACGCTGCGCCTTCCAGCCTATTGTCCTGTGTGTGTTTGTGTGTGTGTGTGTGCGTGCATTTGTGTAAATGTTCATGTGCATGGTCTTGGTATGTGTGTGTGTGTCATATCCGTATGTGTGTTTGATGTGCGGGGGTGTGTGTGTGTGTGTGTGTGTGTGTGATGTGATGTGCAGGTGTGTGTGTGTGTGAGCTGTGTGTGTGTGATGTGTGTGTGTGTGGTGTGTGTGTGTGATATGTGTGCGTGTGCGTCTGTGTGTCTGTGTGATGTGTGTGTGTGTGTATGTGTGCATGCGTGTGTGTGATGTCTGTGTGTGTGTGTGTGTATGTGATCTGTGTGTGTGATGTGCGTGTGTGTTGTGTGTGTGATATGTGTGCGTGTGCGTCTGTGTGATGTGTGTGTGTGTGTGTGTGTGTATGTGTGCATGTGTACGTGTGTGTGTGATGTCTGTGTGTGTGTGTGTGTGTTTGTGCGTGGAGGTGGATGAGAGCTTCTTTGATGCGTCTCTGAAATGCTCGGGGCGAGAGGGTATAGATGGAGCTTTCAGCAGCTATTCAGCTGGATCACCGTTATCTGGAGCTGAAGAGCTTGGGCTGCACAGCGGCCTTTGCCCGGGAGGAGAGACTCGGACAAAGCGCAGATCCTCCTTAAAGAGCTGCACTCTGGACTGTCTTTATTTGGCCTCCGTCATGGAAGAGTCGGGTTCTGCAAGCTGGCTTCTGCTTCTGCTTTTTATTTAGTATTTATTTATTTTTCATAGAAAATCTGAAAACATAATATCAGGGACTGTACAGGCTGTAGAAGAGTAGGAAATCGAGTCAGTGTGACGGTGGAGTGTGTGCGTGCGTGTGAATACGTTAACGCACGCATACGTGTACATGTCTATGTGTGTATCGGTGTTTGTCAGTGGCAGATGCAGTATATCACAGATGACAGTCGGCTCACACTTCATATGAAGTGGGCCTTTATAGCAGTGTACTTGCTCTGTAATTACCTGCGTAATTACATGTCGTTATTCAGTTATTATGCAGAATAAGAGTTATGAGGCAATGAACAGTATTTATGCTTTTCCTCATTCAATCACTGCCTTGCTCCAGTCTCCACCATAAATCTAAACCCGGACTCGACTATTTTAATAGATGAGCACATATTTAGGGACTGATTATGGTTGCTTTTGCATAAATGAATTCATGTAATACCTATCCCCAGTGTATTTATGAGTGCACTCTTCCGTCTCTGTGTGATTGCCCCGGACTCTTTGAAGTATAGCTGTGCTACCTTGCATTATGGGCCTCATCACACAATCTTCTCAATTTGCTGGGTTACAAATGATGCGTCCATTTCTGCTCATTCATTTTTATTTAAAACTCGCAAGCTATAACTGAAATTTTTAAAGGTGGAATTAGTTTTGTCAGATAAATATTATAGCAATGAAATGGAAGCATGTGGCTTGCGTAAGTATTCAAACCTCTCAAATTATTATAACATTTTTGGGTAAATCTCTATTTTTGACCCCAACACCATATGCAGCAGAAGCAAGTTTCTTTATGTCATGTAATAATAATAGTTATTTGCAGGTATATGGACTAATTTAAAGAAAGGCAAATTCTTAATCCGTCCATTGATCCCGGCAGTGGGGTAAAGTCTTATGATGAGGGCGAAGGGTGGGTTTGGACTGTTCGGAGGGATCCAATGGAGGGAAAGGGAATATTTTTCTGCACAGGAGGTGCTAAAGGACCGACGGGTGAACGGGTTAATGCTCAGCACCTCTTTTTTTTTTTCTTCAGGCAGCTTTCCAGGGACTCCTCAGATCCTCTAATTACAGTTAACGAGGAGATTGGATAGCTCGGTTGATTAGAGCATCTTCAAAAAACAGGCCATGAAAACAAAGGGTTGGAGAGAGGGGGTGTAATTAGTCTCAAATGCTTTGACTTTTATAGAGATTGGAATTAGATAAGTAAATAAATATATTAATACGGCGTCCTGTAATCAGAGGCTGTTAGGCCCGGCTGTACAGGGATCCTGGGAGTTGCATAGCTTCTCAACCCCAGGCCCGAGCTGTTCTCTCCGGGTGAGTCTGGAGTGTAGCAGGGTGCTGTGCGAGTGTGGGTGTGTTTGTTTGTTTGTTTGTTTGTGTCTGTGTGGAAAGATGTTTGTCATTGTTTACCAGTAGTCTCTGTTGCTCTGTTCTAAATACAGTTGAGAGGGAGTGTGATTTGTCTCGTTCCCCTGCTCAGTTCAATGGCATGTGACAAGCTTTCATTTCATTGGAGCTGTCATTTTTGTGGGGTCTCATCATCTCTCCTCTCCTCAGTTTAATTGATTTGTTGTTATTTATCAACCAGCGGGGTTGAGTAAACGACAACCGTAAAAAAATTGTCATGTTTTTTTTATTTTTTTATCCTCAACAACAATAAAGCATTTAAAAAAAACATTTACTCAGAATGTCAAGAATTTGTCTTCTGTCAAATCAACTTTGCGTGTGAAGATAGAATGCCTTCCAGATGTTTTTACTTTTTTTAACTTTTCATTATCCATTTCCCCTTTTCTTGTCCCTGTCAACAGAGAGTGAAGAGATATACAAGAGACAAGTGCTGTCAGTCTCCTGCATCGCCATAGGAATCAGTCTTCTCGGCACTATCTGCATGGCTCTCTATTACCGGAACAAGTAAGTCTTATTGCCACCTGCAGGCAGGGAGGGGAACTGCAGCCAGCTGACTCACTGCACACCAGTGTCTCTTTGGCAAGGCTGGTGGGTAGAGCTGTAATTCTGCATCATTATACAATGTTTTAGTGCTCTGCAAACGATCAAGTGTGAAACACGCCAGCTAATTTAACGTTTAAGGTGGGAATGCATTGAAACGGAAACAATTTGCCACTGTTATTATTATGTCATTTTCCCTGACTGGTAATCATGTAGTCCTCCAAAAAAACAAAAAAAAAAATAGAAAGAGGGGAAAAAAATGTTTCTCTCTGTTTTCACCTGGGCATTGTTTTTTAATATTGGACGTTTGTCTGACGAGTGCAGGAGTTATGGTGGAGTATCGCTGAGGGCTTCCTCGGTGCAGGGCGGTGATTAATGCCCTGGTAATTTCATACTACCTGCAATACAATGATGAGAGTGACTGAGCAGCCAGACAACGGGATAATCAAATCAGACCGTGATTTACAGCCGTTTGGAATTAATCCATGAGTGCATTAGCGGAGTAGGGTATGCCTCTGCACCTCACTGAGCGCCGTGCTTCCTCTCCGACTTCGGGAAGCGCGGCGGGCTAACCTCCTCTCTCTGCGCTGCCCCCTGCAGGCGACGCCGGGAGAAGCTGCAGGCCCATCTGAAAAGCTACAGCGTGAGCTCCTCTGGCTTCGTGTCCAAGCCCGGCCTGAGGCCGCAGGGAAACCTCCAGCTCCAGAAAGTGAGTCTCCGGGGACCGCCGGGCCTTAGCGAAATAATAACTAACGCTCAACCCACCCCCCCGGTTCCATGTGGAAACCCCTAGACACTGGAGAAATGCTTCAGGCCCTATATGTTTAATTGCAGTGTCGACTACGCTCAATGTTTCTCTCTTTGTCAGCAGTGCGTTGCTTGGGGCCTGGAAAGAGCTATGATCAGCATCGTTGCGTTTTAATGTATACACAAACACAACCGTCCCATTTCCTGTTTCACGCATAGTATGACTCTGTATGGTAGTGTCTATACGGCGTTTCTACTGAGCTACACAAGTTTTTCCTGATGTCATTCTTGTGCAACATAGCCCCCGCATATTGTGGTTATATACACAGGAGTGTCACAGAAATCGCAGTCATTCAGACTCGAGGTCATCCGCTGAGGCAATTCATCACCTGCTCAATAGCCGGCCTGCTTCTCACGGCCAGAGATTCCAATCTGCCTGTTTTCGCTCAGAACGGCGAATTCCCACGAGTGCCACTCAAAGTTATTAGCTACCGAGCGCAACAGCAGGGGGGATGAGGGCGGAGCCACTTTATAATTCCTTCCTGTGCAAAACAGAGAGTCTTGGGCCCCAGGGGAAAACATAAATATGGCTGTATATTACACAATATCGCACTGAAGCATGGAGGCCGGATGTGCTGAAGTTTGGATCGCCTGGAGCGAATCGCTGTGTTTAAACTCGAGTGTATGCACCCCTTTGGAGACTGGGAGTGTTTGTTTCTGTACAATACAATACTGCGCTAACATTGCACTTCCCGTATTTCTTGTGACGCATTTATCAGTGATTAAAGTTTACTACCTTCCATGTATCCAGAAGTTCCTTTAAATGTACAGTATTACAGGACATGCTGTTTAAATTTTTTTTGAAAAAGGACATTTAAAATGTAAATGCTCCCTTTCCGTCGAGCGCATTTGTGGACGGTTTTCCTTCCCGTGGCGTCCGTGGAACGGCGACTAATGCTTTGATATTTGTTTCTTTTTCTCCTTGATTTCTTTCTTACCGCTCCACCTGCCCACGCACACATTTGTATTGATTTGAGTCTGTGAGCTATCAGTTACAATGCTTTTACAACAAGGATGCTTTCGCCTTAGGTCAACAGCACTTTCTCTCCTGTCAGAAATTATGCAATTACCCTCAACCGAGCGCAAACAGCTTTAAAAACAATTACAGCCCGTGCTGGAGGAAAGCAGGCCGGGGCCCCAGCGCGAGGGCCATGCATCAAGAGCCCTGGCCCCGGGTGAGAACAGCCAGCTCGGAAACCAAATGTGTTTTAGGAGAGAATTCTCACAAATCATAAGAACATGGCTTTGGGTGGTCATCGCTACTGTCTCTTTTAGATTAAAACATCCATTACAGTAACCCACCCCGGCCCCCCGAACGCGGCCCCCGAAGAGGCGGGGGGGGGCGGCGGTGCCAGTGAATTTATCACGCGCTCCGCTGTGCTTTTTATTGAAATGAATACCGATATTGATTTTATAAGCAGCGTGCGAGTCTCAGTGCAGTGCTATATTCTGCCCCGCGTTCTTTCTCCCTCATAATAGCACAAAGTTACTGACTCACGGGACGGACCCTGGGCTGCGCGCTGGCTCCAGCCTCTCGCTCACCAGCGCTGAGATTGATGATGGTCGGTGATGATTATTTTGTGCGGAGGACAGCTTTCCGATGTTATACACCCTCGCACATACGTGTAGCCAAGCAGGGTTAGTGTCTCGGAAAAAAACTACATCAGTCGCGGATATTAACGCGCTGTTGAATGGCTGAACTTTGTAGCTTCATCGGAAGACTAATATTCATTAATATTGTCATTTAAAGATTGCTCAAAGCAGCATCCTGAATAATGTGGTTCCGGGTACAATGGCATTTAAAGAAATATAAAAAGAATTGTGATCCCCTCATTATAGAGCTATGTATAGAGTGCTACAGTTTGTAGTCCTACAACCCAGGAGTTAGCATCTTTGAGCCGTGGGTTCCTTCGGCAGACTTTACATGCTTTTTTTTCCGATCGGGATTTTGATTTCTGCCGAAAGTAAGGTCTGTGGTTTACGTATACTTTAGAGATTTGTTCTACAAGATAAGTTGCATCCATTCATATCACAACCGTGAGTCTCAAAGCTGTTATGTGCTTTAAGACGGTACGTTAACAAGTTGCTGTATTGAATGGTACAGTAATGTCGTCTGCAGATGGACTAGTATGAAACTCGAGTGGTGGCTGGTGAAATGTGACCGTCGTAGTTTCAATGTTTGTTAGCAGCTTGCTCTTTTAAAGGACATAACAGCATAGAAAGACACAGTTGAGATATTAATGGAGGTAATTTAACTCGTAGAACAAAACGTGAACCTCTCTTCCGCATACGTTAACCACGGGCCGTTCATTTGGCGGAAATCGAAATCCCGGTAGAATCCTTACCTTTGTGCATCGTCAGCAACAGCAGGGAGGTGAATTCAGCTCAGACAGATACTGCTTCCTCCTGCCAATCACAGGCCCCTCTGTTTAGCAACACATCATTACTGCAGTCTTTCTGCGGCACGGTGTGGGACTAATTGGGAGTTTGCCTCGATTAACGCGGTGTGCTCTTTGGCTCAGGCTGCGGGCAGAATCCACGTTCCTGCGCCTGACGGCCGACTGCTGCCTTCTCCGTGTAATAACCGGAGTGAATTCATGTTCGGAACTGCACTCAATATCAATTAGCAGCTGCTCACTGTAGGCTGAATGGACGGCTGAAATAATATCCCCAAACCAGGGAAATATAAACGGAAACGAAGCTTATCGAGCGACTCTGGGCAGGAGCAGGGAGCTCCGACTCGTTGTTTTGCTCTGCAGTCTGTTTCAGTGGATTAACAGAGGCCAGACATGTCTGCGACTAGCACTCATTTCTTTTCATTATCTTCTTTTGCCACTCCGAGCAATTCGACTTGGAGATTAATGTGCTGCCACTGCAATTTTGAGCTACGGTCCGATACTAAGAGAAAAAGGATATCTCTTTTTTCTCTTTCTTTCTCTCTGTCCCACGTCCTCCATCTTCCCTTATTTTCACCCAGCTGATAATGAGGTATTGCTTCATTAATCTGGCCGAGAAGCTTCAGGCTCTCCCTCTGCCCTTTCATGGGCCTGATATCCAGGTTTCACACTCAAATTATCCTCTCATTTTCTTTTCCATTTTCCTATTGCAGTCAGAAAAGATAACAGCAACTGGATCAGACGTCATTCCATAATTGATAAAGGGCTGCATTAATATCTCTGTGTTATATCTGTCTGGATGAGCTCTTCTGGTGACCGTGTTTCTTACAGGTTTCACACTCAAATTTGGGCAGTAAGAGGTTTAACCTGTTCAGGAAGTGTATCTGAGAGTTGGGAGCTGTAAATAAAGTTTTCTTTTTGGCCAGGTTTGGCTCTGATATGTGAATCACACAAACAACCTTCAGTTATCCCCCACATTAAGGGCTGGGCTGCCCCTTACACTTTGGAGGCCTTGAGAAAGAAAAAGAAAATGTAGAATCTGTTTAAATGTGCAATTTCACAGTGAAGAAAATGAATATTTCATTACATTGATCACAGCAAAGGTGTGGGGGTGTGTACAACGGGGAGGCCCTGATCAAGGCTGGTCATTCAGTTTTGGGGGTAAAACAAGAAACGGCTCAAAGGAGACCCCTTTCTGTGGGGGCTCTTCACAACCACATAGTCTGCAAATAACAAGAAATGGCTTTGGTCAGGAGAGACCAAGCAGAGATGCCTTTACGCTTTATGACTGCCTGCCTATGAAGCTGCCTGTGATTCACAGTGCATGCTGGGAAATAGTTCCCCAGAGGTAGCAGGGTCGAGGGAGGAGAGGGTTCGTTAGGCTCTGGCAGAGACACAAGGGTGGCTGAGAAATCACTCCTGGAACAGTCCTCTCTCTGTCTCTCTCTCCCCCTCTCTACCTTCCTGCCTCTATAGCCCCCTCTCTCTTTCTCTCTCCCTCCCTCTCTCCTCTATCTCTCTCTTTCTCTCTCTGTCTCTATCCCTCTCTCTATCCCTCCCTCTCTCTCTCTCCCTCTCTCTTTCTCTGTCTCTCTCCCTCCCTCCCTCCATCTCTCTCTCCCTCTCCCCCTGTCTCTGTCTCTCTCTCTTACTCTCTCTCTCCCCCTCCCCCTCCCTGGAGCCAGCAGTATCTCTCCATCCAGGAGAAGGCCCTGCTGACAGGGCCCTTCAACAGTTCCTTAGACAGAGGATGCTGGAATGAATGTCTTCTTCACGCTCATAATAACTGATGCATCCCCCTCCTATTCCCTGTGGAGCCTCTTTGGCCCGCTCGTATAAGCACTGCCTGCCAGGACCAGGCTGGATGTCCTTCCTCTCCTCTCCTCTCCTCTACCCGCCCGGTGGTTGAATGGGGCAAAGCCAGAGCTCAGAGCTCAGAGCTCAAAGACAAAGCCTTGGCCCTCAGACTCACGGTCCTGCCAGCTTTCAAACGGAAAGCAGGGAAGCCCACTGTGTGTGCGTGTGCCAGTCCCGGTCCCGCAGGACCGAGACTGAACTCTGCGTCACGCTCCACACACTCCCTTCTCCTGCACCGGTCCCTGGCCCAGCAGCCTGGCCCATATGCGCCTGAGGCAACGGGATCAGAGTCCCCGCACTACTTCATTATTTTACATAAACAACTGGAAGCCATTTTGAATATCTGCCCCCAGACAACCAAAGCCTGGGGATTGGCGGGGTGTCTGTGCTCAGAGCTGCAGACATGGGAGCACAGTGCCAGACTCTGATACACCGCTGCCTGTGACTGCACCCAGCGGCGAGCCCTTAAAGTCCACCCGTGTGTCCATTTGTCATCTCTCCACCGCTTTAATCTGACAGCGGCCCTGTCTCCCCAGCCTCAGAAACACACCACTGTTGGAAGTTGGAAGTGTTGGAAGTGTTGTGCTCAAAATCGTGCCGGGCATTAATTTAGCCCGCTATGGTGGCGTATCTCTCTGGAAGCTTTTGTTTTTCCTGCGCATGCAGTGCCGGTCTCAACGTTTCTACTCACGTGAATCTGTGACTGATCTGAGTCACATGTGAATAGCTGCCAGGCTAGGCCCAATTGGGGTGGGGCTAGAGGCTTTAAAAAAATGTAACATTCATAACATGATGATTTCACTGTGACTGAAAAAAATCAATTATGGTATAATTTTTGAACCGAACCCAGAAAGCCCCAGCAGGAAATGCGATCTCTTGTGGAGAAGATACCAACCCATCACCTTTTTAAGTGTCAGCAAAACAAAATATCTGCTCTCTGTCACAGACCAATGTGTGCCCACAGATTAAAACAATGGGTACAGGTTCCTTCCGCTTTCCAATGAGAGGGATATACCGCTTGATCTTAATTTAATAATTTTTATAATAATGCCTTTCATGCCATTATCTTAATTTAGGAATTATTTGCCAAGTCCAAAAAAGGTGGATAGGGGGAGATTTTCATATAGATTTGGTTTGGAGAGATACAGGTGGGGCAGGCAGTATTCAGTAATGGTGAGGGGGGATTGGGGACTGAGACTGAGACAGGCAGTATTCTGTAATGGTGAGAGATATTAAGTTCTGCAGTTTGCTGCTATGATGTTTTTCAGAGGGAAACTAAGGCAGTGTTGCCACTGAATGATTGGTTGGAGGTAGGAGTACACTGTGACAGGCACGAGTGAACCTGGCAGTTCTATATACTCTACAAGAGCATTTTGGTAAAAAGAGAGGTCTTACAAACAATAAAAGGCATCTTCTCAGTGTAGTGGCTGTCATATATTTTTGAGCTGAATATTTATGTCTTCCTCACTGTACATACACACACACACACACACTTACACACACATGCAAACACACAGACATATGCATAGTGGGTACAGTGTATTGCACTCTGTCATATCTGTGAGATATTGGCCTGTCATTTTTTATTGCTTTCAGCATGAAATACATGCAGTGGACTGATGAAATATGATCAATGTGCAGACAATACATGAATACATGAAATATGGTAAATCCTGATATGTCACATATCTCAACTAGTGGATGGATTCAGCAGATAAATTTGCCTCAAATCGATACACTGTAGATGTGAGAATCTTTATTGATATGAACATAATATCTCAATCTTATTTTAATTAGGTTAATATCACTTTTTAGTTCAACTACCTTTGCATTTTCTGAACAAAATATGTATTGTGATTATTTTGTATTGTTGGGTGTAGTATTATGAGTATTATTTCATTTATGTATTATAGTTTACTCACCATGTTATTGGCTTGTTTTTTTGTATTTATTTTGCAGTACTGTAAAGGCAAAGGGACCTCCCCTCCACATGGTGGCGCTGTCCAGGAGTCTGGCTTCGTCCAACAAAGTGTTGCACCAGCTGCCCACTCCAGGGCCCTGCCCACTGGGAAGCACCACAGGTAGGGCATGTCACCAGAACCAGGTCACCAGCACCTGGTCCATCTCTGCAAACAAACACAGGAAGTCATATGAGGCCATAAGTTTTACCAACGTTTCTCTACTTCACATGAAAGTATTCAAGTCCAAGAATCACCACAACTGGAGCCAGTTTCATCTCATCAACTTGAATTACTTTGGCATACATCACATTATATAATTTATATTATAGCAGACAGTTGGTTGCACTGAATAATTCATATTGAAAGAAAATCTTGGGAGATCAGTTAAAACATTATTGCTGACCTTGCCGTGCTTAGAACCGTCACATATACATAGTTCTGCCACATTTCTCTTCATTCAGATCCATCTGAAGCAATACTCCTTGTTGAAAACTGTCACGTTTATTGGGCTAGCAAAAACCATGAAAAAGCATTTTGGACTTTTTAGTTGTGTAATGGGAGGTTTTTTCCCACAAGTACATGCACCTCCACTGGAAGACTGCATGGGGGTTTCACAGCAGCATGTGAGTTATTATTATTAAAGAGAGAATAATAATAACGTTCCCTGAAAGTATGCTTGGATATACTTTACAGTAATCCAGGGAGAGGCAGTGAACCAAGAAATTGAATTATCTACAGTATGGCATAACAGCAGCGGCGATAATAATAATAATAGATTTACAGAACGTTAAAATGAATTACAGTCACTGTAATTGGTGATAAACATGGTAATCTTCCATTCTGTAATGGTGTCGAGAACACAACTGCATTGTGGGCAACACCCAAAAATAAATAAATCTGACTCCATTTATGAGCAAATGGTGGGATCGTAACGGCCTACGTAGCAGTTTGCGGTTTCAGAATCACTTGTCTTAAGTCCTTGCCAAGTTTATTTGCCAAGAAGACTTTTCTCATCAGCATTCCCCAAGTATAGAAAATAAAACAACTAGAATGGTTCTACTTGTTAAAGGTAGCATGCACTGCTATGTGAGCTACTATACGCAGCCAGACTGGATAGGATTGGTTCAGAATCCTTCCTCAGGAGCAAATGTAATCCCCTTTCTACCATAGAAGAACCAGCTGGGCTTTCCAGAACACCTGCTAACACCATGTCGGCCAGGACAGTTTTACACAAAACTGGAAGTGTAACATTTGTCCGGTCGGAGTGTTTTATATCTGTACGCGCGCCGAAATCCTCCGGGTCGCCCCAGGAGCTGGCCCTGGGCTCTCCGCGCGAGAGTGAATCAGAAACGCGGTGAAAGCCGGGCCTTCTTGTGCCAAAAGCGCCGAAGCCGCTGTGACCCCAGCAGTCCCGTCAGGATTTCCTGCCTCAGTATTTTGTTCCGCTTGAGTTGGTCGAGCTGAACGGAGTGCCGCTATAACCCCGGCCGGCGTTTCCTGGCATGGCGCTCGCCTTCTGACAGGGAAAGCGAAACGTCTCTTTTTCCCTTTTTTTGTTTCTCTTTTTTTCAAACGGGAGAAAAGTTTATTTTCACTTGATTCCTTTTCCGTAACTCAAACACAGCAGCCGATAAAGGCAGTGCTTTCGGTCGCATCCATATGTTCGCATGCGTTTCTTTTTAGCAGCTTTTCAATATCTAATTACCACAAGGGCCTACCCAATTAGTAATTAAGGACACGCGCTTTAATAACAAACCTTCTCAAACTGAGATTAAGGTATCAGAGGAGAGAGGTCCAGTTCTCATCAGAAGAGGAAAGAGACCTGTCCCACTTGCTGTCCAATCACATGGATGGTTGGTTTATAAGCCTATGTCAGAACCTTCTCAAAATGAAACCTTCACTGAGTCTGAAGGTGCGGTTGCACTCGTTAAAAGAGTGACCTTTGACCCTTACATTGCCCCTATTTTAATTTCAGGAGTGGGTCCCTCTCTTACAGTCCAGACCAGAGAAGCAGAGCTGGCCACCGAACAGGCCCTCGGAGAACCCCGCCCATTTCCAGAGGACGGCTGAATCATATTGGAGGGTCTAGGGATTCTGGCCCCGCCTACCAGCACCTGCAAGAGGTGGAGTCTTCAGAGAGGGAGGTGGAGTCTTTGAGAGGGTAAGACAGGTCTTAGTGGCAGAAAAACACATTTCCTAGAAGGCTGATGCATCAAATACTTGTACAGCCCTCATGTTTTCACGTTTGTATAAATGCTATCACTGAGTAAGTATTTTTACATACATACACGACATACTTGACAAATGGATGGACTCCATAAAATAAATCCATAAATAAAGCTTAAAGTTATAATATAATAGTTATAAAAAATAAAAAGACTAAAGTTCATGGCATAGTGATGACATGAAAGGCCCTTTCCCAGTTTAAACACTTTTGTTTGTTCTACATACCTGTATGTTTCATAGTATACAGTATACCAATTATACAAATTTTCAGTGTGCATACTTGCCTTTTTGAGGACCTGAGGCAAATAATATAAAGTAGTGTATGTACGGAAGGGAAAGTTCAGCTCCACAGCCATATAAAGCCAATGGGGAACTGTCTTTGGGTGATTGACATGACTTTGTACCCAACAGGAACTGGTAAGGATGTCTCAAAGAAACAGAATATATTCTTTCCGCAAAGTAGGTCGCATGCAGCATTGGTCGTTAGTTTCCCACAAAATGGAGGCTGTCTCCAAAAGAAAAATGCCACAAAGCTCTTTTTTGTGTCTCTCGCATATCAGTGGAAATCCGAATGAAGTCAACAGCCTGCAGACACAGCCCTTTGTTTTTATTTCAGACAGACGGAGGGATTTACTCTCAATTGTGAAATCTGACGATTCAATTTGAGTTTGTTCACCCAGAGATCCAGTGTTGTTACATGGCCATTAAATGCAGCACCCCTGACAGGCAGTTTAATGCACTAAACTAACTAATGCACTGCCTCAGAAAGCAGAAAATGTAGGGGCGATTGGCTTTTATTAATGCTATGCTCACAAAGCACCTGTTCACAGAGACACCTCAGAGCAGTCAGGGGTTTGTTAAAATAAGCCCGGGCCCCCCTCAAAGGGGATAAGCCCCACCCACAGAGACCTAGTAGGGACTTAGCTGTTTTGTTCACCCTTCTGTTCTGATAGAACTTAATTTGCTCATTTATCCTGTGTGTGTATATATGTGTGTATGTATTGCAGAATGTGAAAGAAATACAGTGCATGCATGCACTATTAATGAAATACTGTTGATGCAAACATGTCATAATGTGTTTTTGAATATTCATGACTGTTCTTTTGCCACAGTCCCTCAAAGGCTTTTCTGTGCAAGATGTTTTCTGTACTTTGCTTAAGTACTGTAAGCAAAACACACATTCGCAGGCACGTGCAAACAAACACACACACACGCGCGCACACACACACACACACACACACACACTCAGTGAGTAGGTTAGGGTTGACCTATTTTCACAAATTATCACTGAAAAAGGGGACCATTCTGCTTGCATACTAATTTCTAATACTCAAGATTCTCCCGGCATGAGAAGCTGTTTGGATGAGAACTGGCCATTCAGCTTATCTAGGCAAGCCATTTGTCTGCTCTTTAATATTGGCTTGCCGCTTCCACAGCAAGCTGCTAAATTATTACATGCATGAATAATTCTGTGAGAAGAGAAAAAAAATTCATTTCCAAGGATCAGTGTGAACTGTCACCAATTTTCACTTAGGCCTCCTTATTTTGGCAGAAATTAACTTGAAATAGCATCTGTTGTTCATTGGCCTATTACCCTTTCAAAAGTTAAGGATGTCAGTCACATAGTTTCCCTCGAGTAGACCGTTAAGTCATAGCAAGTCCAGGAACTTCTTAGTTCTTTAACTCATCGCTGTCCTTCTTAAAGAGTAAGGGGAAAATGTGTCCTGCTTCTTTGATTGATTTTTGCTACGTCCCAGCATCCCATATCTCATTCATATTTTTCTTGCTCTGGGACGATGATTGTGATGTATTGTTTGAAATGTGCAGTTAGCTGTTTACTACGTTACCCGCCGTCCCCCGTCAGGAGAGATGCTGCAGCTGTTTGCCTGTGCTGGACTGAGCTGATGTGCAGTGCTGATCACAGGCTCCTGAGCACTGCACTGGAGGAGTACCAGAGCGCTGCCCTAAAACTGGAGCTCCCCTGACACCCCTTCTCCTTCTCCCCCACACGTCTAGTCCCCCTGCCGGCAAACATCCCTGAGCCAGGCTTGTTCAGTTCTTGTTCAGACTAGAACATCAGATACCTGGGTGATTTATAAAAGGAAAAAATATACATGACACTCTATCCCAGATAAAATCTCTAACATTGCAAAATTCCCATCCTGACATCTTTTCAAATGGCAGTTTTGTAAAGATCAGTCAGATTCTTCTCAAGTGAAACACATCTAACTCCGTTTCAGGATTCCAAAAAAAAAAAAACGAAAGTATGGTTGCTTAAAAAAAACAAAAAAAAAAACTGACTCAAGTGGAAGCAACCAAGTGCATTCACAAGTGCCTGTCACTGAGGCGATGCGTAATGATGTCACTGAGATGATGCGTAATGATGCCACTGATATGATGCGTACTGATGTCACTGAGAGGATGCGTAATCATGCCACTGAGGTGATGCATGATGATGTCACTGAGATGATGCGTAATGACGTCACTGAGATGATGCATAATGATGTCACTGAGAGGATGCGTAATGATGTCACAGATGATGCATAATGATGTCACTGAGATGATGCATAATGATGTCACTGAGATGATACGTAATGACGTCACATGATCTGCTTCATGTTGATTGGTGTTCTCCACCTGCCTCTTCCGCCGTCAAACCCCACACCGCTACTCTCTCTATCAAGTCTTTCCAAATAAAGCGTTACCGCGTAGACCCACGCTTTTGTTCAGACACAGTTCATTTCATTCCCACAGTTTTGAGAGGCAGTTTTTTATTTTTATTAAGAAAAGTCAACAGACTACATCCTTCCACCTTATTCTCTTTTCACAGACTTTATTGAGCAGAGTTCCCAGTGAGTAGCTCCTACCTTAGAAAATAATGTTATGTGATCTCAGCCCTTCTGAGACAGATTGAAAGAGAGATGATGGACCCTGTTGGAAAAATGGTAAATGGCAGGCATTTATATAGCACCTTTATCAAAAGCGCTGTACAATTGATGCTTCTCCATTCACCCATTCATACACACACAGTGATTGGCTGCCATGCAAGGCCCCGACCAGCTGGTCAGGAGCATTTGGGGGTTAGGTGTCTTGCTCAGGGACACTTCGACACAGCCCGGGCAGGGGATCGAACCGGCAACCCTCCGACTGCCAGATGACTGCTCTTACTGCCTGAGCCATATCGCCCCCATAAAAACTGTGCCCATATTTAGCACAGACAAAGCCAGCATGGCCTCACCAGGCAGACTGGCAGGTGCCTGCAGACCCAGAATCCCACACAGGTTGTGCCACTTTCAGGAAGAGGAGACCCAGCGGTCATATACATTGCAAAAACCAAAACAAAGTCAGTTTCAACAAGTATTTTAGTTTTATATTTAGACTTAAAATCTTACTGTACTGCCCTTGGTCTTAACATGTGCAAAAAGTGCTGTAGATATATGGAGTTTTGCTGGTGGTTGTGTTTGAGTGAGAAAATAATGATGACTGAATGCATTTTGTGTCAAAGCAATGAAAAATGATCCACATAGACGGCTGTTGTTCCAGCTGTATTCAGAGTTTTGAAAAAGCGTACTCAGTATTAGGACGTAGGTCTAACCAATTGTAAAAAAAAAACCCAACAACAACAAGCTTAATATCTTCTACTTGAGAGGGAAGAAGAGATTTTAAGCCTCATTACAAGACTAAAATGCTTGTTAAGACAGAGTGTAGCAGGTGCTTCACCCAGAGCAACTTAAACGCTTTCCTTGAAACATTACAGCTGGATATTTACTGAAGCAGTTCAGGTTAAGTACTTTAGCTCAGGGGTACAGCAGCACCTGCTCCCCTGGGAGTGGAACCAACAACCTCAGAGCACAGTTCAGTATGCCGCCATTACGCTACACTGCCGCTCCACTTCCTAACACAGTGCCAGGAGGCTAGAGAGGATGAGAGGCCTGAACTTCCCCTGAACACGAGACCCTTCCAGAGACCGGGAGGCTGGCGTTCCCCTGGGGAGAGGGGAGGGAATGAGTCTCTGTGCCAGTGCAATGCAGCGTGTGCTGTAATCTGAGAGGGACAGTCCGTGATACAAATACAGGAAATATAATAAAGCCGCATCGCATGTACGCGTTCTCGACGGCTGCTTAACGCAGATGTCTTTTAGACGCCGCGCATTCCCCCCGTCCTCTTTTATTCCTCTTTGTTTCACGTATTCCTTGGCAGCTTATGTGTAATTGCTATGCCAGTGAAGGCTATTTGAATTTGAATATGAATGCGGAAACCTGGAGAGGGGTGGGGGGGTGGGGGGGGTTGCGGGGGAATGAAGCGAGGGCGATGCGTTTCACATAAACCGCGCATTCCTGTCCAAAGCCGGCACAAAGGATAGACAGAGAGACTGTATTGTGAGAGTATCTGTGCTGTTGTGACTGGAAGCGGAGCCTGGAAGATTTTCGCGCTCTTATTTCCGCCTGACAGGAAGCCCCGCGCTCTTATCTCACACAAACGGCTCACGGAGAGGCTCGCTCCGCGCTGCCTTTTTGTTAGCAGTATTTTTAGATAAAGGCATCTGTCAGATTACTCCCAGCTCTCCTGTACATCCTGCCAGGAGAATATGTATGCATAATTGAGGAATGCAAATGGCTCGCCGTCGCTGCGGACCCACCATTTAGCATCAGAGCGACAGGAGGACTCTGGGATAGATTAGCCTGCTTCCTCTATCTGCGGTCTCTATCTGCGAGGTCGCTTTAATCATAATTGCTTCCAGCGACAAGGTCGTTCCTGCGACGGTAGCACTGAAGTGCGGCCCCCTCCTCACGTTCCCCCTCTGTCTCCCCCCTCCCTTCCACCACGCCCCTATCTCCTAATCCATCTTTTCTCACTTTCACTCACGCGTTTTCTATCTCTCTCATCTCTCATCCCTCTGCCGCTCGTCTGTCTTGTTTCAGCAATGACTCATTTAGTCAGGGTTTGGACAGTGGCGTTGGCGAACCGTCTCCTTTCCCCCCCTTTGAGATAGTCAGTCCCCTTCATGGTAGCCCTAACCCTCTAGCTAAAAACAAGCTCTTTCTCTCTGTCTCTGTGTCTCTCTCTGTCTCTCTCTCCCTGTCTCTCTCTCTCCCTTTCTCTGTCTCTCTCACTCTGTCTTTCTCTCTCTCTTTCTCTCTTTCTCTTTCTCTTTCTCTCTGTATCTCTCTCTCTCGCACTCATGCAGGATCACGTGCATGTAGGCGGTGGTGGGTGAGGCGGTTGGGGAGGGGGTGTTATAGTGCCGCAGTATGCAGCATAGCTCTGGGTCTTCTAGGAAAGCTCCGTAGGGCTAAGGAGCTCTGGGAGTGTCGGAGACCGGTGTTAGAAGCCCACTGCCTGGCCAGCGCTTTAATCAGGGGTTTCGGAAACCCTCTAAACCCTCTCAGGTACTGTGTGCTCGCAATTAGTCTTCCCTCAAAGCCTCTCCTCCCATCCTGGTGGCGAGCAGCATTCAGAGAGGGAGATTACAGGTGGTGCTTCATTAAAAAATGATAAATCTTTCTTTCTCCATGCGGCACGATAAATTATTTTAATCTCGGATCTGATAAGATTGCGCCACAGTTAATCATGTCTGCCGGATCCTGCCGGTGATTGCTGCAACAAACGATGTCTGTCGCGCAAGACGACGCAATGCAAACCCTGGAGCTGATTAATTAAACAGCCTGTCACAATCCAGTCAGTAGGCTTGTAACGTTTTATTCATTTTATTCACCGTGTAGAAATTACAGCACTTTTCATACGTAGCCCCCCCCCCCCCCCCCCCCTCGATATTTCAGAGCCATAACGTTTGGGACAAATGGCTGAGTTAGTCAGTGGTAGTCTGTGTTCAATCACTTCCTTAGTGCAGGTATACGATAGCTTTCTGCATCTTGTCTTGATTCTAAGCTTTTGATTGCCTTTGGAGTCTACTATTGCCGTTTGTCAGCATGAGGACCAGATTTGTGCCAATTAAAGTCAAGGAAGCCATTACGGGGCTGAGAAATGAGAAAAAAACGATCAGAGACACAGGCTAAACCTAAGGCTTACCAGGATCAACATTTTAACATCATTAAAAAGACATCTCCGGTGAGCTCAGTAATCACAATGGACCTGGTCTGCCAAGGAAGACCTCTGCAGTTAATGACTGAAGAATCCTCACCATCATGAAGAAAAAACCCCAAACACCTGTCTGACAGACCCAAACACTCTTAGGAAGGCATGTGGGGATGTGTCAGTGTACTCTCCATAGAAGACTTTCACCAACAGAACTACAGAGCCTGGACTGCAAGATGCAAACCACAAGTTAGCCACAAATACAGGTTATTGCTTGCTATGAAGTGCCTAAATGAGTCTGCAGAGTTCTGCAGGTCTTACAGCAAGACAATGGGCCTTATCCAAGAACTACTTGTACAATCAGATTTGATCCTAAATCGCTTGTATGCACTTTTCACTCATTTTAAATTTGTCTAGGTTGGAACGGCATTTAGTGAGTAGCCCCCTCCTGTCGTACGAGTAAACGCATTCCATTCATTTCCTATGGAGAGGCTTGCAGTGCAGAACCTCGGATCAAACTTTATAAACAAATATTAATCAAGATTCAGCAGCAGCATTGTTTATTTCTGGCCTCAAATGTTTTCAGAAATGTATTTTAGTGGACTGCTTTGGAGGAATTTGAGAAAGTTCATCAACAGT
Organism: Conger conger; assembly: GCF_963514075.1. NCBI lineage: Eukaryota > Metazoa > Chordata > Actinopteri > Anguilliformes > Congridae > Conger > Conger conger. The sequence continues at coordinate 16,641,405 of NC_083777.1, read as the reverse complement.
CCACCACATGATTATGTTTTGACAAAAACCAATGAACCGCTGTCTACCCAATCAGGTACCAACTACGTGAGAGATCCCTTGTTCTTCTTACTGTCATTGGCCAACTATCGGCCCAAACCCACCTGCAGTACCGTATATTCTGAATTTCTGTATGTTTACACTAGGACTCGGAACTGTACTGTCCTCTCAGGTCTACTTTTGCACTTGTTCTTGTGATTGATTTGCACTTTGTTGTACGTCGCTCTGGATAAGAGCGTCTGCTAAATGCCACGTAATGTAATGTAATATACTGTATTATAACGGACAATATACTATAGTATTATACTGTATTATTAATTTAGGACAGTCTCCTGAAGTTAGAAGCGTTTGTTGAATCTGACCTGGCTTGTACGAGCCCTTTGTCTGAAAAAAGTCAGAGAAATCTCTGATAACAATACGAAAATGTTCTTGCTTGAGGCCCAATGTTCCCAAACATACTGCTAAAGGAACAAAGAAAAAGTTATTCAAAGTGAACATGCATTTCATATCCATCCATCCATTATCTTAACCCGCTTATCCTGAACAGGGTCGCAGGGGGGCTGGAGCCTATCCCAGCATACATTGGGCGAAAGGATGCATTTCATATGCTGAAGATAAAACTTAAGGCAACTAGACCCTAAAACAAATAGGACATGAAGTTGCAGAATAGCCTCTCCAAAGAAGAGCATCTGGTGATGTCTCCGGGTCGCAGAATACAACCAGTCACTGCATGCATAGCGTATGTGGCCAAACACTAAACATGTCTAATTTCATTTCCATAACATTAAATGTTAGGGAGTTCACTGTACATGTATATAAAAATCGACAGGCTAATTGGAGTATAATAACAAATACAGATGTACACTGTGCTCTTTCTCATAAAACAGTGACAGGGTTCTGACTGGCAGCTATGACTGTCACAGAACAGAAAGCCCTGGGTTCGTCTCTCTTCTGCTGGGAGGAAGACGGTGCTGGTTAGCTCGGTACCATCTGTGCGTTTTAACCTGGATCCTGTCCCAGCGAGGCCAGGCAGTACGACCTCAGCTAATCGCTACTTTCACTAAAACGGCTTAATAAGATGCCCATAATTAATTTGCATGCGATTTACAGAGTGCCAGAAATCCATCTCTCTGCCACCACAGAGCAGCTGAATCATTCATTAAAGCAGAGAGGGGGGTCCTCTTATCCACGTTTTTTAGTGCCCGCACAACCCCATCTACCTACCACTGCTAATGATCGACATTTCCATTGGTTCCCCCTTTCCGCATAGCCATGGACCTCAATGTTTGTCTCTTTCAGGACCCTTTCTGAGATGTATGACTTCCAGGATTACAAAGCTGCAACAAAGGCTTAAATCTCTGATTAGGCCATTTTGGGAGATAGAACTCAAAGTTAAATATTGATATAATGAAAGGCACTGGTCCATGTCAAGGATTAGACATAATTACAAAAAGATTATTGGTAACGAGAATCTTCCCCAGTTTCACCTCCATCGGAAACCCCGGCTAATTAATCAGGGGCGTGCTAACAGACAGCATGTGTCAAGCAAAGAAAATCACCAGCAGGCAGTACAAGCACAGCACAGAACCCAGAACCACATATAAAACATAAACCACATTTTTATCAACATATTTTAATGCCGTCATTACTGGTCCTTGACAACCAAGCTGCCTGACAGATTTATCAATCTAAGTATCTGTATGTTTAGAAATTTTTAAAAATAATTTAAGCTGTTACGTAAATCAGCCTGAACATCACATTCATTGTTTCATTTGAAATCCAGCTGGAGTACAGTGCCAAAACAGCACACGTTGTGTCACTGTCCAAATACTTACAAACCGCACTGTATATATATATAATGGATATATACTGTACAGTACCCTCCAACATTAGTCACACCCTTAAGAAAGATGAGATGAAAGTCTCTATAAAATAAATAGCACAGTTAATGAGGTAGGTTGTATGCGCAATAATTGTGAAGATTGGGCGGATTACATTGTTCTACACTAATACAATTTTGTGAGCCATTCTCAGGACAGAATAGTGGTAAATTATTAAACATTCTTAAGTAGGGCAAAATGTCTAGTGATTCTGTATAGATCAGACAGCATGTTAATAATATGTGTTTAATCAGGGAAGACGTGCCAGGGAGAATTGAACAGAGTTTAAGTACAGAACAGAACAGAGTATGCTTTTTAATAGCTTTGGTTGCCTGTGTATAACTGAAGCCTTTTATCTTACTGCCGGGATGACAGGTAATATGTCAGTCTTGTTATGATGGCTTCTGTTTAAGCTGCTCAAGATAAGAGTTTTCCAAGTAAGTAATAACAGAAGCTGTTGTTGCAAGCAGGAAGCTAGGGGGCCAAAAACAAGCCGCCTCTTAACAAGAGAAATAACTTCCAGAGTTTCCAGCATAGAGGGCTCACAGACAGCATAACAGTGTTTTATGATAGTGGCTTCTTTGCACTTGTATTAAATAGGATTTCTTTTGTCCTTTCAAATTTTAAGCTCAACGTGGGGGGAGATGCACTCTTGGTAACTGATTCAAAGCTCCGGTTTCCCGTACAATAACATGGATTTGCTTAAACTGTACGGTTTAGTCCAAATGGCAAATGGACTGCATTTATTTAGCACTTTATCCAAAGCGCTTTACAATTGATGCCTCTCATTCACCCATGCACACACACACACACACACACACATTAGCTCAGGAGGGCTCTCCCCTCCTGAGCTAATATCACCCACCCCGAGACCAAGCCAGGCTTTTGCCATTGAGTTCACAGAACCATGTGGTCTCTGTCGTGTCCCCTAGATTTGACCAATAGGGATTTTTTTCTGGCCTCATACAGAAAGTGTTAAGTTTGATTGGCTTATTGTTGCCATGTTTTATAATCATAAAGGCAAGGCATCCCAAATGTGTGCTTTGTTCTTGTGAAAATGTCTTATACTACATCAAGAAAATGTGGGATAATCAGGAAGTTCTTCTGGCTGTTAGAAAGATATTTTAATGAGGTCCACTGTTGTCTCTGTGTACGGAACTTGGCATTGGTTGGACAATCTGGGATTCTGTTTTGCTCAATTGCATATTGTGGTTTATAGCTGAAATTTGTGTGGTGGCCAATACTTTGACCTTCATATTTGGTGGCCATGGACAATTCATCAAGCTTAACTATAACAGTCTTGATTTGGACAAACTTGACTCAGGCCATATTTCATGTTAATCATTTGTGAAATTTAAAGAAGTATATATGTTTCTATATGAACAAATGCTTGTTATTTTGTTATTCTGCTCAGACCTTTGTAACCTCAACAAAGCTATGTTATTATTATGTGTGAATTAATAAGCAGTTCTAGGTACCAGGGGATTCAAGAAACCAGCCAATGTCTGCTGTTGGAAGGGGGCATCATTGAGTCTGTGCTTACACACAGGCATCTGATGAGACGCCTATATGGAACAGGCCCTCTGAGAAACCCTGATCAGTGACCTCTGACCTCCAGCCATCATGGAGAAGTGTCTCCATTGCTGTAAATGTGAGGTAATGGACCACACCCTAACGCCTCCCTCCCTCTCTCTCCCCTGTAGGCACCGCTCTGAAGGGCTGATCTGCGACCCCCGGCAGGACTCCTACTTAAATATGCAAGGCCCCCAGTGTGGCGGGCGAGCCGCGGTGCCCTGCAGCCGTCTGGACCGGGCCACGGTCTGCTCCGCCTCCCCCCCACCCTACCGCTCCTGCTCCGTTCCCATCATCCCCTCCGTCCAGGGACACTACGACGACACTTCCTGTATGCAAACGGCCGGCGGGGCGGGCAGCCGCAGCGTGGCGCCTCCCGGAGACGCGGAGGAGGGCCTCTCCGAGGCGGGGGGAAGCACCTCCTCCCCCGCGTCCTCCTTCTCCTCCTCGCAGGGCACCGGAGCGGAGCAGCAGGAGGCCGTGGCACTGCTCCTGGATGAAGCGCAACAGCAGCTGAGGGTGCTAGCGCATGCCCACAGGAAGCAGGAAGACACAGGCTCCACCCACACTGTCGCCAGGGAGACTGCCTGCTTCCTGTCGCTCGCCGGGGGCGAAGTCGGGGGGTTGGCCCTGAGCGGGCCGCCTGAGACCCGATTGGTGAAGCCCAGCAGAGAACCACACAGAGACTCCGCCCAGCCCTGCGAGTGAGTGGAGGCGTGGCCCTTCTTTGTCTTGGGACCAATCACAATTCAGCCCCCGTGTTTTCCTGAAACCAAGACTGCAGTGTTTTTGCAGGGAGGGGTAAACGTGTGAAAAAAAGCTACTTTAAAAATAACTGACTTATTAAAAAAATAAAATAAAAACAAAAACACAATGTGCATAAATTTTGGAAGAGTTAGAAGAAGGAACGGTGAGTGAGAGTTTAAAAATGTATCAAAAAAAGAGAAATTATTTATATGCATTTATTTAAATGACAAGCTTCTACTTAGAAAAACCAAATAGTCTGTCATCTCCATTGTGTTTTTAAGTGTAAAAAATAAAATTATATATATATATGTATACACATATATATTCATATATATGTATATAAATATATATATTTAAATATATATGAAACAAAATGTGACCAAGTAAATGAAGAATCTGAGAATGATGTACGTTTTCTGTTGGAGCAGCTCCCTCTCATCGTTCAGCCTTGGAGCTCAGCTGTACAGACTCCCCCCCCCCCCCCCCCCCCCCCTCCCCAAACCCCCAGATCTGTACGTTTACCCGTCTCCAGGACGCGGAGAGCTTGACGTTCGCCTGGCTAGCGGCCGGTAGATTGTGCGTTCACTGTGTGTCCGGCCGGCGGGAGACTCGGACTCTGCCTCGGGTGCCACCGTTCTCGCTGTTACCCGCTGACTCGGACTAAGGGAAGCGGGAGGACTCAACACCGACAGAGCGGGGCGGTCGCGCTACACTGACTCTCTCCTAGAGCGGCACGTTCGGTCTGCTCTCCGACCGGCCGCCCAATCCTGACAGCGTGGGTCAGACTCGCTCCTGTTGTTTCTCATGTCAGACTGAACAAAGTGTTTTTGGGCAGATTTGGCTGGCATAATGAATTATTGCTCACCCACTCATACACACACAAATACGCACATGCGCACACACACATAAACACACGCAAGCACGTGCACACACACACACACACACACACACTCACACTCACACTCACACTCACACTCCTGTGCTGGAGTACAGAGACTAAGGCAGTGAGGTGGTGACATCACTGCGGTTTGAGGTGGGAGGGTGAACATGGAGTGATGTGATGATGTCATGGAATATCTGTGGTACGATTGGACGAGCATGAGGAGCCTTGTTTTTGTTTGGAAGATGGAAGGTGTTAAATGACTGCTTTTCTTGGGGGGGTTGGTTTGGGGCTGGGTGGGGTAAGATGGAAGGGTAGTGTCCACATGGTGAATTTCCATCAAGACTCCCCTTTTTCTGTTTTGTTAAAAGCCAACTTTTGGTCTGGGAAAAAAACCAATGGAAGGAGTTAAAAAAATGTTTTGTATCGTTCCTGTTACCTTCCTGTCCCCCACCCCCAAGATCGGTGCATGTTAAAATTAACATTATTGAAAGTCAACCCAGAAATTGAAGAGATTCTAACCACAAAAATTGTTAACAATCTTTATAGTTCAGCATCGTAGTGTTCTCCGGGGTTTTGAAAAAGAGAACATGGAATGGCTACTGACACAACTTGTGCTGTGTTCCAGCTTTCTGCCTCCTCCAAAAGTTCTGAATCTTTACTCCTTGGGTATCTTAGAACAAGCTCAGAGTATATTCAGTAATAGTGTTACAGTAGCTCTGTATGTACAGACGTTCCTTGTTCTCCTTGCTGAAATGGTTGAAGAGCAGTCACTGTTTTATGGGTGATCCACAGGTGTTGGGGGTGTATCACATGTTCACTGTACCAGTTAACCTGAGTGGGACTCAAATCCGTGTTTCCCTTTTTAAATGTTAATATCATTTATTGTTTTAATGGCAGCTCATGAAAGAGCTACTGGGTTCTTCACACCCACCGTGAAAGTCTTACTGCATTCCAGGAGTGGGAAGATGAGTGCTGTCTGGAAAAGTCTGCCAACTATTTACTTACTGTTTAGTTCACCGGAACTAGAGGCTGAAGAAATGACACAGGGCAGTATTTACATAGTTGGGCTCTGTAAATTGAATAAAAAGTTAAGGGCCTTCTGGCTGAGCTAATCGAGCATGACAACATGGCCCTAATGATGCTGTAGTCTTCACTGAGTCCCTTCAGGAGTTTCATGTCTCTCCTACTAGTGTGTGTGTGTGTGTGTGTGTGTGTGTGTGTGTGTGTGTGTGTGTGTGTGTGTGTGTGTGTGTGTGTGAGAGTGTGTGAGTGTGTGAGTGTGTGAGTGTGTGTGTGTGTGTGTGTGTGTGTGTGTGTGTGTGCGAGAAAGAGAGTGTGTGTGCACAAGCAGCATATGTGTATGCAAGTGTTTGTTTGCGTTCTCTACTTTACACAATTGCAAGGATTGCTCCTCTGGGCAAACACTGAGAGAGATTATTTTTGCACACCCGGTTTGCCCACCTGACACTCGCACTCTATGCTTCTGGCCCAGAGATGTTGTGGTCCGCTCTTCCAGCCCGAGTGTAGACTGTAGACCGAGCCTGACCGAGAGAGAGCGACACCGCTGTCTTAGAGGCAGCAGGGGGCAGAAGAGAGGCCATTGAGCTCCCGTTGGAGCGTTTCCTGTTTGAGCCTGAAGGCCCCCCCTGTCCTGAGAACACCATCAGGCCTTGCGGTGTGGTGAGAGAGCCAATCAGATCGTGCCGCACGGCCAAGCTGACCCCCAGCCTGTGTAATAAAGTGGGGTGAAGTTATAGTTCCAGAAATATTTTAATATTAAGTGTTGTTATGGAAAGCTAAGAACAAGCCCCCTCTCTCCCTCTCTTTCTCCCTCCTCCTTTTTCTTTTTTCTCTCAGTCCTTTTCCCTCCCTTCCATTCTCCTCCTCTCCCCTTCTTCCTTCAGCAGTAGTGGTGATAAAACTATCTGCAGGAATGTGCCAGTGTGAATGGGGCTGGCTGGGCACACTGCTACAGCTGGGTGATAAAACTTGGCTCCCTCACTTTGGAAACACTCTGATGCACCATAGACACTGCCCATGCCATCTGTCCCTGAGTCTGTGCCCGATTTATTCTGTCGGTGAGCGCCTGCCAGACTCATCTGCAAATACACACACATAAATAACACATTAAATTCATAACATTTACTATTTCTAGTTGTTCCTCCAGGAGGAGACAAAAACGGGTCTCAGAATAGAATAGCTTTGTTCTGTGTGTGTGTGTGTGTGTGTGTGTGTGTGTGTGTGTGTGAGAGTTTCAGTCAAACACATACACCTGACAGTCCAGCCACTGCGTCACAGCCACTGGACACCTCTGTAGTTTACCCTGCTACAGAACTGTTGCCAGAGCAGGAACTGTTTGAAGCGTTCGCTTTAGGGCGGGGCCTAGCCTGTGGGCTAAGGCACTCTTTAGGGCGGGGCCCAGCCTGTGGGGTGGGGCACTTATCACAGGGAATTGGCTTGTGAAACGTTACCCGATTGGTTACAGCATCTCCTCCTGGGAATGCCCACAAATATATCACCTCAGCTATCAAAGATCACTTTCTAACTGGCTGTTTTTGGCACAGGAAATCCTGCGGTCCCAACAGGATTACCTGAGAGCCCTTTCTCTTCATTTTACCCATTTATCCAGCTCACCTCATAGTCTTACTCTTGATGGGTTAATACCGATGATGCAGTTACAGACACATATTTATATGTGTCCCCAGACAGTGGGGGATTAACAAGGAGCAGACAGAAGGCAATCCTCAGAGCCTCACTCTGAATCACAGAGAAGCTCCACTCCAACACACAGTGCTCTTGGGCTGCTTCTGCGATGTTGCAGCAATGACGTGTTCCACTGACTTTATGTGAAGATTACACAGCCTGTTCGGTCTCTGCTCCGAAATCCCATACAACTAGTGCACACTCCTGGCCCCTCTAATGAACACTCCTGATCCATGTAGTGCACACTCCTGGCCCATGTAGTGCACACCCCTGGCCCCTCTAATGAACACTCCTGATCCATGAAGTGCACACTCCTGGCCCCTCTAATGCACACTCCTGGCCCATCTAGTGCACACTTCTGGCCCATATAGTGCATAACTATTGTGCGATCCTCATTAATGATGTACCCAAAGGGCCTCTGGGTAATGTGTAATTGTGAGCTGTTGTGGAAGAATGAGTCTGGTATTGAACTGACCTGAGAAACATGGTGAACAATCTTGTTTCTGTAATGCCCTAAAAAACTGATTAAATTTCTGTTCATTTTATTTTTTTATTTTGTTTTTTTCAATAAAGATGAGTTTTGGTGTTGCACAGGATCCTGGTAGTGCACTTATTTTCATTGTGAAACTAACAGAGCGTGCTTCTTTTTAGAAAATATTAAGACCAGTCTATAATGGTTAAAAAGGCCTGATCAATATGGCCATGCAGTTCAAAGCCCTGCTAATTAACCACATTATAGCTTGAGTAAACAAGCACTGATATTGCAATTCAAAAACCATGACCGATTGCAAACCCAATTGCCAGAAACATAGAAAAATAGAAGCTTTATTACTTTATTACTATGCTAACTAAATATTACAGTTAAAGGTCCTTAGAACAAGTAATTATTACAAAACTCCTGGTAGTTACCTTGCTAGCCAGAAAAAAATAAAAATAAAATTAAAAATTGAAGACAGAATGAGGTTGTTAAATTTCACACACAAAGCGCCACAAAGTAACCTTCAAGGCACAGCTGCTCCCTGCAAGTCACTGTTCCACAGACGCAGGGGCTGCTCCTTGCAGTTCACTGTTCCACAGATGCAGGGGCTGCTCCCTACAGGTCACTGTTCCACAGACACAGGGGCTGCTCCCTACAGGTCACTGTTCCACAGACGCAGGGGCTGCTCCCTACAGGTCACTGTTCCACAGACACAGGGGCTGCTCCCTACAGGTCACTGTTCCACAGACGCAGGGGCTGCTCCCTACAGGTCACTGTTCCACAGACGCAGGGGCTGCTCCCTACAGGTCACTGTTCCACAGACGCAGGGGCTGCTCCCTACAGGTCACTGTTCCACAGACGCAGGGGCTGCTCCCTACAGGTCACTGTTCCACAGACACAGGGGCTGCTCCCTACAGGTCACTGTTCCACAGACACAGGGGCTGCTCCCTACAGGTCACTGTTCCACAGACACAGGGCCTGCTCCCTGCAGGTCACTGTTCCACAGACGCAGGGGCTGCTCCCTGCAGGTCACTGTTCCACAGATGCAGGGGCTGCTCCCTGCAGGTCACTGTTCCACAGATGCAGGGGCTGCTCCCTGCAGGTCACTGTTCCACAGATGCAGGGGCTGCTCCATACAGGTCACTGTTCCATAGACGCAGGGGCTGCTCCTTACAGGTCACTGTTCCACAGACGCAGGGGCTGCTCCCTACAGGTCACTGTTCCACAGACACAGGGCCTGCTCCCTGCAGGTCACTGTTCCACAGACGCAGGGGCTGCTCCCTGCAGGTCACTGTTCCACAGACACAGGGCCTGCTCCCTGCAGGTCACTGTTCCACAGATGCAGGGGCTGCTCCCTGCAGGTCACTGTTCCACAGACGCAGGGGCTGCTCCCTGCAGGTCACTGTTCCACAGACACAGGGGCTGCTCCCTATAGGTCACTGTTCCACAGACGATCGGGCCCAGGTACCGGGATGCATGAGAAAGTGATGTGTGGCACTGGTCTACTGTGCAACATGACCATGCTAGCTTCTGTGAAACATACTGGGGCGACATGGCTCAGGCAGTAAGAGCAGTCGTCTGGCAGTCGGAGGGTTGCCCGGGCTGTGTCGAAGTGTCCCTGAGCAAGACACCTAACCCCCAAATGCTACTGACGAGCTGGTCAGCGCCTTGCATGGCAGCCAATCGCCGTTGGTGTGTGAGTGTGTGTATGAATGGGTGAATGAGAAGCATCGTTTTGGATAAAGGCGCTATATAAATGCCAACCATTTACCATTTACATACTGGTAAACGTTCTCAATTCCATATAATATTAGTCAATCCAATGCTGCGTGGGATAACATATTTATTGAAAAGAAGGACTCTGTTTGTAAAAAATTAAACAAAGACAGGAAGGTTTTGTTCACACAACCACCCTTGGGAACATACGGTATATATTAAAGGAATATATTCTCAATAATTAATTTGGCATTCTGGCAGATTTTTGGAATGTGTTGCTTATACAGTATGTGAGAAAGTATTGCTGGTATATTTATCTTTTTAGAAAGCATGCATTTGCATACAGTATTTATAGACTTGTGCTGCATGACCACAAGTGTGTGTGTGAGAGAGAGAGAGAGAGGGAGAGGGAGCGAGAGAGAGCGAGAGAGAGAGGGAGAGGGGGAGGGAGAGGGAGAGGGAGAGGGAGAGGGGGAGAGAGAGGGAGAGAGAGAGAGAGAGAGGGAGAGAGAGAGAGAGAGAGGGAGAGAAGCTGGGATGTACAGGCTCAGAGCTGTCTGAGTGCTGATGTGAAGCCAGCTCTCGTTGCCCTCTCATGCAATTAATTCTCCAACAGATGTTTCAATATTTACATACTTTTTGAAGAGTTTGCTGAGGCATGATTAAAGGTCTGTTATTTTCTTCTTAAAGAAAACAAAATCTTTCATGTGTTAATTTCGAGTGCTATTTCATCCAATCACTTAAATTGCTGCTTTAAAACAGTATCTGTTAAAGTAAGATAGACTGGAATATAATGGGCGTTTTAAACCGGTCATTTTAAAGAGGTAAAAGTGATGGGTGATGGGATAATCATGCCATGGGCTCCTGTGGTAAATATTTATTCAACAATTCTGCTATTCTTCACTGACTCTTCACAGAGGTTGAGTTACAAATCCTAGTCTACATTGCCCTCAAAATGAATGCATACTTCTAACCATGCCATGGCCACAGATTAAAGCATAGTTATTTAAGCGTAATGGCTGGATGCCCAGAGGTAATTCAATTTATCATCCCCCTGTCTTTCCACCCCTCTGAAGAAATCATTTACAAAGTTTGTATTAATCATTTACTAATTGCTCCTTTACTAATTCATAAGGAATTTAAATGATCACTATTCCCACAGTATTTCCCAAATGGTAGTATTAAAAATAGAAACTATAATCAATATTGATGGTTGTGATGGTACAATGCCTCCCTTTATTGTAGTTTTACGGTCTGATGTTTTTGGTAGGTTACACTAAAGGGCTTTTGCAAGTGCAAACAATAATGGCATTGGACTTTCAAAAATGTTTCCTCTGTTGGTAATATTGGATGAAACACTGGTCTTTTACAGATACACACACATACACATTCTATGTGGCTACTGTATAACTGCATTGATTTGAATCTGACAGAAGGCTTAGTATGCCATTTTTTATCAGCCTATTTTATGGAGTGGAATTGTGACATTAGCTGTCTTAAAATATCTTATGTTTTATTCAAATGAGGTCCAAAAGTGATCTAGCCACCTATAATACTGCCAGAACCATAATTACTCCCTTTACAAAATTGCCCTGAGGGAGAACAAAAAGCTTTTTTTTCTCAACAATTTTGTTCTCCAATGCTATACGCAAAATGGCTGCTATACAAACTAATGGGACATAGGCAAAGGTGAAGGGGAACTTATTGTCGCTGGTTACATCAGAGAAAAGCACAATGATAACCATGTGAATGAAAGATTATGTAAGAGAGAGTACACCGGTGCCCGTTTGTGCTGTTTTTTAATTATTTATAACCAAAGGATAGGTGTGAAGAATGTCTTGTGTCCATTAGTACAATGGGTGATGACAGGTCCAAACAAATGCCCACTAATTCTGCCATGGAGGAACAGAAGTATTCTGTCTTTTACTCCCTGCTGCAAAAAAAACCAGCTCAAGCTAGGTTTTGAAACAGCTGGCAGCTGGACGACCAGTTCAGACCAGCGCCATGCTCAACACGGTTTGACCAGCTCAAGCTATGTTTTGAAACAGCTGGTAGCCAGTCATTTCAAGCTGGAAAAGGGAAATAGGAGGCTAAAATGATGAGTTTTCTGGATGCTATAAATAGTAGTGCCTCGCAGGGCTTTTTGAGACTGCAGCCTGTATGCTTAGGCTGGCAGGAGTTGGCTCAGCATTTTCCTGGAATGAAGCACAAGGAGGAGCCCCTCCTCGTGCCAGAGAGAGAGAGAGCCCACAGACAGGTGACTGAATGCAAAACAAAGAAATGATAATGCTTACAACAGCCTACCATAGTTTCTTAGCCTTTTGGGGTGATGTGTGTGTATGTGTGTGCGTGTATCTCTGTATACGTGGTAGTGTGTATCTGTGCAAGCATATGTGCATGTGTTGTTGTGTCTGCATCAATACATGTGCATGTACATATGTTTGTGTTATGTGCGTTCATGCTTGCGTGTATATGTATATGTATATGTGCACGGGATTTCAGGTTATGGCTTGTCCAATCACTAATGTGCGCTGACAGGAGCTGTCATGCACTACAACCACATTAATCCGGCCGAGTCATTCGGATCTGGGATAATCTCAGAGTCAGGGACATTTATTCCCTGTTCAAAAAGAATTCCTCCCTCTAAATGATGTCTTTATCGCCCAACAATGGCTCCCAAACCTGTTATAAGCTATAGAAAACAATTCAATGCATTCAATAGACCGTAACGCAAGATAAAATCAATAATAATATTCTGGTGCCGGGGCTTATAATGGCCAGGAAAGCCCATCACCTGGAAGGGTTTAACCAGGAGTTTGTTTGCCGTTGTAAAACACAAACACTTCATCAACCCCCTCTGTGCATGGCATTCCCTCCCCTAGGTGACAAGAGTATAATTCTTTATCTGCTTTCGCAAAACTATCAGCTCTCCTTTCCATCTGCAGTAGAACAGGGATAGAATATCACAGTGCTGATACTATCTCTTTCCTCCCTCCCTCTCTGTTTCTCTCTCCCTCTCCCTCCCTCTCGCTTTTTCTCTCCCTATCCCTTTCTATCTTCCTCTCTGTTTCTCTCTTTCTGTTTCCCTCTCCCTCCCTCTCTCTTTCTCTCTCCCTCTCTGTCTGTCTCTTCCTGACTCTCTCTTTGTCTCTCTTTCAGTCTCCCTCCCTCTTTTTCTCTCCCCCTCTCTGTCTGTCTCTTTCTGTCTCTCTGTCTCTCTCTTTTGGTCTCCCTCTCTCTCCCTCTCTCTCCCTCTCCACACTCTGTCTGTCTCTCTCTCTTTCTCTCTCTGGATATATTGTACAGTGAAGTACGGGCGTCACACAGACTGGGACTGTTGCCCTTCGACACGTAGTAGATGCTTCCGGAACTGGACTAGGATACTCTCAGGCAATAGCCACTCTTCAAGGCCTGAGGTCAACTCACTACACAAGAATCCTGTTATACGTGGGTCAAGAAAGTGACAAATGGGGAATTGGCTCATGATTGGCTGCATGATTATAGCCGAGGTGTTGCAGTACCTGACATGAACGGTCCATTTCCTGAAATTGATCGCCACATTGACAAGAATCTACTGGAGCCCTCTACTTGAACTGAGAACCCTTAGATACGGATAGATCTGATAGATACTGAGTAAAGGTTTTAAACAAAGGTATATTGGTTGAGAAAATGGGGGGGAAAGTTTGGTGGAGGAGTTCAATCAAATCCATGTAGAGGGTTTTTATAATTCACCTTAAGAAAATAATCTGGTGATCTGCAAAACTGGTTCTGTAGCAGTGACTGCATTCATATCTGTAATAAACCCAACAGTCTCTAATTGGTTACTTTTGTGGATTTGTGGAGAAGATCTTTCACCGTTTTGTTGAATGCAGTTGACCAGCATCCTTATTTGTTTTACTAAATAAGTCTAAAATGGCTGCTTAAAAATTTATAGTGGGGGAGGCAAGTTTTTCCATTTATAAATGCCAAAGGGATTTCATTGAAAATGGAACAAACCAAGATATTATTTCTTTATGTGTCTTTCTGGTTAGGGCCAGCGTGTGGGTTGATTTTAGATTCTACAACGCAATGAGTGGTACAGAAGGTTTTATTCAGCAGTGGTGTTTTAATGAGGTCATGTTTCTCTGTCAGAAATCATAATTTAATCTTTGCCAATGTTTTTAGATGAATCCTTTTTTAAATGCGTGATTATCCAATGACTTTTTATTATGTACAACTTTTTTATCATTCTAATAAGACTTTCCTGAGATGACATTGATCATCATTAAAGCAGTAAACCATTAAAGTATTTTTAAAAATAAAAATCTCTCTCACTTCCTCCCTCCCTCTCTCCTTTCCCCTCCCGATAGGTGCCCACTGTACAGATGTTATCAATTTTTAATGAATTGTGCCTGCTGATGTAAGCATCTTTTTTTAAATACTGTTTAATAATGTGCATCCTTTACCTTGCTGGTGTGGACTCTCTGCCTCTGCCTAACTATAACTCTCTTCCTTCCATCTCCCATGTTTTCATTTAACTGAATGATTCTGCCAAGTGAGAGAGTGTGTGCGTGTGTGTGTGTGAGAGAGAGAGAGAGAGAGAGAGAGAGAGGGAGAAAGAGAGAGAGTGTGTGTGCGTGTGTGTGTGTGTGTCTGTGTATGCGTGTGTGTGTGTGTGTGTGTGTGAGTAAGAGAGAGATAATCTCCCATTTAGTATTTATGGTCTCTCAGGAACCCCCCCCCCCCCCCTATATGAAGCTCTCTTCCTCCATTGCAATCAGCAGACACCATTATGCAGTTGGCCCCTCAGAGAAGCTCTCTCCTCCCCACCAGGTGTCTGTCCTGGCTGTGAAGTGTGAACGGGGCTGCCCAGTGGCCCACCCCTCCCCCTCCCACACTGTAGCGTGTAGTAATAATAGAGTAAGAACTGTTTCTTAAACCAGGAGTGAATTTTGTAGTTCTCGAGGCTGGCAGGTATCTTTGGCTTAGAGACTTGGGTCAGCTTTCAGATGCAGGAACCTGAGGAAGCATGACTGCACAGGAAAGGAGGCAGAATAAGAGGTAAATGAAACAGGAAGTAGTTTTTTCCCCATATCGCAGAGGTGCACAACTCTGGTCCCAAGGGGCAAGACTGCATGCTGTTTTTGTTCCAACTAATTACTTTAGTTTTAGTTTTCTGACAGCTCTACAAACTCTGTTTGTTTCACTGCTGCACTTGAGCGCAGGAAAACCTTTAGGATACATTTGCAGTCTGTGGCTGTAGCTGGTACTCATACATCAAGATATCAGATTATCAAGAACAAAATATGATACGGCCAATTTAATAGGAGCATAAGTTGGCACAAAATCCTGAAACGGATCAGCCATTGTCGGTCACCCCTGTTATTAAGCATCTGTCAAATTACTACAGTTTAAAAACTGAAACAGGAAGGATCGGAGTAAAGTCCCTCTTTCTTCATATCCGTCATATCCAACAACACTTTGGAGAGTGAGTGACAGGTGGTTGCTGATCCCCCATGGAGATAAAACAACCTCCCCAAAAGGAGTAGCACCCATTTCCTCAGACTCCAGGACTGGCACTGAGCCAGGGGAAAAGCTAGCATAATAGCTTGAGAGAGAGTATATTTTTACTGGTATATTTTTTGAAATGATGAACGAATCAGTTGCAAAAACTGTGTGGGATTTGGGGATGTCAAGAACATAATAGGTAAACACGTTAGGTTACAAATGCCTCATAAAATGAGATCTACTGTCATACTGTAGAACTAATAAAGACTTTCCCAAAGCATTCCTTCTCAGATCATGTAAAAATATATTTGTATTACTTCCATAAAATCCTTAGAGGTGCAGTATGCATTTTCCCCTCAAATAGTTTTGCCTAAACTTTCATGATGAAGCTGTACCTAACAAAACCTAACAAGTTCCACGTCTAACTCTGTGTGGTCTGCTGCCCTTCCTGTCAATAGCAGGGCGGTCTGAAAGCATTCATTATCTATTTTCTGCCCTGTATGACATGCACATTTTCATGTATGGCAGTGTCAAACTCCATTCCCAGAGGGGCTCTGCAGATATTTGTGGTTTCCTTTCAATCAGAAGCAAATTAAGGCCGTCACAACAAGATGTGTGGACTCCTTAGGCAGGAAATGTCTGAAATAAACAGTGGTGTTGAAACACAGCAGCAAATCCAGCAGACACTGCAGCCTTCCAGGACTGGATTTTGACACCTGTGATGTACGGAACGAAATGTTTTGCTGCATGCACAGCATATTTAACATGTGTAGCGTTTTTTCAATATCCCATGAGCCACTGGTGGACCCAGATCCTCTGTGTGAGAGACCCTGGTCGAAGGTGGCAGCAGTAGTGCTCTTTAATTGAGAGTCCACGGGTAAACGCACTCAATCTCTGTGAGGCAGGGACAGACTGAGACCCACCTCAGCCCTTCCAATGCAACCTCTCTCCAGCACCCAAGCTGATATTTCTTTGTCTTTTCAACACTTCCTTTCCATTATCGCTCTGACATTTCACCAAACAGGCTGGGATGGTTCTGTGGGATTGTTCTAAGGCTTCCGAAGGCCGTCTTTTTCTCCTGCCTCTGATGATTCGATCCATAAATCTCACTGGCGGAACACTGCAGTCGATGTTATTGAAGCGCTCCTTGCCAGGATGTCTCCACCCCACGCTGTGAGCACAGGGGAGTGCTTTGCACAGCCCCCCCCCCCCCCCCCTCCTTAACTCAGCCTAATGTCAAAAGTGAGCTTATTCCCTATACAATAACACCTTTGACTGAATTATCAAGAATGGAGTCAGGATTTCACCAGCCTCTGTGCCCATGGAGACAGTGAGACAGTAGGACAGTGGGACAGTGGGACAGTGGGACAGCTGCACAACACTGAGCTCTTCAAATTCACACATCAACTTGAGGGAACCTACTTGGAAATACTTTGATTTATATACAAGCGACCAGTTGTTTAAAAAGCTTGAACCATGTTAGTATTGATCAGAAGAGTGGGCCAGAAGATGGCTGTGAGGAAATATGTTATACCTGACCCAAAGCCATTCACTTCAGTCAGACGAAGCACTGCACTCGGCCAGCTAAAACAGCTGTCGCTCCTGTGTATAAGTGCATTTAAAGATCTGTTAATGACTGTTTTTCCACTGCTAATTTTAGAGAGCTCGTGTCTCGCACATTGGGCATGACTTGCACACTGTGGAGTAATTTCACACTCCTGGTCCCAAAAAAATTTCATGAAGCCTCAAGCATAGAGATTTACAAAAATGTAGAGCTCCAAGAGATTTTTTTCAGCCGCTATCCCAAAATAAAGTCACCACAAGTGCAGATGTTAATGCCAGCAATTCATTGTATTCTGCCTTTCCTCCCAATCACGATATGAATTTAAAAAATGCTATGCTGAAATACAGTCACATTTATACATGTTGGGGTTTTCACAAGTCGTGTATTCAATCACAAAGTAAGTCAAGGGCTGACAGTTTGAGAACAAATGTTATGATGGGAATTTTGAAGCAGATTTTGGGTTAGCCATCCCATATTTGATATATATATCAGATATATATATATATTCCCCATTCTACACTCCGTCTCCCGATCTTTTACCCTCTCAAGGCCTGACCCTGATCTTAACAGAACTGGGGGCTTGTCTAAACTGACCTAGAATAATCTTTAATACTATTGCTAAGGCGAAATTTGATTTGGACGAGTTTGTTATTTTTGCAACAGTTCAACCGTTGTTGGAAGGATGGTCTACTGCTTGTAACAGACTTTTTTGGTGTGTGGGTGACACGGAGTAAGATTGGGTGATAAAGTCATCAGAGGACCCTACCTGAGGAAGACAGACGTTGAGTCTCAAATGGATGAACCGCAGACTCTGGCTGCAGGACCTGAAGCCGTGTCTGGGTCTTCAGATGTAGATCCTAGTGTTGCACACTCGTCTCTGGGGAACCCATGCTCGCTCTTTGTTTTAAAGAACTGGAGCTACAGCTAAGTTGGTAGGGATACCAGAACCACATGCTAAAACTCCAAGCTTTCAAGCTTGAAACTGACCGGGAGGTCAAGATAAGGGAACTCGAGCTGGATGCCAAGGATTGGATGCCCACTCCTATGACATGAAAGTTTCTGGTTGGTTTTCTTATAGCCGTATCTGTACCCAGAAATTCCTGGTCACCTGTGCAGGCACCCCAAATATCTTCTAAAAGCACCTTATCGGAGATCTCGATCAATTTCGATGTGAGTCGACAAATCTGGTTAGTACCTCTATTTAGGAGAACAAAGCAGACAAACACTTTCCTATTTCTGAGTTTATCGCTATTGGCCAAAAATGGTGTGGTCTTTACTATTACAGTGCAATGTTAGTCAGTGAAGCGCGGGAGGTGTGTGGCACCTTGTCAGTAGAAGAAAGTTTGGATTATGTTCTAGTGAAAGCAACTGTGTAGCATGCATTTGAGTTGTTCCCTGAGGCTTATCAACAAACATTTCATGAGTATGCTATGTAAAAACAGTGAGTCAAACTTTTGTAGAGCTTGTTCTGGATAAGACTACTCTTTTTGATTGGTTTTCGGCTATGGAAGTTACAGCTTTCGAGCAACTGAAAGAGTTGATGCTTATGGAGGATTTCAAAAAGTTGATTTCCGATAGAATCGTTATGCACTCAGAAGAGCGAAAGATTTCCTCGTTAAGTTAAACAGACGTTCTAGCTGATGAATTTGTGCTTACACACAAAAGTATATTTATTGTGTGTGGTTAGTCAGAGCTTTCAAAGTGGTGTTGCAGTGCTGAAACTCTCAGCTGTTTCAAGTGTTGTGAATGTTTCTATGGTCACAAAATCATCCATCCATCCATCCATTATCTGAACCCGCTTATCCTGATCAGGGTCGCAGGGGGGGCTGGAGCCTATCCCAGCATACATTGGGCGAAAGGCAGGAATACACCCTGAACAGGTCGCCAGTCTATCTCAGGGCACACACACCATTCACTCACACACTCATACCTACGGGCAATTTAGACTCTCCAATCAGCCTAACGTGCATGTCTTTGGACTGTGGGGGGAAACCGGAGTACCCGGAGGAAACCCACGCAGACACGGGGAGAACATGCAAACTCCTCACAGAGAGGCCCCGGCCGACGGGGATTCAAACCCAGGACCTCCTTGCTGTGAGGCAGCAGTGCTACCCACTGCGCCATCCGTGCCGCCGTCACAAAATCAGACACCTTATATCTGCATGTCCAACTTTAAAACACAAAACTCAAACACAAATCATCAACTTCATAAGTGGTCAAAAATAATTGGGCTGATTCACACCCGATCTTTGTCCAGTGATAGTACGTTGTCTCCCTCACCTGGTGATTCCTCCTTTGATCCCTTTTTGATGGAAGGCATGGCCTCATTTTTTGATACAGACTCAATCCAAACCCCTGCTTGTGTTCTAAGAGATACTGATGCTTCACAATCCTTTACTTTGTGTGTTGTGTTGAGTGTTTTTCTGACCATTTATTTTGTGGATCCGAAGTGTTGGTCCAAGGAACTTAATTCACTGTTATTAAAGCATTATTACATGCAGTAAGGTGTACCTGAAGGCAGATGTTATGTCTGGACTTGTGAAGGTTGCAGTACGCTCTGAATTGCTGTTCCTTTATCCTGGGTATTGACTTAGTCAGAGGGAAAGTATTTCCTTTACCTGAGGTTATTGACATCTCTGAGCCCAGTACAGATGCATTACAGCATGAGTCCAAAGTTCTTACAACATGTGTCGTGATGCACGTACAAGTTTGCAAGTTTTAAATGCAGTGAATCTCTCACACCTTTTCTGTGTGATGACTCATCTGTGTCCGAGGATATCTAAATCTGTTATTTCCCTAAAAGCTGAGGTTAGCGGTCTGAATGACCCTAGCCCTGATCTCATTTCACCTTTTGGAAAGGAACATCTTGCCACATTTTGCATAGATGAGGGGACGGGAATACTATTCAAGAATGGCTTGGATTCAGCCCAGCTGAATTGGTGTTCGGTCACGCAGTCCCCACTGAAAATATTACAGGAACAGTGGCTTTCTTGTGACCAATAGCAGTTCCTGGAAAAATGTGCTATATTGTGTCAGCCCTTTCCACAAATGGCCATGTCCAGCATATGACGTGGCCAGACATTTGTTAGCCTCCGTATAAAAGGGATCACCATTCCAACTGAAATATATGTGTGTTCATGGAGATGTGTGTGTGTGTGTGTGTGTCTGTGTGTCTGTGCGTGTGGGTGGGGGGAGGTCCCCAAGTGCTCCAAATTCCATTATTTCCATAAATTCTACAGTCACCATTACCTCTCACCATCTCTATTTAAGGCCTGTGGCTATCGCACATAGCAGGGCATATCTCTGCGACTCCCCCTGGAGCTTTTGTCCATCTCTAAAGATTTACTGCTCCCAACTGACTTTTAAACATTTATCTCTGGAACAGAATCTGTGGAGGTCTGAGCTGTCACACCAGTCTCCTTCTCATCCTGTCCCTGCACTAAAAATAACAGCAGCATCTAAAAACACACTCATGATATATGCTCACAATATATACAAAAATAGACAGACATAAAAACAACAAGCTGTCATGGAAATCTGTTAATTTAGGTGTATTTTTAATCATAAAGATTGCCACCTTAAAATGTGCATTACATCAATGTTTAATTTCATATCTATTTAATATGTACTTCCATTGATTGTGTCTGGAAATATTAATCTTTTTAATCAACATGAATTTATTCAATTTCAACTCTTGTTACAAAAATCTGAGTTCTAATGAAATAATTTATTTGTTAGCATTTAAGTTTTCTGTTGGCTGACAACTTTTACTGTAACTTCCCCGCTGCCACCCACATTTATGTAATAAATGCAAAGAGCCCGCTAAATGTATCTAGTTATCAGCTTATGGAACGAATATGGACCAAGTGCCTGTTACATCACCCACTGACTATCTCTGGGCTTGTGAAAAGCGTTTTGAAACCACAGAAATTACGTTTATGGGTGCTGCCATGTTGTACTTAGAGCCAGAGACTGCGCAGTAGGGTCACTGCATGTGGCTATTTCACTAAGCATGTGAGATTTAGTGACTCTGCAGTGATGGAAACTGTACCTGATTCATCCACAAAGTATTTACTTGATTTTTACTGTATTGTTACCATTGGCATTACCTTTGCATTGAAAGGGGCGGCGCTCAATAGTGAGCAGCGTCTTATAACAAGTCCAGGAATTGACCTTCACAAACAAAGCCTGCTCTTGGTTATGAATTGGTGCTTGTCTCTTGATCGTTTAGCTTAAAATTTAAAGCAATGGATAAAAATAGTAAATGGTATATACTGAATTCTGGTATTTTTGGAAAGTGATTTGCCTCCTTATTACTTCTTGTTTGGCTTGCCCTTTTATTCGAGAGAAAAGTGTGGTTTCTGCTCAGACTTTTGGAAAAGGATTTGCTGTGTTTAGAATCTTTCCCAGGAGGTCTGAAAAGTATGCAGACTCACTTTGTGGTGTTAATTGGAAAACTGTGTTTCCAGACTTCAGACATCTGGGGTCATTGTGCCAGACTCCTGCAGTCTAGTAAACTGTGGCTCTAGCCTTTATGCTGAGATTAGGAGAGTTATTCCTGAAATTGGACAATTGAACACAGAAAGGTATGTCAGCTGAAGTAACCTACAGGTAGTGTGCTAAGGCTGACCTGTAAAGACAGTCTGGGCCATCTTTAGATGTCATATTAACAAAAGTATTACAGCCCACCATGTAGTACTTCAAAAGCGGATATGTCTTTGGTTGGCTATTCTGGGCCTTAATAGTGAAAAAATCTTGGTCATCCAAAATAAGAACTAACATTTGCCTTACCCCTAATGCTGACAAAAAATAATAATTACAAGTCAAAATCACGGTCTACCCTTATCTTTGCCCTTACCCCTTCTGTCATTCCTCACAGATGGCAATTAAACAGCTGAGTAGCCAATTGTGCAAAAATACTTCTGGTCTCCTAAAACGGGGGAATGATGTATAAAAAGGGCTGTAATTCCTACACTGATCACTCATTAAGGATGTGAAACACCCTCAAGCCCTGTCACTGTCCAAATACTTACAGACCGAAACGTCATACACTCCTTCTGCCTCTAGAACATCATGAACTCTTCACTGCATGGATTCAACAAGGTGCTGGACATATTTTAGGGATTTTGGTCCATGCTGATGTTCTTGGTCTCCCATTCTACCTCATCCCAATGATGTTGGATTTGCATCTGGGGATAGTGCAGGTTATTTGAGGAAACTGAAGTCACGTTCATGTTTGTGGAACTAGCTGGAATCATTGTGATTTATGTCCAAATACTCTATGTCAAAAAAGAAGAGTTGATGGATTAATCAAACTGTTGAGCTACTGTGAGAGTAGGTCAATGTATTGTGCTGGCAACACACACCTACAAGAGCTGCTGGGCTTTTTTCCCATGAACAAACCAGAATAACGCATGGCATTAACTTAAGGTTCAGGAGAGATCTGAACCTGCGACATTTCTGATTAACATTATTATGTAGCGTACTGTAGATACAGATTTTAGACTATAGATCATCAGACTTCGCTATGGCAACAGTGACCCAGGAAAGCAGCCTTTTCATTTTGATCGAGACCAGAGCTATACAAGCTCCAAAAGACATACAAACTTTTATTCATTTATTTTATTGAAAGCGGACCCCATAACTGACCTGATGCTAATTAATCTTTCCAGTTAAGAGACCTCTCCAGAAATATAATAGTTTCATAAAAACATTCCTGCAGCTAAGTGATGATGCCAACAGTGGCTCTGTTTACTGAGCTGTGCACGAAAAAGCTGGATTAATGAACTGAAAGATCAAAGGCCATTGTCAAAGTGTTTCAGGTTGTCTTTAAGGCAGACAAGTGCAGTTGATGGATATTACTCAATTCAACATGCTTTCTCCTTCAATTAGATGTTAAAATGTCACCACTAGGCGGAATTTACAGAAGCAAAAACCCAGCATGATTTATAAAGGAAAGTGGATGCTAAAATGATAAAATAACAAAATGATTGTATCACGGGAACCCAAGTGGTTTGGTATGAGTGGCATTAACTCTATTCGTTTTGCATTCCAATTCAAGCTGGAATGATAAACAAAACGGGTCAAACTGGGTTCTTTGAACATTGTCTCTAACGCTTATAAAATGCTGCGCTTTCCCCAGTGGAGATGAACAGTTTGTGCATGAAGCTAAATAATGCTGTTTAATCACCACACTGCAGATCTCACTTGACAAAGTAATGTGACTGTGGGTGATTTCTGAGCAGTGTGGATGTGAGACTTGAAAGTGTATAATTAATCATGCTCAATAGATCCTGATTAAAACCTGCTAGAACCAGTGCAAAACAATATAGCTTCAAATTAATCCACAGAGAGCTGTCTGTAATTAGGAATGGGTTTAAAAGTGAATTGTACTGTAAATGACCATATTCCCACATACAGGTGCACACACACACACACACCAAGCGGCTAAGACCAGGCTTCATTTTTAAGGCGCATGTGTTCTGGTCTTGTTGAGAGGCAATGCTTACTAGCACCACTGCGGTTGGCTCCAGTATAGTGTCTCAGCTACCCATTCAAAGTCAATAGTAACAATATGGTAAAATTTAAGTTAATAATTTTTCCCACAAGAAAATGTAGTCACAATCAGTTTTTTCTTCATTTAATGTCTCCCCGTGTGCACAAGTTATTGTGTTTTTAAGACAATACAGTAATACTTTGCGGACAAATCAAGCACAGATTGCATCACCACTGAGTCACTCTTTCACGTGCTAAGCGGAGAGGCCACACTCTTCCCTACTGCGCAGTCCCTGGCTCCAAATAGTACTCCATGACGGTGCCTATAGACTTGACTTCCGTAGTTTCAAATCGTTTTTCACAAGCATATGGGTATTCAGTGGGTGACGTAACAGGCACTCAGTCCATATTTTTGTTCAGTCTATGAAACAAACACAAACACACACACACACACACACAAATATTCAGCCAGTGATACACATTCTGCACACATATGCCTGCACAGCCAGACATGTTGTGTAAAAACTTTGTAAAAGCTGTGTCTCAGTGTATAAACAAGAGAATTGCCAATTAGCTCGAAGCAAAAAGCTGATAAAAGGACCAAGCGTTTTATAATTCTGTGATTTGACTGAACTAACTTGGTAAGCATCGTGATAATCTAATAACTGGTGGAAAACAGTGGAGCTTGTGAAGATAAGATTAAAGTAA
The DNA here is from genome assembly GCF_963514075.1 of Conger conger. NCBI lineage: Eukaryota > Metazoa > Chordata > Actinopteri > Anguilliformes > Congridae > Conger > Conger conger. Next base: position 16,617,154 of record NC_083777.1, on the reverse strand, counting down.
AGGATAAAAGGATATGGAGACAGGTGCGCTGCCCACAGTTTTGTAACCAGGCCAGACCCCCAGAGGCATCAACCGACTCCAGCCTGTCTCATTGCTGGCAGATTATAAACACAGGCCGGGCGAGTGCTACTGCCGGTAGGGTGGCTGCCTCTGGAGCCACATGTGAACCTCGCTGCCTGGCTGAGAGTTTGATCCCTGCAATGGCATCCCATCACTCCCTGGTGCTCTCCTTCTGCTCGCTTGAATAAAGAGAAAAATTATTAAAGGAGGGTGGGTTGTCTGCTCTTTTTTTAAAATGTAAAAATATATATATATATATATATATATATATATATATATATATATTATTTGCCTTTGGGGAAGGGGAAGACTTTGACTTTGAGGAGGTGAGAGCAGTCGTCTGGCAGTCGGAGGGTTGCCGGTTCGATCCTGCTCTGGGTGTGTCGAAGTGTCCCTGAGAAAGACACCTAACGGCAATTGCTCCTGATGAGCTGGTTGGTGCCTTGCATGGCAGCCACTCGCCGTTGGTGTGTGTGAGAAGCTTAATTTTTCGGTGCTTCAGATAACGGCGATATACAAATGCAGGCATTTGCCATTTACCGTTCTATACAATTTCTACAATAGCTTCTTTGCATGTGGCAAGCTAAAGGGCAAATCTTTATGTGGCTAATTATATTGAGAAACTATATTTTCAGCAGGACCCCGGGCAGGAGCGATAACAGCAAAAGACATCCAGCACCAACAACCTGCAGACGTAAGGGATCACACACAGAAAAAGAGGGTATCTCTTGAGGGAATCTTTCTGAATGGAAAATCGGAGTGGGCAATGAGGAATCTTCCACAATAGATTTGTTTGGGCCCTGTGCCACATACACAGCTTTTCTTGTTGCCTGGGTCTGTTGCCCAGTTCATCAGGAAAAAAAATCAGATTCATTTTTAACACTCAGTGGGAACTAGCTGGCCTGAGCTGAACCCAACACGCTTATCCCCAATGCAGCAAAAAGTGAGATTCCCAATGTTGGCTGAGCTGTTTAACTGCAATACACGCGATTCACCTGCAAAGATCCTCACGCATTAACCACTCGCACACTACCCATTATGGTGTATATGAGTGTCTCCCCAGTTACCATCCTCAACAATACCAAAGTGCTTCAGCAAGATTAGAGCACTCTCCCCATTCCCCCACTCTGTGGGTACCAGCTTCTGATTGGGCGAGGATACACAGTGACAGTGTCTGGCCTGGGGGGGGTTGCACCACTTCCCCTGGCTCCTTCCAGGATGTCACCCTGGATTATTCCCAGATGCTCCACACCCCCCATCCCTGCTGGATCTGTGCAGCCAGGCGTCACACTGGGAAAGTGATTGATTTCGCTCCTTTATCCGAGTGGAATGATGCTAAATCCCGGCATATGGAGCTGGCGTCGGAGGAGGCCCTGTTCACCAGCCTCGCTCTGAAGCAGCCTGGAGAGACGCCCTGCAGCTGCTGCTGACCTCGTACCCGTGCCCTCCAGCAGAGCCGTGCCCTCCAGCAGAGCTCTGCCCTGTGCCCTGTCACCTAATAGGCGAACCCCCCTCCATACCTTCTCCTCTGCCTCATAAAGTCCTGCCCCTTCCTGGCCTCTCCTCCAATCCACTTCCACTTCCACAATAAGACCCGGCCACCGTGTGCTCTGTGGCTGAAAGCACCCGAGTCCTCCTCGCTCGGCTGTGTGTAGTTAGCCGTGGCTGTCGGCAGCTCTGGGGCTAAATGTCACGTCAGTGTAAAATGACATCGCTGGCATTAGCAGCGTCGTCTCCAGTGAAGAGCAAGTGCAGGCCAGCTGTCGCGCGGAGCAGAAACGCGTGATGTAATCACCCGCGCGGTGCGGCGGGTCAGACCAGAGAAAGGAGCAGAGGGCAGCGTCTAAACACCGCGACTAGCTGAGCCGTTATCTGCAGCCCCGATCGGCATGTTATCACGCCAGCCCCAGCCTTACGCATTAGCCCCGCTCCCGTCTATTAGCGTGTGCGTTCGGCCAGGCGGGACACGTGTTTAAACCCCGCTCGCCTGCACGCGCCGAACACACGCGCGGAATCACAGATGAGCCGGAGGATTGGCCCGATCCCGCTGCTCCTGCTGCTCCTGCTGCTCCTGCCGCTGCTGCTGCTCCTGCTGCTCCCGTCAGGACGAAGCACAGCAACAACCTGCCAGCTACCGGGGCCTGCTTTACGGAACTATTTTCACTTAAATGACATTAACAATACAATATGTAATCATGATTTAATCATTTTAAACATTAAATAATGTTTAAATTAAATATAATCGTAAACCATTTTTATTTTCACGTTTTTGCTTTTCAGTGTCAGAGATTTCAGAAACTCATTTAACTCATTTAAGGTTTCCTTTAATGCAAAGCCATCAACCTCGAATCTGAACCTTCAGCTAGACTGCGGAGCCTGAATGTTGAACATTTCTATATGGCCCTGCTATATGATCCTATTTGATCAGTGTTTCGGACAGTGGTGAAAATACACTAAAATTCACATCCAGGGACACATCTAAAGACCCACGGGGGGGAAGCAGGGTAAACACTGTCTATCCCTGAGACAGATTGAGCGCAAGCTTACTCTTCAATCAGCAATGTACTATTCCCATCAATGGCAAGCCATCGACTGACTCCCTGGGATGTTGTGCAAAACTAGTTTGCAAATCAACAGAGCCACTCTTGAACCACTTATAACAGGCTGCACAAACACTCCAGGCTTTCTAATGCAAATGAGCCCATTGATTCATAAGCTGCCACATGTGAATCTCCACAACGCAGCGGTCCTAAAACAGCCTTTGCTATAACAGCTATACCTTTAAACACGCAGGCCTTGTGCATCACACTGCACACGCAAAAGACAAAATACAGAGAACGAGGAGCTATATTTTGCATTTTTACGGCGGACTGTGATTGCAATGACACAAACTACTACTGATAATAATGGACAGTGCACAGGAAACTGCATTACTATTTAAATTCAGCGGAGGCCAGCGGATGGAGGCCGGCTTAATCACGGCTGCGTGCATTACTTATTTTTAGCGCGGAGGGAGAGTCGAGCTGCTCGCCGCTTTGCTGGCTTTGAAATGCTCTCAACAGAGCCAATAATCCCCCTCTCCACCACACGTTCATCCCTCAAAAACAGACACAACACGTAGGCCCTGCAGATTACGGGATGGCAATAATGTACTGTAAATCTGAACCCTGAACTCAGCTCAGAGAAGGAAAGACAGGCAGAATGCAGGAGCTGAACTCAGGTCTCTGATCAGCAGTGCATGCTGAAGCAGGCACACACGAACACGTATACAGTATGCATGTATGCATATTATTTACATTAATTTCAAATCCAATGTACTGGAGTTCAGGTGCAGAATAACAAAAATTGTGCCACTGTCCAAATCCTTACAGACTGTACTGCATATGAGTTTATGCACCCATTTGCACAAAGGACTGTATTTCTGCATACCCCGTGAATTTGTTCTCAGGAAAACCTTGAAGAATAAATTATTTTTCTGAACTGAGATAGGTCGTGCAGGCATTCCCAGTATGGGTCCAGCTACATCGATACTTGACTTTGTCTGCAATTTCAGTTCTGCACAGTTGTGGTACAAATTGTGGATTTATTTTTTTTGGCGGGGGCAAACATGCGTCTCTGTGGTTGAACGAAATGAGAAATTGGAATTCCAGAGTCTGGGAGAGTGAGGCACAGTTACTGATACACAGGCTACCTCAGCATTCTTCTGCCAGCTTGCACACGCTATGAAAGCAAATATTTATCTGACTGGAAGTGCATACACCCCCCCCCCCCCCCCCCCTTCTCCCAGAGGGCACACAGAACAGCAGGTAGCCACTGGCGTTATCCTTATTATGCTTTCCAGACATGTGGATCAAGAATAAATAAAACAACAAAACCACAGGCTGTACTGGATTTAAACTTCGCTTTGTGTCAGCAGCATCCTCATGCAAGCAAATAAGTGTGCTCTGCAAGCAGATGGTCACGTGATACCATATCCCCGTGCTCTCCACACGTTCGTTCGGTGCGTTCAAGACAGCGAACATTCATGGTGAACTATGTATGCAGCAGACAGTTACTGTTGATTTAAAATAAACATTCCATTTAGTTCGCCACCAACGCACTACCTTTTCAAATTGTTAGCTAACTTTAGCTAATGTTCATGACGAACAGAAAAAAGTTTGGATATGTGATCTTGAACGCACCTCAGGCTTCACTGTATTCCTGAGGAATGAAATCACAAGGATGTGGAATGTTAAATGGATAATTTTGCTACTTCTTAAGTGCAATGCCCTCATCTCATTACAATACATGGCCCATGATATCAGACTGTGCTATAGAGTAAATCTGCTGTGAGATAATCATCTGTCCTTAGAGATACACTACCTGCTGATCAGGAGTAGCAAGCCCAGAAACGTGGATTGAGTTCCATCCTCTGCATTTAACCACAGCTCGCAGTTCAAGCAATATTTCGGTCAGTGGGAGTGTAATGTTGTTGTTCTACAGAGAACTCCCATATCCAGCCCTTGAATAGCAGCAGTTCCAGTTTTCAATGGCCTTTCAATGGGACTGTGAAACCTGCAGGCCCTGAGCTCCACAGGGTCTGTGGGAACCTGGGACGCAGATGAAAACGTGTGTGAAACATCGCTGCTGTCATGGGAGATGTGTTTTTGAATGCGTGTGCAAGATGAGGCTATTTTTTTACCCTCAACATTTTTACTTTGTGGGGGGAAAAGTGCCCGACTGCACTACAGGATCAAATTGAATTTTCCAACACAAACCAAGACTGCAAGGTAAAATGTTTGGAAAGTGCCGGTAATAATGTCTTTCTCAGGTCCTCGGACAGCTCCTGTTCCAAGAGGACCGTTGAAAGCGGATGTTTCCGTTCCATGGAATGTGTGACTGAGCGTGGTTGCAATTGGATTATCCTCTTATTTCTATGGACTGAATTAGATTAGCACAGCCTCTGATAGCGAATGATGTATATAACAGGACTTGAATGCCCAACCCCCCTTCTGTAATGCTGAGAGCTATGCAATGCGATGATCTATACATTCGCCGCAAATACAGTCCTCGGCCTGAATATTTCCGTGATTAGACAGACCTCACGCACAAGAAGCCCAGTGAACCCTCTTAGCTAATCGGACTAGCTGATAAGAAAATGAATAAAAACTGCTGCTAGGGTATCTGTACACCTGTTGGGAAGGATTATAGCTGAGAATGTAGATGTGGGGATGGGGTGGAATCGCAGTCCGTAACGAAGCCATGGAGGCAGCGCGGGGCCTGGGAGCAGATAGAATATGGAAGCTCTGAGATTGCTCTCCAGTGCTGTACCACTGACTCCAAAGACAATAAATCTATAAAGTAAATAAAGTAGCATAACCCAGGCTCACTAAAGCAGCATAGATCTGGAGTTCATTCAGCTTTGTGGGGAGAACGGGTAGCCTGCAGTGTTGGCCTCTCTCCCCCTGTGTTCTATATTAGTTTCTAGGATGCTGATGTACACTGTGAAAGCTGTTAGTACAGATGGGCTTCCACAAAAAGCAATAAAGCTGAAGAGAGCCTAGCAAAAGGGCCCAGCACGTCCCCCCCAGGGATTCAAACTCACAATACCCCAGCGCAGGGTGCTCTACTTTAACCGCAAACATTGGAGAAAACCTGCTCCTTCTCACAAGGTAGAGGTCTCCCCAGCCCCTCAACCCGCTCTGTCCTCAAAAAATCATTTTTTTAAAATATATACTATGCCATTCACACTTCTTCATGAACCCCATTATGGGTGGGCCTATCATTTGCTATCAGTCACCAACCAAACAAACTACAGTTGAACCATACATACACATATGAGTCTCAGAGTTACTGACTGACCAGTCATACAGTGGTCACAGGAGTTCCCCAGGGCTCAGTCCTAGGCCTGCTTCTTTTTTCTCTTTACACTCGTTCCCTTGGCCTTGTGATCACTGCACATGGGCTATCCTACCACTGCTATGCGGACGATACCCATCTCGTTCCCACCATCTGATACACAGGTTTCAGCCCGTATCTCTGCTTGCCTGAGTGACATCCAGAGCTGGATGGACAACCACCATCTAAAGCTCAACCCAGGTAAGACTGAAATTATATTCATCCCTGCTAATACCTCTCCCCATATGGATCTCTCCATTTCCCTCGGGGATACCACACTTACGCCATCACCCAGTGCAAGGAACCTCGGCGTGGTGATGGACAGCAGACTGTCCCTCTCCGAGAACATTGCGGCGGTGACCCGGTCATGCAGGTTCTTCCTATACAACATATGGAGAATCCGCCCCTTTCTCACCCCCTACTCGACCCAGCTCCTGGTCCAAGCGATGGTTCTGTCCCGCCTGGACTACTGCAATTCCCTCTTGGCTGGCCTCCCAGAGTCCACCATCAGACCCCTCCAACTTATCCAGAATGCAGCAGCTCGTCTGGTCTTCAACCTTCCCAAACACTCACATGTCACCCCCCTGCTTACTTCCCTCCACTGGCTGCCTGTCATGGCTCGCATCAAATTCAAAACATTGGTGCTAGCCTTCCAAGCAGTTAAGGGGTCTTCCCCAGCTTACCTACAAAAAATCATCAGACCCTACACCCCTGCCAGACCTCTTCGTTCAGCCTTGTTTGTTTATAAAATAAAATAAAAAATTCAAATAGGCCCTGGTCCTTATCTTTGTTGTACAGGTAGCAGTTGAAATTGTACTTCCCTCTAGGGTCTTTCAGCGCACTTATCCCTGGTTATGGGTATGCACTTTGTTGTACGTCGCTCTGGATAAGAGCGTCTGCCAAATGCCATTAATGTAAGGTAATGTAATGGTCAAGTCCACTAAAAAGGATATTTAGGCTTTCACTGATGTAAAAAATGTTTAATTACATTCAACTCATGCTGGTTTCATTCTTGATCACTAATTATAATTAAGATACAAAATGAGTAGCCTCTTTGAAAAGCAGGGCTTGAATAATATAATTAACCATTCCAATGAAGAATTGTTATTAAAAGTGATTGATTTTGACTTCACTTTCAAAGTCAGGAACCATATGAGTTCCACATCACTGCCAGTCCATACCACACAGGTTCTGATGTCATTTGTTCCCTGAAAAGTAAGGCCAAACATTCTATCAACATTTGACTTTGACTTGCAAATAAAAGCACTTTTCCCCCTTCATATAACATTGGCGTTCGCTGAAACTGCCAAACTGGGTCTGTGACGAAACAGTAGCATTTAATCGTGACCCATTTTTGGGGTTCATGAATTTGATTCATGAACCCATCAAATATATAACTCTTTATATAACTCTCGCTGGCGGCACGCCGGCCCGCCCCGCCCCATCGGCACTTCAGATTACAGCAGCCCTCCTTTCAGTCACGGGAGCACACGGTCCTACCGGGGTCCGCGCACCTCGCGTGGAGAGGGCTGTCACACTGTCAGAGAGCGAGGGCATGTTTCCCGGGCGCGCAGGGCCCGGAGACAGACCCAGAAACACGCCGCTCCACTCGCGCAGGTAGGCAGTGCTGAAATCACTGCGCTCTAATTGCCATGTGCTGATATGCGGAGGAACCAGAGCCTGTCTGCTGATATCTACAGAGGCGGGATTCTCTGCCACCTCCGCCAGTTCTGCATTTTAAGTGCTGTCAGATTGGCGTAGAGGTGCAGGCTGCCCAAGAAATGAAAAAAAAGACTACAGTCTGTGTACAGCACAATTTTGATCTTCGTGTAAATAATCCATAGTCTCTATTTTTGTAAGCTATAAAATTATACTATGCAGTGTAACCATAATAATAATGAATTATTTATTATTTTATTCAAACTAAATGACTTACAGTTGATTAGACTAAGCAGGGGACATTGACCCCTGGAGCAATGTGGGGTGAAGGGCCTTGCTCAAGGGCCCAACAGCGGATCTTATGGTGGCTACACCAGGACTTGAACCACCAACCTTCCTGGTCCCAGTCTTGCACCTTAGCCACTAGGATACAGGGTACTGCGCCATATGCATGGATGTACATGGAGAGCCCGAATCAGGTAAATAAGCAAACAGAAATCCTAGCTTCTTCTATTTCTACCCATCGCAGGTGTGCAGCTATGAAACCATTGTTGACATATGCCTGACATTTGTCAGACGTTAGGCTGAAACATGGCTCTCTGCAAAGAGGTGGTTTACCCTCTGAAGTTAAACAGACGGATTCTGAAACCAAAGCAGTAATATGTTGAGAGAGAATGGTCATTAGGTGCGACTCCGCCCAGCTCTGGTTGGCATAGAGACAGGGATGGGGGAGGTCATGCGCTCATATTCACACATGGGAAGGCTTTGTGATGTCTGGTTTTATGCAGTCACTCAAGGACAGTCTGTGGCAAAGGCTGCCAAAGTCACTCGTGCGTGCTAAAAAGAAATCCACTGTTTTCCGATTGAAAATCACTGAGAGGTAGGCCACTGAAGAATAGAGCATGGTAATCCAATATGTTCTATAACGTTTCATTTTGATTCTGAAAAGATTAATAATTCAGTGAATGGGCTAGGAATGGCTTTGCATTCAACATCACTTTTAACCCCCAACCCCCCGCCCCTCTTTCCTCCCAAGCCACAATATTGACTGAATGAACTTCAGAGCTGGATTTTAAATGCTAACCTTTATGTGTAGCTGGCTTGAAAGGCAGAACCTTCAAGGAAAGCGTACACAGAGGGTCCTCTGCATTCCGTTGACTGAAACTCGCAGGTTATGGCATATGTGCCTGAAGGTTAAAACTATGCTAAGTCAGGCCCATAATGCAAATTGATTTGTATCTCTGTACCTGCTCAAAAAAACGGCAGCAAGTGGCAGACAGTAAAAGCTTGATTTTCCGCAGGTAAGATATAACAGACGTGTTTCTCTATAGTGCACAGGAAGAATATCATATTATTATTGTTATTGTTATTATTAATAGTTGTAGGAGGATGCGTAGATGTCTTTAAACATCTAACTGAAAAACCATGGTTATCGCAGAGCATAAACGTGTACACACATGCATGTGAATTCACACACAAACACTTGACACGTGTGCATTTCAATTTAATATGAACAAACGCACACTTGACACGTGTGCATCTGAAAGTAATGTGAACAAACAGCCTACTGCTGCAGTAGAGCGACATTTCTATTAGCAGGATGAAGAACAGTGGGATGGGTACTGTGTGAAGGGTCATTTCACTAACCTGCATCATAAAAACATGCTCCTCTCAACCTTCAGCATATGGCATAAGCATTGATCGTCTAGTACTCGCTGAATAGCAATTCAATATGACCTACAGTACTGTGCCGAAATCTGAAGGCACCCTAGACTTTATCAGTTATATGTTTTTTTTTTGTGTGTGTTAGTATAAAATAACACATTTTCCAAATATTCATTTTCCAAAAGATTTAATTTTACAGAGACATTTTGGTATTAAAAAAGTAACATATTACTGTAAGCAGTTGACTACTTTTTACATAAAAACTTGATCAAGATCAGATGCAAGGAGCCAACCAAAGTCATAGAACTGTGGCAAGTCCTCCAACATGCTTGGAACAACCTCCCTGCTGATTGTCATATAGAACTGCAGGACAGCATTGACAATCTCAGAGAAGTTTTAACACCGAAGGGTGGTCATAAAAAATATTGATTTGATACAGTTCAAATTCAAATTACTAAAATGTAATGTAAAATGTATAGTACGTTTATTTAAGACGTTTCATTGAATTATTTTTGAAATAATCGTATCTATACAGAATGTAATACAGGTGCCTAAGACTGAGAAATGCCAAATGATGTGTCCCTTATATGATCAAGATTTGTTCTTACATTACGTTTGTTTATTTGTTTGTTTGTTTGTTTGTTTTTATCTGGATCTGAATCAGTCCATCCAGAATACAATCTGCCCCACAGCAGGATAGTGTAGGCATTACGCTTCCTTTCACTTTGTGATGCACCTGCTGATTGATCCGTGATCACTTCCCTGAATACAACCCCGGATATAACTGCCTCCCCTCCTGCCAATACCCCACCCACTCCCCCTCGCGCTCTACCTGGCCCTGCCCAGACTATAATATTGACATCTCACAACTTCTCTTCAGTGCTAAGCATCTTAGCAGATGCAGTTAAACAGAATTACTTTTGCACCTTGCGATTTAGCATATTTTAACATACATAAATCTTTTCAATCTTATAATACAAGTTGCATCAGGTACCACTAAGTCGGTATGTACCTACTGCTAATGGGTTTTTGACTTTTGATTTTATTACCGCTGATGATGTTTGAAATGCATTAAAGGATATTGACACTGGAAGAACTGCTAGTTTTGATTGCCTTGGCCTTTCATAAGCCTTCTACAGCTCGCTCATATTTTTAATTTACTCGTGTTAAGAAATTCTATTCCCAGCGACTGGAAATCAACGTTATACTACCTCCTATAAAGGATGGGGATTCAGGCCTCAGTAATTGCTACTCCATTTCAAAACTGCATTCAAATTTTATCACATTTATTTGAGCAGCAAAGGCAGAAACAGTATCTACAGTGAGCTCTTTAATATTTGAGACACAAGTCTTATGTGGGGAGACCCAAGCCTGCCTCCAGAAGAGTGTTTCCAATCTGCCAGATGGGTAATTGGAGATTTTCTTCATTATAGTAAGAATTATTTGGTCATAAACAGGAGAGGGCCTACCAGGCCCTTTTGCGATTACTGAACACACCAGTGTTCTCTTTGTGATGTTCGGAACAGGTGATTCTGGTCATCTTAAGCTACAGTCTGTTTTTTTTCTTATTTCCCAGCCTGTTAATGACTTTCATTGGCACGACTTTGGTCCTCATGTTGATTAACGCCAACAACACACCCCAAATGCAATTAAAAAGGCTTAGAATCTAGATAATAAAAATTGTCATATGTGCACTAAGGGAGCAATTTAATATCCCTCAGAAACACCTGTGAAGCAATTTGTTCCAAGCATTATGGTGCCATGAAATGGGGGTACTATGTATAAACAGTACAGTAATCACCGCACTGTAAAACAAAAATGTTAAATAAAACGCCCTTACCAAAAGCTGAGAATCTGCACTTTAACCTATGTGAATATGAGTACAGTGCCAAATCAAGATAAATATGTCATTGTCAATCAATCATTCCCGTATATGCTGATGATGGCATTCTACATTATTCTGCCCTTTATATTACTCTGTCAGCCAGACATTAGGGCACATCCTCACACAGGATCTTAACAATAGGACTGCTGGAGCAGCCTCGTTCTCTGTGATACTTTGACAGCGGCAGGCAGGGTCCCATTCCGCTCCAGTCCGGCCGGAGTGTTCAGCTTTGCTGGGCTCTGAAACGTTACATTACATTACAGCAGGCTTCTGAAACTAAGGCCCTTGGGTGTGTGGCTTTTTGCTTGAAGCCTTTTTGCAGCAGCCTGGAAATTGCCTCTCTCTCTCTCTCTCCCTCCCTCCCTCCCTCAGGTTAGAATTCATTGCATTGGTAAAATTTTGGATATTCGATCAAAAAGTATTTCTCTGTTTCAATTTTATTTTCTTTACAATGTTGGCACAATCTCCTGTATTCTGGCAGCCATGAATTTTTGTGCCTGCTGGTCTCAATGGTGCTCACTTGCCATCTCTCTCTCTCTCTCTCTCTCTCTCTCTCTCTCTCTCTCTCGCTTGCTCTCCCTCTCTCCCCATGTCTTAACATGGCACGCAAAGGTGAAACGAGTCTGAATGCTTCATCAGTCTTTAGGAGAAGGTCACTTGCCTGAAACAGTCTGTGACTTGAAGGGGTCCTGAATCCCAATGAGGCGTCCCACTTACACGCCTGCGCACATCGACGCAGTAAACCCTTCACACAATGGAAACCATCTCTGCATTCATGCTCGCACTTGTACCAGAGTCATTTACAGGGAAGTCATTTTCAGTTACTTCTATCATCTTTCACGGACTAAACGATGTTCTCTATAAATGCGAAATAGCATACCAATCTCACGTACATATGATACAAAAACTACCTGAGCATGGTGCATTTCCTGTAAGGTATTACTGCCAGGCCAGAAGGACATGCACAAGCCGGGGAAAGAGAGATGGGTGCAGTAATTGCGAGATTGTATGTGTACCGCACACACACAAGGGGAACAGCAGGGAGGTGGGAGGGAGAGGGTGTCTTTAAACATTTGGAGGGTTAGTGCGACAACACAGGAAGGACTGTGTACCCATCTATCTGGGGAGACATTATTTGGCATCTTTGGAACAGGCACAGATAGGGTGATTCATGTTACAGCACCCTCAATTATTGATTTTTTTGGATGTTTAATGGACATAAATAAAAGTTGAATGGTGAAAACTGAGAGAGTGTGTGTGAGAGAGAAAATAAGGAAAAACAGCGAGTGTGGAGAAGCAAATGGGAGTGGGAGTGAGAGAGCCCCAAATGAGAGTGTGAGTGTGAGAGCGAAGTGAGAGAAAGTCTTTTTTGAGAGAGGTACAGAGGAGAGGGTGAGATAATTTATTGTTTGTTGGGGATTTGTGGGAAACAGATACAGACAGGTAGGATTATACCGCAATTAAACAGATTAAACCAGCAAAGAACCTCATGTCTGGCCCTCACCCCTTCCTGACAAGGGGGAATGATTTTACTCAAGTGTTACAAGAATGTAAAGACAGCCTTCCTGCCTTTAAATAAGTAAATTAATAAATAAATTAATAAATAAATAAATTAATAAATAATTCCACCCTTATTAAATGTGGGCTTTGACAGTCTGAATATTATTGGGCTTAATTTGACTCTTAGGGCTGGCTTATCCTCTCATTATCACAGATAGATATGAGATTATTTGAGTCTTTTAATTATAAATACATGAGTGGCTAGGCTAACAACAGCAACCTTATGAAAATAATACTATGTAGAGAGTCAGAGAAAGATAATGCTAATTACCGTAAGAGGAAAAAGAAATGAAATCGTAAACTTCACAGCTCCTGCGTATCTTCAAAGACTGGTTTGAAACTGCTGAGAACACAGGTCATAAAAACACACCTCAAGAAAAACACAAGCGTTCAAATCTGAAGGAAAAGAACAAGCTCACCCACACATTACAAAATAACAGAAGTGAATAAACCGAAATAGGCCTTGTTTCCATGTCAGAAAATAAAATAAATACAAGACAGCCTTTGTGTCTTAATTAACTTATTGTCTGCACACTGGCATTTTAGCTCATTACAGAATTGAAGTTCTGCCACGACAGGACAGCAGATGGCTGTTAAGAAGGTTATTGAAAACTTACAAATCTCACATTCTTTCTCCTTCACCACCTGGAAGTAAAGGCTTCTAATAGCACCACATAATTCAGCTCCATACAGACCACGGGCGAAAGGTCAGTCATCCACTACTGAGGAGGTGGTAATGAAATCATGGCATTCAGCAGTAAACAATACTTGAAGCACCCTAATGGAGAAACTGTGCTCATCGGAACATTTGCAGAATATTCTCCCTGCATGACAGAATTCACTAGTCTTCATTGTGCAGAGCCAATTGATACAATGTAACATAACTGCATAATAAACAAGCAGCTGCAATTTAATTTGAAACCTAACACAGCTATTAATTCAGTTTAGCTTTTGCATTAATGATAGAAATGACGGCGAATGTCCTGCAATTGAAAATGGCATGGCTACATTTGCCACTAAGCTTTGCAAATGCCTTCCTCAGGCTCTTGTTTTGAGCGTACAAACATGCTGCTTATTTGGCACACAGTGAAACACCATCACCATTTTCCCATACCCCCATGGCTGCAGACAGTGAACAAAAATGTAAAACACAATCAAAATGTTACTATCTCGTAGGGTTTTGGGCCACCACTGTTTTACAATAAAAACTGATTAAAAATTAACGTTTATAATGCAAGGACATTTCAGCGCTCGGGTAGGCATTCTGTCCAAGGTTACCCTTTTCCAATGATGTCTTTCACTCAGATACAGGTGCCTGCTAAACACATACCAACAATCACCCCTCGTTCACAGTAACGTAGGTCTCTTCATCCAGGGTTTTTAGCCATAGTTATAGGCAACTAGGTTGCAATTACTTATTGCTTTGCGATTACTTGCATTTACCAAGGTGTTTCCATTTGTTCTTAAACTTCTGGCTATTCAATGGCTAATATGTCAGTGATACAACAGCATCTTGGATAATGTAATTCCACTCTTCAATATAACATGGAATAACCTACGCCATTTTGGACATATTTAAAATTTTTACCCTAAGCAAATCACAAGTTTGTTTGTCTGTGTGCATGTGTGTGGGTGAATCCGTCCCTCCCCTCTCTGTTACCATCCCAACCTGAAGGGGGGAGTGAGTGGACAGAACCATCAAATTCGTCGAGTGTTTATGCCTCTCCCTGCTCTCATGGTTCTTGTGTTTTGGTTCCCATCCCACAAGTCCTGGCCCCAGGAGCGAGGTGTTCACTCTCTGCATCCAGATGGCTGGCGAAGATCAAAGATGTCAGCTGGCAACGGGGAGAAGGAGAGGTGGAGACCAGCTATAAGCAGACAACATTAGCACAAGAGTGTTACAGGGGTGGGGGAACAGACGAGAAAGGTCTCCTGCATTAGGATTTCCGACACAGAGGTACAGCCAGAGGGGGTGGGAGAGCGAATACGTCTCTTTTTATGAGAGTGAAAGCCATCAAACAAAGGAGAAAAAAATACTAAAAACTCCCAAGCCTTTGGTGGTTTTGAATCATTACCATATCAATACAGAGCTATGGGCTAGACCGAAATCAATGGGGTTTTTTTCACCTGTTCTCAGGTCTCTGCCCAGGGCCTGAAGAATATTGGTTGGGAAGGTGAGAGCAGCTCAAAAACAAGAAGCCTGCACCCTTGCTGAAATGAGGACAGGGGGAACCCTTGGTCTCAAGGGTAATTTGTGGGCTTCTGCAGGGGGGTACCCTGGTGGGATAAAAATGCCAGCCCCAACAGCCCCAAACAGCTCTCTGATCCCTCTCAGGACAAATCTGGCTGTGGAAGGTGTTCTGCTGGGACATAGCATGGTCTAGTGAGGCCTCCAAAAATATTCCTATGAAAATGACAAGGGAAAAAAAGCTTAAAAGTGGTTTCTTGTCATAGACAGAATGTCTGACCGTGGACCTTCAACCCTTAAGCTTTTCTCTAGTAAAGCAAGACCTTTATGTGATCCGACAGCAGGGGAATGGACTGCTCCCCCTGCAGAAAACAAGAGGTCAGAAGTCACACAAACGTAACCGAGGGCCAGCCATGCATGCAACAACTCTTCCCCCTGGTCCTTCCTCGCGATTAACCAAGCATCGCTACCGAGACCTGTGTCAGCCAGTCATCTCCCAGCTTCAGGTGGAGTACATCATGATATACAACTCTGGGAGGAATTCTGGCCCACAACTCCTTGCAAGAGCTATGTAATGTGGGCCCTTGACACAGACAAAATACACTCCTCACAATATCTCCTCTATGTTGACCGGCTCTGCCCAACCTTGTTATTCAGTTCCTGTCCTGACTATTTCTTTTCTGACTAGATGCAACCCTTTATTGTCTACTTGAAGAAGCTTGTGTCGCAAGTTTTAAGAGAGAACGCAGTTTTCTTTTTCATTTGAGGAAGGCCTCTGTCCCTCATCTCTGTATTACTAGGAGAGCTTGATCTCCATGGTCGGGCTCAGTGACAGTGAGTCTGAAAAAGACCGGCTCATTAAACAGGATGCTTAGCCAATCAGGCCTCTGCACTTTGCTTGTGAACAGCATGCCACTGGAGTAGCATTTAAACCTGCCTTTATTCAGCCACAGTTAATAGCCCAGAAAGCAACAACAGAGAGGTCTGGGAAACATGTTTTTTTAATAATATTTTTTTCCGCTCCGAACTGGAAGCCTCTTATAAATGGAGTTTTCAGGCGTCAGCTTGAAGACGGTTCTCAGAGATTTGTATCATGGGGCAGGCACGCTGTCCTCACAAATGAGAAAAACTTGGTAACCAAATGCCTTTCGTGCCACCACCATGGTCATGCAGGCTTCTCAGACATTGCTCATTGACATGCTGAGTGAATAGTAAGGAGGGGATTGAATGTCATTTCAGGACACATCATGTCATAGTGTGAGTGCCCTGCTCAGAGCAAAGATCTCAGCTCCAATCTCCAATGTTACAGAGCTTCAGCTAGGAATGGACGTCATCCACAGAAACGCTAGATCTCCGGAAGAGGACAATCGCAACATCGGCCGAATGGCTGAGTTCCATGCCGGGGCCATATGGTGTGGGGCTCCAAAGATGAGATGCGGTGAGACGGGCTATGAGTCGGGGGGCGGACCTTTGTCAGCCCATAGGTGTACAGACATCTGTGAGCAGAGGGAGACCAAAGTCACATGACCCTGAGCTCAGCTCTAAACAGTCCACTGCTGAGTTAAATGAACAACACTCTCAAACTACCAGCCCTATAATATGCATGAACCATTCTTAGTCACTGTCCGTTTTTGGTTCTTACCATGATCTTTTTATCGGTTGATTCTTAGCACTTATATGTATATGTATAGGACACAGTCGGCTGCCATCACAGGATACACATGCCTGCTCTCTTGTGGATGTGGTGGATTGTGCAATAGAGCACAAGGTTTCAGTGAGACATGGTTTACCGCAAATACATTCATAATGGTTTATAATGAAAATCTTAATTTTATTCACTCATGCATTCGCTACATCTAAATTTGTCGTTTCATTCACCTTGATTTACTACAGTCTGTTACCAGAATAATTAAGAAAATGGTTTCATTATATATTTTTACCAGTTGTTTGCATATTCTGTGCTGACTGGAAAATTATCATCATGAGCAACATGGCTTAAACCTGTCTTAATATAAAAATGCAGCAAGCACTGCCAGCAGCAATGCAAATTCTGACATTTTGGTTTTTATTAATTATTAATATTTGCCCTGAAGATTACAATGACACAAACAAACACACATTTTCCAAAATCCTCCTTTAAAAAAGAATTTTTTAAACTACTCAAGCAGGGAAGGCCTCCAAAGAGATGGCACAGCTGTAACCTTCAGCAAAGTAACTTCCACTTCATCCATAATTTATCCTTCAAATAAGCCCTGAAATAAAACTCTGTCAACACATGTTTTCCCCTCTGTCTCTGTTGGGGTATGTAAAAGCAACTCTTTTGGATGATTGTGCGGGGAACAGCCCCCGGACTGTCAAAACTCCAGCTAACCTAACACACTCTACATTATTTAAAATGATATTCTGAACCTCTGTATGCACCTTCGGTGTGAGAGATACACTTTTGAAATAAAATGACATTACCTTTACTGAAAATATGTTGAAATAAAATATATGAGCAAGATACTGCAATACAATTACAAACAAACATTACAAAACATTTAACCACACACACACACACACTCACACACTCACACACACACACACACACTCAAAGACTCACACACTCACACACACACACACACACACGTATATGTTACTAAGTGGGGACTGTCACTTTAGACCTGCTGAGAGGGGACTATAGTTTCTGGACATTTTTTCTAAATGAAATTTAGTTTTAAGCTCATTATTCATGCTGTTTATTGAGATTTTACATTAATGTTTGCTTTTAAATAAAACTACATAACAAAATGGGGACTCCAGTCTACAGGAGGACAATGTACATGTTAGTTTTACAACATTTCAAGTTTTTCCTAGGAAAAAACTCTTGAGAATGAATTTTTACATTCTACCTCATAGTAGGTTTATGCAAAACACTGTACTAAAAGTAAGGTTACTGGCAATGTCTTTGTGAATTTACAGCTTAATATATTCTCAAAATGTATACCTAGTGTAAGACTGAATGAACAGCCCTGCATTCCAGAGCGGTCCTGCTGAAGTGTTTGGCCAGTGCTCCCAGGGGAAGGCTACAGTGACAGAAGAGGGCTTGGTGTGCCGTTCTCAATGTGGCTATACGTGATGTATGCGCTCGGGATAAGCACACTTTATCTGCAGACCAACTGCCAGCTCAACCCACGCGCAAACCCACAGAAATTCACACGCACACGTATATGCACGCACTGCCCACGCACGCACGCCCGCCCGCACTCACACACACAGTGGGACTCTCTGATCACTTACAGATAAGTATTGTCTCTTTGAAGAATAAAAGGCACTGGGGGTCTTGCTGTTTCACTGCAGGGTTCTCCAATGATCCACAAAAACATTAGAATTAGAAACCCAAATCATGTAATTTAGACTGAGCAGAGAATAAACGTTTTTGGTTTTTTTTTCACAGTAAGGAGAAGCGCAATATTATATTCTCAATGGATCTTCTGCCCGTCTCAGGGAATTCTGTTCACCTTGCTCATTGTTATTTGCAAATTAAATTCTCTAAAAGTTTTCTACGGCAGCAGTTCAGGCCTTCGTGCAGAGTGAAATGGAGTCTGAGCTGAAGACTGTGGAGAGTCACAGCAGGGCATGGCCTGAGTCACAACAGCGTGTGGCTTGAGTCATATCACTGTGGGCTCATTCCAATCACTTATTTTTCTCCTGTTTTTTATCTTTCTTGCTCTTTATCTATTCTTATCTCCACCCATCAGGAGAGGTTATAAAAAGTGGCAAGAATAAAAAACATTTTGCTGGCAAATGGAATGTCCTTGCTCCTCCAACCGTCAGTTCAGAGTCAGTTACAGCCGTGGCAGATGCTTGACAGATGGGGAGAGGTGGATCCACAGGTGAATGATTACACATACTTTCGCAAAGGATACACTGATGTTTTCTTGTTCAAAGGAAAGATTGGGAGTTCCTAACTTCCACTTCTAGCTCCTAGAAGGAATGTTTAATAGGTTGGAATGTCCTTAGAATGACGGACCTCAATCGATTTCTGGGTCAGGAGCAAGGAAAGAAAAACCGTGCAGATAAATAAGGCATTTTAATGAGCCTTGTGTGACTTGAGTCACTGTAGGGTGCGGTCTGACTCATAACATGGTGTGGCCTGGGTCACAGTGGCATGCGACAGGCCTGATACCCAAAAAACTATCACAGCATACCATCAGATCCCATCAGGCTTGGATCAGAACGCAAACCTCTACTCACAGAGCACTATAATTAGGTACATTAGATGTTGCTTTTTTCCAGCCAGATGAGGGAACATTATGATCTGAAGGCAGACAGACAGACACAGTTTCTGCTATGAGAGTTAGTTGTGAAGACAGTACAAAGCTGTGAACCCTGCAGTTGACAGCATAGCTTTCACATTAAATAAACATTGTTCCCTGCCATCACCACTCCGTACTTGATCTCCACTTGCAAACAATAAAAAAGAAACATTAAAAAAAAGATGATAAACTTGAAATAGTCAAGGCCACAGTGCCACTTAAGGGTTTGAATTCAGGTGATTTTATACAGCGCAGTGTTCATTAGGATGCACTGTGGCAAGGCCACATAAAACAAATAACATCACACCAGTCAACTATTTCTGAGTAGACCTTCTAACCTGAGTTTCCTTTTCAAATATTAGATAAGATGGCAACATCCTGAGTGACAAGTGTTTATGTGGAACAGTACATTCTATGTATAAATGGGCAATATGTACAATATTTAAATGGGAATTCACCCTAAGAGACATCTTCCATAGGGTAGATAACTTGAATTAAAGCCTGATGCTGTAAACTGTACTGTGTATATGGAGAAGAAACAATGAGAAGTGAGATATAATTCCCACAAATGGTGAACTCACCAAAGTCAAATTCCTTACTTTGTTGCTAAATGGGACCATTAAACATGATGATAAATGAATCACAACTGTGTAGACATTTTTTATTTCATGCTAATGGGACACTCTGATGCTTCTAGGTCAGGTTACAATCCCACTCAGCCAATGCTGAATGCCCTGAGCGGAAAATGTTCAATAGCAAGCTATTAAAAATGTCCTTGTGTATTGAAAAACATATAAAAAGATTCATATGCAGGGGCAGACATTTACAGCGATTACTCAGCTAGTTAAATAACATTTTTAAATAAAAGTTTTGGAAAGTTGAGTTTAAAAAACAACAATGACTAAAACAACAAAACTCAATATTTTAAAGGGGCAGTTCACCCAAAAATAAGTTATATTTCCACTTACCCAGAATCCAGTGTCAACCCGCAGTCAACATTATTTTAACAATGACACTGTGCCCAGAATACTGCTGTGCTTTGGTTGAGACTTTGTGCCG